>NC_092125.1:2419230-2720384 GCF_043159975.1 Macaca nemestrina | reverse complement strand
CAATGTGTAAGTACTATGGGAACACCATGGAGGTATTACTTGAGTCATCCCATGAAGTACCTTTTCTTCAGGGAAGGAAGGGATGATGTGATAATCCATTAGAGGTATAGCATAGGCACAAAAATAATAAACCCTTATGGAAAAGTCTTCATTAAAAGACTATTGAGGCCAGGCATGGTGGCTCACGCCTGTAATCCCAGCACTTTGGGAGGCCGAGGCAGGCTGAGGTCAGGACCAGCCTGGCCAACCTGGTGAAATCCCGTCTCTACTAAAAATACAAACATTAGCTGGGCGTGGTGACACATACCTGTAATCCCAGCTACTTGGGAGGCTGAGGCAGGAGAACTGCTTGAACCCGGGAGGCAGAGGTTGCAGTGAGCCAAGATCCCACCCCACTGCACTCCAGCCTGGGCTACAAGAGCGAAACTCCTTCTCCAAAAAAAAAAGACTACTGAAAAGAGAAAACAAAGTAAAAGTAGTCACACAGAAAATAAGAACATGAAAGAATCTAATGATAAAGAAATACACTGATGTGAAATTGGAGACCAGTTGGAGGTTAAGTTTAAATATATATATTTGAACAGGATATTGAAATAGGCCAGAGGTTTATGAATAAGTGAAGCAGACCCATTAAGGCAAACACTGGTACTACTTCCCCAAAGCTTTTGTGAAATGAAGGAAGGCAAAAAGGGAATGGATGGATGATCTTGGGAGCCAGACTCTGGTAGGAATCCATGCCCTGGGAAGGATGGTTAGTTTTTCCACACTGTGCACTAAACCTCAGGGTATCCTATCTACCTTCCAGAATTCTTGCCCACCAACTTCCCATACAATGCACCAGGCTCCCAACGTCAGATTTTAAGCTCTACTGCATTTAAATTCTTCTTATTTAAATTGTAAAATGTACGGTAGCTCTTCCTATTTTGGCTTTTGTATATTCCTTCCAGTTGTTTTTGTTCTGTTTTTCTCTCTTATGTATTTGCATTAAGTAACATTTTGGTTCATATATATACATGCATAAGAAATTCTGCTCAACCTTCTCTTACCAATCAGTGACACTGGTTTCACCAAGAAGTAAGATTCTAATGTGTTAAACCCTTTTTAACAGCTTTCAGTTTGATACTCAAACTGAACATTTGTCCATCTCCAAGTACAGCTTTACATTCACCAACTTACCTAATGGAATTTGATACATAGTTGGACATTAATGTAAATTAGCTGGATCTCAATTTATTTAGGAAGCGCTACAATGTAACTCCTCAAAAGGCAAGAGTCTCCTATGGAATCAGTACACATGTAACATCATTAAGAGGCAGCCTCTCAGAAAAGCGATTCAGCAATTGAGATTAATGTAATTACAGTGATTCAGGTAGATAACAATCTAATTTTAAAACACTTGAAAGAAGTAAATCCTAACTCCTTTCCCATACAAACAGAGATGCTAGCCAGTCTGGGACAAGGGAGGGTTGGGATGGTGTGGTGACAGGGAAGATGGACACAGAACCTAACACCAATTGTTTCACTTGCACACTTCCTAAAAATTTTGAAAAACCTTGTGCTCTTCTGACATTTTAAGTTGACATGTCAATTTAATGATGGCATGGCTATAGTTTCCAGTATTTATATACAACCTTAAACATTATTGTTGCAACCCTGGCAGCTGTAGATTTCATTCTTTTACTTAATGAAATATGTCCACCAAACAAGCTAATTGTTAAGCCTGTTCTTACTGTCAAATCAATAAATCAAATAAAACTTAATTTCTGTCAAAAAAAATTCATATTTCAATTCAAATAAAAGTGCTAATCTGCCTTCCCTATAAATCCTCCCTCACCACCCATCACCACCACAGACAGACAACAATCAACTTGTTTCTAAAAGAAAGAAAGAAGGTATGGAGTCCTGCCATGGGTTTGTTACCTGGAGGAAACATCTATGATTTTGACCAAAGCAGTCATCACTTTGCTATCTTCAAATTCACACCCGGAACCTGAGATTTCTTTTTATTTATTTATTTTTGAGACAGAGTCTCGTTCTGTCACCCAGGCTAGAGTGCAGTGGCACGCTAGAGTGCAGTGGTGATCTCAGCTCACTGAAACCTCTGCCTTCCAGGTTCAAGCAATGTTCTGCCTCAGCCTCCCAAGTACTTGGGATTACAGGCGTGTGCCACCACGCCTGGCTAATTTTTGTATTTTTAGTAGAGACGGGGTTTCACCATGTAGGCCAGACTGGCGAACTCCTGACCTCGTGATCCACCTGCCTCGGCCTCCCAAAGTGCTGGGATTACAGGCGTCAGCCACCGTGCCTGGCCCCAGAACCTAAGAATTCTTTTTTTTTTTTTTTTTTGAGACGGAGTCTAGCTCTGCTGCCCAGGCTGGAGTGCAGTGGCATGATCTCGGCTCACTGCAAGCTCCGCCTCCCGGGTTCCCGCCATTCTCCTGCCTCAGCCTCCCGAGTAGCTGGGACTACAGGCGCCGCCACCACACCCAGCTAATTTTTTTGTATTTTTAGTAGAGACGGGTTTTCACCGTGTTAGCCAGGATGGTCTCGATCTCCTGACCTCGTGATCCACCCGCCTCGGCCTCCCAAAGTGCTGGGATTACAGGCGTGAGCCACCGCACCCGGCCAGAGCCTAAGAATTCTTAAATGGTCCCTTTAGTGGGTGAACCAGAGGATTTATACTCCCTGAAGCAATCAAATATTGTAAGGCTCGTGCTGGGTCAGAAGCATGAGTGACTGCCTTTGTCAAGTGGGAAAAAAGCAATTTGCGAATGGAGAGGTAGGAAGGAAGATGCACTGTGCCACAGGTGCTCTCAGGCAACCATATTAGAAATAGCAAATGCAGACATTGAGCATCTAAATACCATTAAAATTGTCTTTGCATGCAAAATTCCTGAAAAGCCTCCATGAATCCCCAAATATATATATATATATATACACACCCACTTTAAAGATAACTAATCTAAAAAACAACTCCAGAGTGCGTAACTCAACACTGAAAGCCAGGCACACAAAACGCAAAAGTTGTCAGGCATAATGTTCTAAGAATAGAAGCACAATAAAGATAACAAGGCAATGTGGTAAAAGTTTTAGGATATGCAAATTCGACACAGGGGTGCAGAGCTTGGATTCTGGAATCAGAAAGTCTGGGGGTTGGATTCCAGCTCTACTACTTACTAGCCATGTGACTTTAAATACATGTCTTTATCTCCTTGGGGCTTATTCCCTCCTCTTTAAGACAGAAGCACTACTGATGTTAATGATGGCCGTGATAATGTTTTAGGTATATCTGTACTTCACTGAATTGTTGTGAGGATTAGATGAAATAACACAAGGCACTTAGCACAAAACATAGCATGTAGTAAACATTCAATAAATGCTAACACAACATTAGGAGGGAGAGTTTCTTTTACTTAATGAAATACGTCCACCAAACAATCTAATTGCTAAGCCTGTCCTTACTGTCAAATTAATAAATCAAATAAAACAAATACAACTCTCTCCTCAGGGTAAATCACTGACCATTTTTTGCCAGCAGTTTAGACTATGAGTGAAAAGAAGGTTTTTATGAACACCAAACCAACTCAGACAAAATGGAGACATATTTTCAACTACAGGCCTGTCCTATGTCCCTAAAATTGCCTTCCATGAATGTAACCCCAATCAGAGTATAGTTTAAGGTAGAACGTAAGAATTTGTCCTTCTTACTATTGACCCAAGGGATAAACAGCACTAATAAAATCCTGCTTTTTTATAGCTACTCTCAAATCTGTATGTGAATTTCTAAATGCATTTAAGATGCCCAGAGTCTAAAAACATACAACACAGCTACCAACAAGAAAACAAACTTATGAGGGCTGAGTTAGAACACCCCTACGGCTGTGAAGACATAGTCTTTTGCAGACCAAGAGATTAGGAATTTCATTTGTGCAAGTATGGAGGGGACTTCCAGCCACTTGTCTGGCAGAGCTTAGTACAGATAAGAAATGAATGTGCCTAAATGACCTAGACTTAATTCTTATAAACACTCTCACTTCTGAAATGGGCCTGGAGCTTTGCCTTTGAGTGGACATCCAAAAAAAAAAACCACCTGGGAATAAGAGAATTAACTTAAAAACTCATAAAAAGCAAGGCATTACTATACATCTGATAAGACTGAAAACCATATGAATGCATAACTAATGAATTTCCCACACATCAAGTTCATGCAAAATCGCACAGTTAATTCCATTTCATACTTTTAAAACTTCACTAGAAATGGTTGTTTTTTTAATCTTTACTTTCCCATCTACTAAGGTAAGTCAGAAGACCCCAGATGTAAACATATCAATGCCTCTAAAATAAAGACCAAGCACTGAAATAGTGAAGAGGATACTGCATTGTCTCCTAGTGCTTTTGAGGGAGCAGAGCCTAAAATCATGGCTCATTTGACTACTGGCCAAACTATGAGGCAGAATATGTCACTACGTGTAGCAAATAACAAGTGAGCAGACAATCGAAGACATCACAATGATACATCCATAAAAAGTGTTACCATATTTGTCCTAAACACAACTCTAGAAATAACTCTATTTATCTAGTAAGAAGAGGCATGACCACTGAGTATATATACACAACATAATCTTTCAAGTAATGTCAAAAATGAAAACACTTCATTATCCAATAAATTCTGTGACCTGGGAGAGAAAACCTACTAATCTCTAATAAATGGAACCTCCACATGAGAGACATTAGAGGTGCTGTTGCTCTAAACCCATTTAATGGAGCTCTTTGAGCTTGCAACAGGATCTCCGTGAGAGGTTTCATTTCTAAAATTCAATTAAAACTTGTCTATGATGTAGATAGGTACTATATGGGGATCAATGTTAGGAACCTCTGTAACTTCAGGCATCTGATGACACTGTTAAAAGGAGTTGTCTCTTAGTACAGGAACATGGTAATGTAGAAATGGCATCCTAGGCCTGGTGCAGTGGCTCATACCTGTAATCCCAGCACTTTGGGAGGCCGAGGGGGGCAGATCACAAGGTCAGGAGATCGAGACCATCCTGGCTAACACGGTGAAACCCCATCTCTACTAAAGATACAAACATTAGCCGGTTGTGCTGGCACATGCCTGTAATCCCAGCTACTCGGGAGGCTGAGGCAGGAGAATGGCTTGAACCTGGGAGGCAGAGGTTGCAGTGAGCTGAGATGGCGCCACTGCACTCCAGCCTGGGCGACAGAGCAAGTCTCCATCTCAAAAAAAAAAAAAAAAACGAATGTCATCCTATCTAATTTCATCACACCGTAACTTAGAGCAAGTTTTATATTTTAAACTATAGAGCTTTCAAGTAGCACTCCCAAATCCTATAAATGAAGACTGTACTAAAATGTTAAATGTATTATTATAACATTTCCTTTGGAAACCAGATTTAATTATAGGATCATCTATAATGTCTTGCCTTTATCAGAGAAATTGGGGAGGTAATTAAGGAAGTAGAGTGTGTCACTTTACATTTCTGGTCTCATTAACTTTCTTAACATTGAGTAACAAAATGCACTATGAGAAAAGAATACTTGTAAAATTATTACTGTAATACAAATAATCAACTTCTTCAAGACGGAAAAATTCTTGGCTATAAAATTCAGAGGAAAATTCCAAACTTATGATAGGATGAAAATACTGAAATATATTTGATATTTGAAAACAAAATTTCCAGAAGTTTCTCTCACAAATACATGAGACAGAAACTGTGTGACTCAGAGACCACCACCTGAAGTTGCCTCACCAGGTCTTAAAAGATTATCTCAATACAAGAAATGATTGTCTTTCCAATATTTCTTTTTCAATCTTATAGTCTACAGAAGTATCCACATAAGGAGAGCTAGCAGGACACACACACCATAAATCACAGTGGACAGGTCAGCTCCATGCTTAGTCAGTTCTTCATTCTCCACCTTCTTCCAGTTAGAAGCGTTCCCATCTCCTCTGGGGAGTTAATTGCCACGTATCATCACTTAGATTACTGAGCTCTACTGTTTCACTTTCAGCTTTTTTTTTTTTTTTTTTTTTTTTTTTTTTTTTTTTTTTTGAGACAGAGTCTCGCTTAGTCGCCCAGGCTGGAGTGCAGTGGCGCGATCTCGGCTCACTGCAAGCTCCGCCTCCCGGGTTCACACCATTCTCCTGCCTCAGCCTCCCGAGTAGCTGGGACTACAGGCGCCCGCCGCCTCGCCCGGCTAATTTTTTGCATTTTTAGTAGAGACGGGGTTTCACAGTGTTAGCCAGGATGGTCTCGATCTCCTGACCTTGTGATCCGCCCGCCTCGGCCTCCCAAAGTGCTGGGATTACAGGCGTGAGCCAACGCGCCCGGCTTTCACTTTCAGCTTTTTAAGAGAACTGTTTTCGTCCCACTTTTTTTGAACAGAAGAGGTGAGAAGAAAAACATACAACAAGCACTAATATACCCTTTCCCAGATTCAACATTTGTTAACAATTTTCCATGTCTGCTTCCTCTCTACATGCATAGATCTGTACGTTCTTTTGCTCATCCATTTGAAAATAAGTTGCCTACATTTTAACTCATCCCTAAGAACTCTGGCATGTGATTCCTAATAAGAATAACATAATCAAATTAGCCAGGCGTGGTGGCGTGCACCTGTAATGCCAACTACTCGGGAGGCTGAGGCAGGAGAATTGCTTGAACCCGGAAGGCAGAGGTGGCACTGAGCCAAGATCGCACCACTGCACTCCGGCCTGGGCAACAGAGCGAGACTCCATCTCAGAAAAAATAATAACCTAATCTCTTACATGATCACAATACATAATATTATCTAATAAGCCGTCTATACTCAAATTTTCCAAACTAAAGGACTCACACTACCTCATGTCAAGACTTGCAATAAAGCTAATCAAGATAGTGTAATAATGGCATAAAGAAAGACATATATAGTAGATTAATGGTACAGAATAGGGTGTCCAGAAACAGACTCTTATATATTGCCAACTGATTTTCTACAAAGGTGCTGCAGTGGACTGATACTGTCCCTGAAAATTCATGTCCACCTGGAACCTCAGAATGTAACTCTTCAGAGAGTGCCCGTAGATGTAATTAGTTACCATAAGGTCATACTGGACAAAGGTGGACCCTAAATCCAATGACTAATGATCTTTTTAGAAGAGGAGAGGTCACACAGAAAGAAAGTCATGTGACAACTGAGGCCGAGATCGCAGTCATGTAGATCATGTAGCTACAAGGCAAGGAACTCCAAGGACTGCTAGGAGCCACTTGAAGCTTAGGACAGGCAAGGAAGGATTCTCCTCTAGATCCGGTAGATGGAGTGCAACCAACACCTTGATTTCAAACTTTTGGCCTACAGAATTATGAGTGAATACATTTCTGTTGCTTTAAGCCACCAGACTTGTGAAGCCAGCACTAGGAAACTAATGGCATTTTTTGTGTTGTTTGGTTGGTTGGTTTTTATTGAGGTAAAATTCACGTAACAGAAAATTCACCTGAGCATGGGTTTGTAGTCAGACTAGCCTGGGTTCCAATACTGCATCTATCCCTTCCTGCACCTACCAGGGCAAAACGCCAAACCGAACCTCACTTTTCTTACCTATAAAATGGGGATATGGTCTAGCCTGAGTTGTGGTTATTAGGATTCCTCGATATAATGCAATGGCTCTCTACTTTTGCATGCACCAGAGTCACCTGTAAAGGCTTCTTACAACATTAATTGCTAAGTCCCACTTACAGTTTCTGATTCAGTGGTTCTGGGGTCAGGCCTGACAGTTTGCATTGGTCACAAGTTCCACATGATGCTGAAGCTGCTATTCTGGAGACCACGCTTTGAGAACCAATGCACGGAGACTAAGATAAAACTACTGTTCAATAAATGCTCTTCTCCCCATCCTCTACTCTTCCCTTTCCAAGAGTCAACTGTCATCATCCTATGAAAAGAGAACTTTGAATATATGTTATACAATCCATTTGTTGGCAGAGAATACCCATCCCCAACATATCTACTGAGAGACTGAATAAACAAATGGTCAAAGGCCAGATCATAGGTAACCACGACCCACGGCCTGCAGCTACAAGCCCAGGCAACCAACATATTATCTACAATAACCAGTCTAGGAAGTCAGACTGGTTACTGTCTAGCAACTAGCCCAGGAAGCCAAACAATAATGCCCTTAAGAATCTGTACAAAGCCACACTATCTGTGATCGTGCCTGGGGAACACAGCAAGATCCCATCTCTTTAAAAGAAAAAAAAAAAATCAGCACAAAATGGCCAGGAAATGATTTGTAAGTAACAGCTTCCCTAAATTCTGCTCCTGCTTCCAATGTAGGACCAACCAGAGAAAGCCAACAATGCACCCTTAACTAATCACACAGGTTGCTATGCTCTTAGTTGGCTCACCTACAGCTTCCCCACAGGAACAGCCTCCAATCAGGGCATACCTGAAGCCTTCCCTTTTTTCCACTCTAAAGTTTACCCTGCTGGGAACGGTGGCTCACACCTGGAATGCCAACACTTTGGGAGGACGAGGCAGATCACTTGAGGCCAGGACTTCGAGATGAGCCTGGGCAACATAATGAGACCCAGTGTCTACAAAAAATGAAATTAAATTAGCTGGACATGGTAGCACATGCCTGTGGTCCCAGCTACTCAGTGGGACTGAGGTGGGAGAGTCGCTTGAGCCTGGCAGGTTAAGACTGCAGTGAGCCATGATCATGCCCCTGCACTCCACGTGGGCCACAGAGTAAGATCCTATCTCCAGGAAAAAAAAATAACATTAAAAAAAGTGTTCCCATTCCTCTGTCTTCCTTGAATCTCCACCGAATCCAAGTGATGGTGGCAGATTCCCTTACTATATAAAGCAAGCTCTGAAGAAGTGACCATTGGTTGTACTCACTTGAGTAGTCCTCGTTTATTTCCACAACCAGAATAAAATCAATCAGTTATTTTTCTGATGTGTTTGCTCTTTAACGTAGAATTCCTTCTTCTGAGACAGCATGGTATGGGGCAGGAGGGACCTGCTTTGGAGCCAGAAAGACCTGGGTTTCAAAATCTGACTTCCCCAGCTAATACATTAAGCAAGTTCTATAATCTCTTCGAACGTCCATTTCCTCATTGATGTTCTCCATGAAGGGAACAATAGGCACCTACTGCTTAGGGCTGCCCTAAGAAGAGAAAATAAACACAAAGGGACACGGTGCCTCACACAGAGCAAGCGTCAATGCAGTCAGGTGCTCTGACTGGGCTGTTTTTCCGCTCTGAAACATTCAATCCTGTGAATAGGAGCCTGTTGCTGTTAGGTTTGGAAGGGTTTGTTTGTTTGTTTGTAAGTAATGTTATTGGGAGTACAGAGCCGAGTTCCACACTTTGGAAAGTGAGAGATGAGTGCTGCAGCTTCGGCACATTCTGTTTTGACGACTGTGACAGAAAATGACCCAAACCAGTTCATGTAAAATCTCATCAACAGGCCAGGCGTGGTGGCTCACACCTGTTACTGCAGCACTTTGGGAGGCCGAGGCAGGTGGATCACCTGAGGTCGGGAGTTCGAGACCAGCCTGACCAACATGGAGAAATCCCGTCTCTACTAAAAATACAAAATTGGCCAGGCGTGGTTGCGCATGCCTGTAATCTCAGCTACTCAGGAGGCTGAAGCAGGAGAATCGCTTGAACCCGGGAGGCGGAGGTTGCAGTGAGCCAAGACTGCACCATTGCACTCCAGCCTAGGCAACGAGAGCGAAACTCCATCTCAAAAAAAAAAAAAAAAAAAAAATCTCATCAACAGAACTAAAGGACAACTAAGACTCCCAAAGGCTGACTTTCAACTAATAACTCAATAAATCAGGCTGCTCTCTCAGAAAATGCTTGATTTGATTACCTCCGTTCTCTCAACCTGCTTCTTTTGCTAACTTAGCCTGCACATGGCCCTTAAAAATGCCCACCCCAAGATGGTAGTGATCTATAACTTCATAAGGATGTGGGTTACACAGGTGTATGCATTTGTTGGAATTCGTCGAATGGTACACTTAAGACATAGGCATTCCACTGCACTTAATGGATCTGTTCTCATTTCCATCTCCCTCACTAAACTGTGACATCTCAAGGACAAAAAAGGAATCATATTTGACACTGAACCCTCCACACTAGCACAATGCCCAGCATGTAGCTGAATCTCAGTAAATGTGTGATTATTAAACAAAGGAAGGAAACTGAAGAATTTGAGAAAGTCTACTGATTGGGATTTATTCTGAAAGATGTACTAAAAGTTCACATTTTAATTAATGATTACATTCCAGTGAATTAATATAAACATATTTAAATTTTAATCATTATAAAGTGAACTATATTTATAACCAAACAATTAGTGACTTAATTAAGGTGCCAACTGTTCAGTGTACATGACTCTACCACCACCTAGTGTAAATAAATGCATATTACTACATTTGGAAAGTCCCCAAAGACAAAGAATCTCCCAATGAGTTGGTGGGTCACAGGCTAACATGCTTCAACCACATTCAGCAGGTGCCTGCCGGTCCTGGAAATTATGCCAGGCTCCAGAAGGACACACATAGCTCTTGTCTGTGTTGATCACTGCTGTCTCCTCAGGGTTTAGGAGAGTGGCAAAGCACTTGGCTGGCCTGTAATAAATATTTGTTAGCTGACTGACAAGATTCTGGGATTAAAAGGTGACTAAGTTATCTTCAGGAAAGACATTCAGTCATTCAAAATCAACAGCATTTTATAGACAATGAAATATTATTCCGCACTAAAAATAAATGAGCTATCAAGCTCTGAAAAGACATGGAGGAAACTGAAGTGAATATCACTAAGTGAAAGAATCCAACGGGAAAAGGCTCCACACACTGTAGGATTCCAACTGCATGACATTTAGGAAAAGGCAAAACCATAGAGACAGTAAAAGGATCAGTGATGACCAGGAGCTGGGGAGGGAAAGGATGAATATGTAGGGCACAGAGGATTCGGGGAGCAGGGAAATTACTCTGTATGACACAATGATGGTGGATCCATGTCATTATACATATGTTCAAACCCATAGGATTTACAACACCAAGGGTGAACGCTAATGTAAACTATTCACTTTGGGTGATAATGACGTTAGTGGAAGCTGATCAGTTGCAACAAACGTGCCACTCTGGTTGGGGATGTCCATTGCAGAGGAGGCTGTGCATGTGTACAGGAAGACGGTCAATGGGAACTCTGTACTTTGCACTCAATTTTGCTATGTAGTGAAAACTACTCTAAAAAGTAGGGTTTTTTTAAGTCAATAAAACTGTTTTACTCTAACTTTAGATATCAAACAAGCAAAACCCAAATCCAATAAGTACATCAAAAATATGATACTGTTTTTTAAATGCCTACATTAATGCTCAACAAATGTTATTTCCTCACCTCCATAGCACACCCACAACTCCTTACCCCTAAGTAGCTGACGTGAAGTGGCTGTAAAGAAGCCACTGTTTCTTCATCTGTGAATTAAGACAGCATGACTAAACCTCTCTTCCTTTTCTAATTTAATCTAAACTTTTCTAAAATATAGAACAAGGAGGGAAACTGTCAAATATTTACAGCATCACAGTGACACCAAAACCTGACAACAAACACATTAAAAATTACTGTCAAATCTCACTTGCGGGCCAGGGGCGGTGGCTCACACCTGTAATCCCAGCACTTTGGGAGGCCAAGGTGGGTGGATCACTTGAGGCTAGGAGTTCGAGACCAGCTTGGACAACATGGCAGAACCTTGTCTCTACTAGAAATACAAAAATTATGGGTGATGTTGTGCACCTGTAATTCCAGCTACCAGGGAGGCTGAGGCACAAGAATCGTTGGAACTCGTTTGGGAGGTGGAAGTTTCAGTGGACAGAGATCGCACCTCCAGCCTGGGACACAAACCAAGACTCTGTTTCAAAAAAGAAAAGGAAAAAAAAAAACTCATTTATAAATATTAGTGCAAAAACTTTAAAAGTAATAGCAATGAGAACTCATAAATGCGCTAAATGAAGGACAGGCTACAGGCACAACTGTTTACTCCAGTGATTCCAGGATAGTTCAACTTAGGAGCTCTACTCATTCAAGCAACCATATAAATAGGTCAAAAAAGAAAAGTTATATAACCATCTAAGTAGATGCCAAATAGACATGATGAAATGTTTAAGCCATTCCTGATTTTAACGCTTAGCAAAACAGCAATAGACGACTGTTTCCTTAACACAATGGAAAAATACATTTCATATCAGTCTATAACTTTCTAATGTTTTATTGGAAACATTACAGAAACACTAAAACAATGACACAAAGAAGCATTTCTGTTGAAGTCTGGGAGTGATAAAGAAAGCCCACCATTGGGCTTCTAGATTAATATTCATCTAAAAGTACCATACTAGCCAATGCAAGGGGAAAAAATCTTATGTGAGTTTTATGTATTTATCACACATTTTTACAGTACTTACTATGTATCAGATACTGTCCTGAACACTTTACAAATACCAAATCATTTAATTCATATAATCCTCATAATAATACTATAAGGCAATAACTATTATTATCTCATTTTACAGAGGGAGAGAGCGAGGCACAGAGAACATCAATAGCTTGCCCAAAGTCACACAGCTAGCAAGTTAGTCGAAACGGGTTTAACACACAAGCAGTCACAGTTCCAGAGCCCAGGCTTCTCACCACTATGCTATACGAAACACGATATTGGACTGAAGGAGGCAGAAGCATCCAGATATGCAGATGATATGACTACATTTGCAAAACTCAAGGAAAAAAAAGTTGAAACGTTGTTATAAGTGAGAATTTAGTACAGTGGTGGATTACAAAATCATGTAAAACTACAGTGTTTCTATATGTAAACAATAAAAACTTAGAAAATATACTATGAAAAGATGCTATTTTACACTACTGACCAAAAAAAGGTAAAATAATTAGAAATAAAAATAAGTAGACAGTTTCTATTTGAATAAAAAATTACAACTCTGCTAGTTTATCCGTGAACATAAACTCCAAATTTACCAAAAGCGAGGTCTTCAAAAGGTATGAACTGACTTAAAACACTCCTCAGGCACCTAAGTAAAAGCCACAGGGCTGAAAGCAAACCAACCTTAAAATGGCCCACCGTTTCGCCACCTACCTGGATCGGTGAACGCAATACACTTGAGCTCTGTCAGCTAACCCAATTATGCCCGATCTTTTAGGCCAACCCTTAACCAATTTAATACCTTGTGTTACCAGCCCAAGAGCACCGTCATGATACAGAATCACTTTCCTGCAAACTCTTAGTAAATCTCTACTACACCTTACAACAGTCCGCATTTTAACTACCAATAAACCACTGAAGTTGGGTGAGGATCTGATGAAACAAGTGGATCTTCTAGTGGGCTCCTATTCCACTTTAAGGGCTAAGGTTGAGCAGTTAATGCCCAGTCAAATCAGATTAGGTAACACATGAAGAAATTGTTCACAATGCAAAAGAAGAGAAATCCTGAATAAACATTCAGAGAAAGGTCCCCTAAAAAGTAAGGATCATTCAACTATAAAATGAGTTAACATGGGAAACCGAGACTCTCTGTAGGAAATACTTTTATGGGATAGATGTGCATCCATAAAGAAACTGCTATGCATTGAGATGGGGAAAAATGCTTTAACCATCACCATTAGCACCATAATCAGTCAGTCAGTCAAGCAACCAGGCAACCATTATTTATGGAGTTGCTACTATGGGCACAACTCTGCAGCAGCTAAAATAAAATGCAAGGTATGATTCCATCAAGAGAAATATTTATTATACGCTTGGAGAAACAAACCTGAAGAGAATACAAAGCAATACACGAAAAGAAATACATAAGGCAAACTAATAAGGGATGAATTTCTCTCTGAGTTCCTGTATTACAGGAATAAAAATCTAAGGAGCAATCAATCAGGATAGAATTTTATTTCTTTCAACTTTTAGAAGCTGAAAAGATTTGGAGGCCAGTAAAATGTACACAGGTAAATAATCCACGGCAGTGGTAATAACTGATCAGAGATTATTCAAAACACACTAAAGCCTCAGATCTCAGCAATGTGTATCATCCTATTTCATTAAAACATATTCACTAATTAATTTCATTAACCACAGTTAATTTAACAAGTCACTGTGCTAGGCTCTTACTGAATGAGTCAAAAGGAAACACATAAAAATACTCAAAGAATTCTTACATAAAGCAACAGGACTGGATGCAAGCTCTAAAGGCAGCTCTTTAACAATGAAAGAACTGGGACTGAAATCAAGTTTGTGACTGAAAATAGGCACATTGAGCTCTGCAGTCACCTCTATTTATAGTACTGTAATAAAAGCCACATATTGGGTTAAATCAACGTTCTCCCATCCCTTAGATAACCCACTTTACAATACAACAAATTTATAACTGAAGATGTGGGGTGATAATTCACCTTAATTCAACAAGTATTTACTGAGTTATGATACTGTGCTCCGTGCCTGAAATGCTAAATTTAATAAAACATAGACCCAGAACGTTTTTTGTTTTTTAAATACAGACACAGTCAAGTCCAAGTCCCTGATCTGAAAGAGCTCATGTTATAGAGAAAGTATTCCTTTAAAAATAAGATTCCTTGAAACAATCCTGTTTTCCAATCATTAACTACCTAACCAAGAGGATAGAGAACTGGAAAACCACCACATTTGCTTGTAAGAACTGAATGAAATATGAATTGGAAATAAAAATTAAGTATCTCTAAAACTGTCATGCTATACTGGGTTGAAGGTACATCAAGAAATTGTACTTCCAGTCCTACATTGAGAAATTTTATTTACACAAAATCTATTACACAAAGCAAGACATAACCAGCTAATATTTCATTGAGCCATTACCAAATGTTAAGAGGTTTCCTAGAAAGAAATGAGTTCTATTAAAAGCTTTAGGGACACTGAGCCTCCAAATGCTATAGAAAAGCCAGATACTATAGAAAAGCCAGAAACTGCCTTGAGGCAAAAATCCTCGAAAGTGATAGAATGCTTTCTTTACAATTTGCAGCTAGGTTATTACCCATGATAAACTGATAACCATTCATTAACTTTGAGAGCAATAGACAACTGGCAGGCTATTTCATGCCTCAAAGAATTTATGGCAAAAATGACAGGTGACTTTGAATTCTGAAAAGGAGTCTTGGAAATTGTTGCTTTCATGCCTTCTTTTAAATAAATTTGGAGGCAGATATAGGTATTTGCCGCTGATATGAGTTAAAGGTCATGATTTTCTACATCAGTGATAAAAGGATTAATGCTTATCATTGCATCAGTCTGTCAATCAACAACAGGTATGTGAATCAGGCCCTTAAAGTCTATCCCAATAGCTGATGTCCACTCTGAGTCACAGAAGGAAAAAACTATGCAAAAATACATCAATAACCTATACTAAAACAGTACAATGAAGAGTGAGGAATTATGTTTGCAGGTTCTTTGCTGGCCACCTCCTTGGTACCTACCACAATGTTGGTAATCCCAAAGGAATTTGTCTCTGGCCCAATTTTCTTCTCATTCTCCCTGTTTCCAAGCTGATCTATATCTAAGCCTTCAGCTATCACCGATCTCTACCTTCTCCAGGAATCTCTCTCTCTTGAGTTACACCGACTGTCAACCCTGGCTTCACATCAGCATGACCTCAGTCGATTTCCAGACATACCGAACTGTGTCTCTGTGTCACATAAACTAAACCGGTACCTCTATGAATAGGACCAAGGCATGAATTTGTTGTTTAGTTTCCCTAATAGGCACACGAGGTCGAGACCCACTGCTTTTCAGGATTCATCACTCCGGCCGCCTCCTGGTCTGGTCAGCTCCACCTGAGTATCTCACAGGCACCTCAAATTTCCCATGTAACATACCTACTCATCCACCAACACCAAGCGAAAGCATTTTCTCCTCTGCCCTAACTGACCCCAGGAGCATGAGGCAGTCCTTCCACCTAGCTTCCATAGTATTCTATGTCTCTGTGGAAACATTTAGCACCATTTACTGTAACTTCTATTTTCCCCATACGACTGTTTCTTTGTCCTGCTTTGTTTGAGTATGCAAAGAAACCACAAATGAGTGGGACCAGAAGGTGAGTGATAGCCAAAATTCAAAAAAAGAAATCAAATATCTATAATCAGGTCTAAGGAGTCGCTGCAAGGTTGGAAAACTGGAGACATGGCTAAAGTATCATTAAGCAGGCAGACACAAGATCAGAGTTATGAAGGACGACACAAGGGGATGGGAATGTCATACCCAGGGCTTAGCTTTATTAACTTCCAGCTAGTACACTGAATGAACCAGACTAATCCAAATCTGGCTCTAGGTTAAAGCAAATGGTCCTGTAAAGTCTACTTCCCCAAAGAATATCAAATTTAAGTTCTCCTTTGAGCTCTCACTTCTACAGCCTCATATGGAGCCTTCCATCTCCTGCGTAGACTTTTTTTTCCTTTTCTTGCATAGACTTTTATTTTTTTTTTCAATTTTTTTAATTATACTTTAAGTTCTAGGGTACATGTGCACAACGCGCAGGTTTGTTACATATGTATACATGTGCCATGTTGGTGTGCTGCACCCATTAACTTGTCATTTACATTAGGTATATCTCCTAATGCTATCCCACCCCACTCCTCTCACCCTACGACAGGCCCCGGTGTGGGATGTTCCTCGCCCTGTGTCCAAGTGTTCTCATTGTTCAATTCCCATCTGTGAGTGAGAATATACACTGTTTGGTTTTTTTGTCCTTAGGATAGTTTGCTGAGAATGATGGTTTCCAGCTTCATCTATGTCCCTACAAAGGACATGAACTCATCCTTTTTTATGGCTGCATAGTATTCCATGGTGTATATGTGCCACATTTTCTTTATCCAGTCTATCACTGATGGACATTTGGGTTGGTTCCAAGTCTTTGCTATTGTGAATAGAGCCACAATAAACATACATGTGCATGTGTCTTTGTAGCAGCATGATTTATAATCCTTTGGGTATATACCCAGTAATGGGATGGCTGGGTCAAATGGTATTTCTAGTTCTGGATCCTTGAGGAATCGCCACACTGTCCTCCACAATGGTTGAACTAGTTTACAGTCCCACCAACAGAGTAAAAGTGTTCCTATTTCTCCACATCCTCTCCAGCACCTGTTGTTTCCTGACTTCTTAATGATCGCCATTCTAACTGGTGTGAGATGGTATCTCATTGTGGTTTCAATTTGCATTTCTCTGATGGCCAGTGATGATAAGCATATTTTCATGTGTCTGCTGGCTGCATAAATGTCTTCTTTTGAGAAGTGTCTGTTCTTATCCTTCACCCACTTTTTCATGGGGTTGCTTTTTTTCTTGTAAATTTGTTTAAGTTCTTTGTAGATTCTGGATATTAGCCCTTTGTCAGATGAGTAGATTGCAAAAATTTTCTCCCATTTTGTAGGCTGCCTGTTCACTCTGATGGTAGTTTCTTTTGCTGTGCAGAAGCTCTTTAGTTTAATTAGATCCCATTTGTCAATTTTGGATTTTGTTGCCATTGCTTTTGGTGTTTTAGACATGAAGTCTTTGCCCATGCCTATGTCCTGAATGGTATTGCTTAGGTTTTCTTCTAGGGTTTTTATGGTTTTAGGTCTCACATTTAAGTCTTTAATCCATCTTGAATTAATTTTTGCATAAGGTGTAAGGAAGGGATCCAGTTTCATCTTTGTACATATGGCTACCCAGTTTTCCCAGCACCATTTGTTAATAGGGAATCCCTTCCCCATTTCTTGTTTTTGTCAGGTTTTTCAAAGATCAGATAGTTGTAGACGTGTGGTATTATTTCTGAGGGCTCTGTTCTGTTCCATTGGTCTATATCTGTTTTGGTACCAGTACCATGCTTTTTTTGTTACTGTAGCCTTGTAGTATAGTTTGAAGTCAGGTAGTGTGAGGCCTCCAGCTTTGTTCTTTTGGCTTAGAATGGTCTTGGCAATGCAGGCTCTTTTTTGGTTCCATATGAACTTTAAAGTAGTTTTTTACAATTCTGTGAAGAAATTCATTGGTAGCTTGATGGGGATGGCATTGAATCTATAAATTACCTTGGGCAGTATGGCCATTTTCACGATATTGATTCTTCCTATCCATGAGCATGGAATGTTCCTCCATTTGTTTGTGTCCTCTTTTATTTCACTGAGCAGTGGTTTGTAGTTCTCCTTGAAGAGGTCCTTCACATCCCTTGTAAGTTGGATTCCTAGGTATTTTATTCTCTTTGAAGCAATTGTGAATGAGAGTTCACTCATCATTTGGCTCTCTGTTTGTCTGTTATTGGTGTATAGGAATGCTTGTGATTTTTGCACATTGATTTTGTATCCTGAGACTTTGCTGAAGTTGCTTATCAGCTTAAGGAGATTTGCGGCTGAGATGATGGGGTTTTCTAAATATACAATCATGTCATCTGCAAACAGGGACAATTTGACTTCTTCTTTTCCAATTGAATACCCTTTATTTCTTTCTCTTGCCTGATTGCCCTAGCCAGAACTTCCCACACTATGTTGAATAGGAGTGGTGAGAGAGAGCATCCCTGACTTGTGCCAGTTTTCAAAGGGAATACTTCCACTTTTTGCCCATTCAGTATGATATTGGCTGTGGGTTTGTCATAAATAGCTCTTATTATTTTGAGATACGTCCCATCAATACCTAATTTATTGATAGTTTTTAGCACGAAGGGCTGCTGAATTTTGTCAAAGGCCTTTTCTGCATCTATTGAGATTATCATGTAGTTTTTGTCTTAGGTTCTGTTTATATGCTGGATTACATTTATTAATTTACATTTGTTGAACCAGCCTTGTATCCCAGGGATGAAGCCCACTTGATCATGCTGGATAAGCTTTTTGATGTGCTGCTGGATTCAGTTTGCCAGTATTTTATTGAGGATTTTTGCATCGATGTTCATCAGGGATATTGGTCTAAAATTCTCTTTTTTTTGTTGTGTCTCTGCCACGCTTTGGTATCAAGATGATACTGGTCTCATAAAATGAGTTAGGGAGGATTCCCTCTTTTTCTATTGACTGGAATAGTTTCAGAAGGAATGGTACCAGCTCCTCCTCGTACCTCTGGTAGAATTCGGCTGTGAATCTGGTCCTGGACTTGTTTACAGTATTCTCTGATGGTAGTTCAGATCTCTTGGCAGAAACTCTACAAGCCAGAAGAGAGTGGGGGCCAATATTCATCATTCTTAAAGAAAAGAATTTTCAACGCAGAATTTCATATCCAGCCAAACTAAGGTTCATAAGTGAAGGAGAAATAAAATCCTTTACAGACAAGCAAATGCTGACAGATTTTGTTACCACCAGGCCTGCCCTAAGAGAGCTCCTGAAGGAAATACTAAACATGGAAAGGAACAACCGGTACCAGCCACTGCAAAAACATGCCAAATTGTAAAGACCATCAATGCTAGGAAGAAACTGTATCAACTAACGAGCAAAATAACCAGCTAACATCATAATGACAGGATCAAATTCACACATAACAATATTAACCTTAAATGTAAATGGGCTAAATGCTCCAATTAAAAGACACAGACTGGCAAATTAGATAAAGAGTCAAGACCCATCAGTGTGCTGTATTCAGGAGACCCATCTCACATGCAGAGACACACATAGGCTCAAAATAAAGGGATGGAGGAAGATCTACCAAGCAAATGGAAAACAAAAAAAAAGCAGGGGTTGCAATCCTAGTCTCTGATAAAACAGATTTTAAACCAACAAAGATGAAAAGAGACAAAGAAGGCTATTACGTAATGGTAAAGGGGTCAATTCAACAAGAAGAGCTAACTATCCTAAATATATATGCACCCAATACAGAAGCACCCAGATTCATAAAATAAGTCCTTAGAGACCTACAAAGAGACTTAGACTCCCACACAATAATAATGGGAGACTTTAACACCCCACTGTCAACATTAGACAGATCAACGAGACAGAAGTTAACAAGGATATCCAGGAATTGAACTCAGCTCTGCACCAAGCGAACCTAATAGACATCTACAGAAATCTCCACCCCAAATCCACAGAATATACATTCTTCTCAGCACCACATCGCGCTTATTCCAAAATTGACCACATAGTTGGAAGTAAAGCACTCCTCAGCAAATGTAAAGGAACAGAAATTATAACAAACTGTCTCTCAGACCACAGTGCAATCAAACTAGAACTCAGGACTAAGAAACTCAATCAAAACCGCTCAACTACATGGAAACTGAACAACCTGCTCCTGAATGACTACTGGGTACATAACGAAATGAAGGCAGAAATCAAGATGTTCTTTGAAACCAATGAGAACAAAGACACAACATACCAGAATCTCTGGGACACATTTAAAGCAGTGTGTAGAGGGAAATGTATAGCACTAAATGCCCACAAGAGAAAGCAGGAAAGATCTAAAATTGACACCCTAACATCACAAGTAAAAGAACTAGAGAAGCAAGAGCAAACACATTCAAAAGCTAGCAGAAGGCAAGAAATAACTAAGATCAGAGCAGAACTGAAGGAGATAGAGACACAAAAAACTCCAAAAAATCAGTGAATCCAGGAGGTGGTTTTTTGAAAAGATCAACAAAATTGACAGACTGCTAGCAAGACTAATAAAGAAGAAAAGAGAGAAGAATCAAATAGATGCAATAAAAAATGATAAAGGGGTATCACCACCAATCCCACAGAAATACAAACTATCATCAGAGCATAGACTTTTAAAACAGCATCTTAATTCATTTCCATACTGATCATCTCTGGTCACTTCAGGCTAACACTGACC
Source organism: Macaca nemestrina (assembly GCF_043159975.1). NCBI lineage: Eukaryota > Metazoa > Chordata > Mammalia > Primates > Cercopithecidae > Macaca > Macaca nemestrina. The sequence continues at coordinate 2,699,582 of NC_092125.1, read as the reverse complement.
ACAGAGTTATATTTTAAAAGAATAAAACTTTGGATAGGTGAATGTTCAAGGGCAAGAATAGAGAAAAAATAATAACATAAAATAAAACAATAAATCTTCTCCCTCATCACTCCTCTATTGGAAACTCTCAGGTGACTCTTAGAAAATAAAGTCTATGAGGTCATGAGTTTGAGACCAGCCTGGCCAACATGGTGAAACCCCATTTCTACCAAAACTACAAAAATTAGCCAGCCATGATTGCAGGCACCTGTAATCCCAGCTACTCGGGAGGCTGAGGCAGGAGAATCGCTTGAACCTGGGATGCGGAGGTTGCAGTGAGCCAAGATCATGCCACTGCACTCCAGCCTGGGCAACAGAGCGAGGCTCTGCCTCAAAAAAAAAAAAAAAAAAAAAAAAAAAGGAAAGAAAGAAAAAGAAAAGAAGGTCCAAATTCTCTACCATGGCCTATACAGCCTTTCTCAACTTGGATGCAACCAATACCTCCAACCATTCTCCCACATAATCAATACTACATTCACAATCAATGTTCTCCATCTGTTCACAACTTAGTGCTTTTATACAAGCTGTGCATACAGCAAAAGCACCCAATCCACTGCCTACCTACTATCCAAAATGTACAGGTCCTGCAGAAATCAGCTCAAATGCTACCTCTTTAGTAAGGCTGTTTGTAACTACACCAGAATAAATGGACATCCCCATTCACTACTGACTCTTCTCAAAACTTTTCTGGAGGCCCTACTATGTGACAGTCACTGGCATAAACATTCCTATAGTATTTTGTTCAAACTAGAGTTATGACAGTTATAATGTTATATTAGAAACACAGGTGATTTTATCACCTGCATCTGTCTGTTCATTTCCTGAAGATAGCAAGCTTTATTTTCTGATTCAGCTTTCCTGTTTTTCTGATTTGGGTCCAAGAGGGGCTCAGGACTCCATGTTATGCCTAATAAAGACTTCCCTGATGGCAGGTCACAGCTGTGGGCACCCAGGGTCAAGCTACAAGGACAGATATTAAAATAATGACTGAGCCCAGATGTAAAATATAAATAGCCAAGAAAGTGAAGAAAGGTCAAAACGCAAAGTATTCAAGTCTTCCATCTCAGATGAGAAAAACAGAGGTAAAAGTGAGAAACAAAACAAGCAGAGGTGGAAAAACTAATATTGAACTAATATAATCAACATAGCTCATCCATGCATGGGAACAAGGCCATACCCTTCAAGTAGAAAAGTCATTCTTTCTTTTTTTTTTTGAGACAGAGTCTCGCTCTGTTGCCCAGGCTGGAGTGCAGTGGCGCGATCTCGGCTCACTGCAGGCTCCGCCTCCTAGGTTCACACCATTCTCCTGCCTCAGCCTCCCAAGTAGCTGGGACTACAGGCGCCCGCCACCACGCCTGCCTAATTTTTTTTCTTTTTTCTTTTTTCTTTTTTTTTTTTTTTGTATTTTTAGTAGAGACGGGGTTTCACTGTTAGCCAGGATGGTCTCAATCTCCTGACCTTGTGATCTGCCTGCCTCAGCCTCCCAAAGTGCTGGGATTACAGGCATGAGCCACCGCGCCCGCCAGAAAAAATCATTCTAAATATAGTGCAATTAGCCGGGCGAGGTGGCGGGCGCCTGTAGTCCCAGCTGCTCGGGAGGCTGAGGCAGGAGAATGGTGTGAACCCAGGAGACGGAGCTTACAGTGAGCCGAGATCGCACCACCGCACCCCAGCCTGGGCAACAGAGCGAGACCCTGTCTCCAAAAAAAAAAAAAAATATATATATATATATATAGTGCATTATATCCATCTTTGTAACTATTCTGAAGCCTAACCTAGTGCCAGGAACACGTGAAAGTGTGCTGAATTAACACTTTCGCAAGTAATGATTATAACATACACGCCTACATTCTATGTGTGTTCATCTGACCCAGTAGGCAAAACAAAGCCACTGGAAATACTGAATAGGACGTTGATATGGTTTAGTTCTGTGTCCCCACCCAAATCTCACATCCAATTGCAATCCCTGTGTGTTGAAAGAGGGGCCTGATTGGGGGTGACTAAATCATGGCGGCGACTGAATCATGGGGGCAGACTTCCCCCTTCCTGCTCTCCTGATACAGTTCTCGCAAGATCTTGTTGTTTGAAAGCGGGTAGGCCATTCCCCTTCACTCTCTCCTACTCTGCTGTTCTCTGGTAGTAAGAGTTCTCACAGATTTTGTTATTTGAAACTGTGTAGGACATTTCCCTTCACTCCTCTCTGTTGTCCTGTATAGTTCTCGCGAGATCTTGTTATTTGAAAGTGTTTGGCACGTCCCCCTTCACTCTCTCCTACTCTGCTGTTCTCGTGATAGGAGTTCTCAGGAGATTTTATTATTTGAAACTGTGTAGGACGTTCCCCTTCACTCTCTCCTGCTCTGTTGTCCTGTAGAGTTCTCGCGAGATCGTGTTATTTGAAAGTGTTCGGCACGTCCCCCTTCACTCTCTCCTGCTCTGCTGGTCTCATGATAGAGTTCTCGCGAGATCACTTCCCCCTTAAGACTTTCCCTTCTCCTTGGCTTCCAGTTTCCTGAGACCTCCCAGCCATGCTTCCTGTACAGCCTGCGGAACTGTGAGTAAATTAAACTTCTTTTCTTCATAAATTACCCAGTCTCGGGTAGTTTTTTACAGCAGTATGAGGACAGACTAATACAGATATCTCATCTAAAACCAGTGACTTGAAACTACTAACTCATGGCATACAGTAAATATCAAAACACTAATTTATTCTCCCACCTATAAGTCACATACAGTATTAAAGCCTGGAATCAAAATGTAAAACAATCAGGAGCTTTGGAAATAAACTGTCACGTGGACTAAAGATTCTTCTGTCATTTGGCTGCAGAGGAAACCATTCTGCAGCCAAAAAAAAAAAAAAAAAGCCACAAAGAGAAAAGCAGGGATGAAAAACCACAACACGCTTAGGCTCCTCAAAGCGTTCCAGTTTCTAGTTTCATTCCCTTCCCAAATCAGAAGACACACCCCTACCCTCGATTTCTGTGAGACACCCTGAATCCTTTTAATATATTCTTCTTTGCTTCAGCTAACACTGGTTTCTATTTCCTGCAAACAAAAAAATTTCATACCAAGCATAAGTACCAGAGTGCTTTACCTCCACTGCCTTTATTATATCCAAGAACTTCATTGTCAAAAACATCTATTCCTTTTACAAGTCTGATTTCACTTCTTACTCCTCTTCTTAATTACCAATTTATTCAATTAATATCTACTGAGCATCTGCTCTAGCACAGTAACAGAAAGATGAATATGTCATGGTCTCTGCACTCAAGCATAGTCTAGTGCAGTTTTTTCAAACTATGGATCTTGATCGATGAGTAAAATCAATTTAGTGGTCCTGAGAGGAACTTTTTAATATTTGAAATATAAGAAAATTAAAATACTGCATCACAAGAAATTAAATATTATTTTCTACAGCTTTTGTTTCAGTAACGTGTGTTTTTACTGAATAGCAATATAGTATGTATATCTCACTGTGGGTCATGAAGAAATAATTTGAAAAATACCAATAGGTCCCTATTTCCTAATAATGTGAACAAATGCCAAGGAAGCAATCAGTCAAAGCTGTGCCTTAGAAAATCCTTTAGTGCTTTAATAAAAAATAATTTCAAGTGGTGTATTCCTAGTTTACGGTGATTTTATAAGTACTTGAAAACAGTTGTTGGTTTGCCTCAAGTAGATTAAACATTCCATCTTGTTTATAGTTTTAATTAGCAAAACAAATCCTTTTCTCTTTGCTTTGAACATTACAAAGAAACTTCAAATCAGCATGTCAGAATTCTTATAAACTCCTAATTAGCTAAGTACAAATTTATTACATTCCTACCACACTTACAATGAATGCTGTCTGGGCTAAAATAAACCCCAGTCATCATAAGAGCATCTATCAGCTACAAGGCTACAAACCATGATAAGTTAGCCTAAGAAAAGACCATGAGGCAGAAGACAGCTGTGCTCAAATATTGTTAAAGGCATACAATGACTCTAAATTGTTTAGGGTAACTTCTGAAAAAGGTAAGTTAAAGAGAATGTAGGAATACATCAAATAAGCATTGGGCATCTTCTAGGGTTTCTTGTATTAAGAATCTGATTTTGTTTCTTGGAAAATTAATTCAAGCATGTTTATTTTCTAGTTTAAAGGCTGTCCATCTTTATCAGATAGTGGAAATTATCTGAAATTAGTGGAAATTAGTGGAGAAAAAAGTGGAAATTAGTCAACAAGAATATTTCCTAAACACCTAGTACATGTAGCTCCAGGTATTATGCAGAACACTACATATAATATGGAAAGCCATAAAATACTTCCAAATTATATACATGTTAAATATATTAAAATCCATAGTAAAAACTTAGAACAATTTTAGTATCAAAAATAATCACATCATAAACATGTTTCTGTAGACAAAAAGAAATCATGTAAAGCACAACAATCTATTTCCATGTGTTTTCAAAAGCATACACTTGCTACCTATCTATTTGTTCTGCTAGACAGAATTAGGTAACTAAAGGCTAAGAAAAAATATGAAAAAAATTAAAATTGAGGGGGCTGAGGCAGAAGAATGGCATGAACCCGGGAGGCAGAGCTTGCAGTGAGCTGAGATCGCGGGACTCCACTGCACTCCAGCCTGGGCAACAGAATGAGACTCCGTCTCAAAAAAAAAAAAAAAATTGAAATTGAGAAAATGTATTCGCAAACTTTTTTTTCTCAGACACAGGAAAAGTACCACTATTAGTTGGTTTTCGCAGCGCCACACACTTCTGGCATACCTGTGTTCACGTATTCATTCTCATTTATTCTAAATTAATTGATTGTCTGCCTAATTCTAGAGACATAAAGATGAAGGCACTCACAGTTTAGAAAAAGAACAAACATATAAACCTAAATGTAATTTAATTTTCAAAGTGCAACACAGAGTAGGGTACCTAATCCAGTCTGGTGTGGTAGGGACGGCAAGGAAGGCTTCCACAAAAGAGGTGAAATCTAAAACAAAGGGTAGGAGGTATCCAGGTAAAGGTTTGGTTTCTGAACACCTTTACCTGAGTGGAGATGTGGAAAGCCTAGCATTGTGAGTACAGGTATGGCAAGAAGAATTCGCCTGCCGGGTACAGCGCCTCCTCCCGCGGAGCCTGGTGGGTACAGCGCCTCCTCCCGCGGAGCCTGGTGGGTACAGCGCCTCCTCCCGCGGAGCCTGGTGGGTACAGCGCCTCCTCCCGCGGAGCCTGGTGGGTACAGCGCCTCCTCCCGCGGAGCCTGCGGAGCCTGCGGAGCCTGCCGGGTTCAGCGCCTCCTCCCGCGGAGCCTGCCGGGTACAGCGCCTCCTCCTGCGGAGCCTGCTGGGTATAGTGATTCTCCCGCAGATGCTGCAGGACCCCATGCCTAGAGGCCTAGAGAACTGTGCTCCACAGTGATGAGTGGTACCCCCATCCTTGGACCTGCGTCTCCCACAACCCCATGGGGGCCTGGCCTCAAGTCATAGGACCCGTCTGTGCTACCGTGTCCACTGGGAATTGTACACCTGAGCAATGGAAGCAATGGGAATTGTACACAGACCCCACCACCCACAAAACTGCATCTCAGACCACCCCATCTTTGGGCGCGTCCCTTGACCCAGAGGCTTGGAGGGCAGGAGAATCATCTTCAGGCCATCTGGTATAGCTGAAACAAACTCAGCCTGGAGCTGAGAGAAAGGTCAGAACTGGAGAGCTACACAAACACCCTAAGGATTTTGGATTTTATGTTGCAAGAAATCCGGGTTCAGAGAAATCTCTGGTAGCTCACTCTATGAGCTAACAAAAAACAGAGTAGTAAATAAGAAATGAGCATTAAGAAACATTTTAGGTCAAAATGAGATACATGCTATACAATTTGCTGGTAAACAAAGCAACAAAATACATTTTAATTGAGTAGAAAAAAGAAAGAAAAAAACGGTAGGGGATAGCAAAATCACATTTAAGAGGCTGTGGCAGGGATGACATCCAAGTGAGAAACGGGGGGCCTGAACTGTGTAGTAGGCATGGAAAGGAGAATGCAAGAAAAACTTGGTAATATAGGAAGGAAAATGAAATGAACTTGCTGAATGACTGCAATGAGAGTTGAGAAAAGGAAAAAGTCAAGGAGTGGTTCAAGATGAGGCAGGGAGGGACACATAGGCACGGTAACAATCTGAAGCCCTGAACCGAGAACAGTAGCTAGGAGGGTAGGAGGGGAACAAGAATGAATATCAAGTGATGATGAATCAGGAGACTAAGATAGAAATTTAGGCAAGAGATTATGATATGATGGTTTCAACTAGGATGATGACAGCAGAGATACAGGGATATACGTATATTTGAGAAACATTCTACTGCTGAAATCAACAGGATTGCAATTATCTCCCTAACAGGTCAGAGAAACAGTGGTACCAATTACTGAAATAAGGAAGGTGGGAGAGAAGCAAATTTAAGAATGAAGATTGAGAATACTGTTTTAAACATGTTGAATTTCCAGCTCCTTTGAGATATCCAAATTGAAATATCAACCAGACAGTTAAATACAAGAGTGTGGGGCCAGGCGCGGTGGCTTACACCTATAATCCCAGTACTTTGGGAGGTCAAGGCTGGCAGATCACGAGGTCAGGAGATCAAGACCATCCTGGCTAACACAGTGAAACCCCGTCTCTACTAAAAATTAAAAAAATAAAAAAATAAAAATTTGCCAGTTGTTGTGGCAGGCGCCTGTAGACCCAGCTACTTGGGAGGCTGAAGCAGGAGAATGGCATGAACCCGGGAGGCATAGTTGGCAGTGAGCCGAGATTGTGGCCACTGCACTCCAGCCTGGGAGATAGAGCAAGACCCCATCTCAAAAAAAAAGGAAAAAAAAATAAAAATAAAAAGAGTGTAGAATTAAAGGTCTGTTTAGACTGAAATATAACTTCAAGAATAACAATTATATAAGTAACTGCAACTCTGTATGACGACAGAGAAGGCACATGGACCGAAATGATGGCCCAGAAACAGGCCTAAAATCTAAACTTTGGATGCCAGGAGAGGATGAGCCTGCAAAGGAAGCTGGAGTCTTTGATTATAAACAAAGCTTTTGAGAAAGTTGGTTATGAAGAAGAGATGGTACAGTAGCCTTAAGAAGTGTAACGAAAACAGAGAGGGTGCTCTTTGTTTTCTTTTTGAGGAAAGACAATATAGCATGTTTAAGAGCTGATGGGAATGTGTCCAAAGAGGGAGAAAAAGGTTTAAAGATACACAAGAAAAGGCCTGGTGCAGTGGCTCACTCCTGTAGACCCAGCACTTTGGGAGGCCAAGGTGGGCGAATCACTTGAGCTCAGGAGTTCAAGACCAACCTAGGGAACATGGCAAAACCACATCTCTACTAAAAATTAAAAAAATTAGCCAGGAGTGGTGGCATGTGCCTGTGATCTCAGCTACTCAGGAGGCTGAGGTGGGAGGCTCACTTCAGTCCAGGAGGCAGAGGTTGCAGTGAGCCATGACCGCTCCACTGCACTCCAACCTGGGTGACAGAGACAGACCCTGTCTCCAAAAAAAGGTATACAAGAAAGAGAGAAAATATTCAATAGCATAAGTTTCCAAGAAGGCCAAAATATACAGGATGCAGGACCCATGTGAAGGGTTTAGCCCCTCCTCTCCAAGATGATGTCTACGTAAACTTGTGTGTCTGCAGGACAGTGGTTGAGGAAGCAGTCTTGGAGCCACACAGCATCCTCGAAATTCTCAGTTTTCTGGCTCACCGTGTTAAGATTAGTCTGGACTTATCATTAAATTGTTAGCCACTAAAGTACAACTGGTCCTGTGTAGTCTTTTTTCCCCCCATGGATCTGTTAATGTTTATTTATTAGTACTAGCATCTTCCTTTGTTCTCTATGTTAAAGCAAAGAAAGAAGAGGGTTTTGTCATATAATCTGATTTTAACTTAACTTGGGAAACTTGAGATTGTCATGTAATATAACTTCTTGCTTTAAGAAATAAATTCCTTGTGTTTACAATTAATTGATCACAACCAGCTATGGATTTATTTGTTTATTCGCCACTCCCACTGCTTCACTTGACAAGAAAAAAAGAAACAAAGAAATTCCTTGAAAATGAGGAATACAAACTGCAGGGATAAAATATAAATCAAACAAAAGCATCTCAGCTAAACCTCTTTTTTTGTTTTCCAGATGCTACTATCCTTTAAGATGGTAATTAAGAAAAGACAGAAAAATGCCTAAACACTAACTGATGTTTTGTCAAAATCTGTTTCATCAGACCCAATGGATATGGCAAGAGATAGTATTCTACAAAATAATTCGGATTCTCTTTCAAAAGACTTGAATTGTTTCAGGAAAAATAAACTAATTCACAAATCAGTAATAATGCACTTGTAGGAGTAACTATGAGCCGCCATCACTCTGTAAATGAACAAAACATAGCAGCATCTACTTCTAAAACTGTGCCAAATACACCACTAATAACTCCTGGATGATGCAGGAATCAATGCTGGTAATTAACATAAATTAATAAAGGAAGTTCAGAAGTTCAGAAGAAGTATTAAAGAACACCTATCAGGGCCGGGCACGATGGCTCATGCCTGTAATCCCAACGCTTTGGGAGGCTGAGGCAGGAACTGCTTGTGCCCGGGAATACCAGACCAGCACCAGCCTGGGGAACATAGTGAGACCTTATGTCTACAAAAAAATTAAAAATCATCTGGATTATTAAAAAGATAAAAAATAAAAAACAGATGCTGGCAAGGTTGTGGAGAGAAGACTGAAACACTTGTTTTTTGTTTTTCATTTTTCTGAGACACAGTCTCACTCTGTTGCCCAAGCTGGAGTGCAGTGGCACGATCTCAGCTCACTGCAACCTTGCCTCCTGGATTCAGGCAATTCTCATGCCTCTGCCTACTGAGTAGCTGGGATTACAGGCAAGCACTACAACACCCAGCTAATTTTTGTATTTTTAGTAGAGATGGGGTTTTGCCACGTTAGCCAGGTTGGTCTCAAATTCCTGGCCTCATGTGATCCACCTGCCTTGGCCTCCCAAAGTGCTGGGATTAGAGGCGTGAGCCACTGCTCCCAGCCACTTATACACTGTTGGTGGGAATGTTCAACCATTGTGGAAAACAGTGTGGTGATTCCTCAAAGACCTAAAAACATAACTACCATTCGACCCAGCAATCCCATTACTTGGTATATGCCCAAGAGAATATAAATCATTCTAACCTAAAGATGCACGTGTATGTTCACTGCAGCACTATTCACAATAGCAAAGACCTAAATGCCCATCAATGGTAGAATGCATAAAGAAAATGTGGGACATATACACCATGGAATACTATGCAGACATAAAAAGAACAAAATCATGTCCTCTGCAGGAACATGGATGGAGTTGGAGGCCATCCTTAGCAAACTAACACAGGAACAGAAAACCAAATACTGCAGGTTCTTGCTTAAAAGGGGAAAAAAATGATGAGAATGCATGGACACAAAGAGGAACAAGAGACATTGGGGCCTCCTTGAGGGTGGAAGTTGGGAGAAGGGAGAGGATCAGAAAAAATAACTATTGGATACTAGACTTAATATGTGGGTGACAAAATAATCTATACAACAAACCCACATGACATGAGTTTACCTATATAAAAAACCTGCACACGTACCCCTGAACCTAAAATAAAAATTTTTTAAATAAAAATTAGCTGGGCATGGTTGCACATGCCTATAGCCCCAGCTACTCAGGAGGCTGATAGGGGAGGATCACTTGAGCCCGGGAAATCAAGGCTCCAATGAGCCATGATCATGCCACTGCACTCCAGCCTGGGCAACAGAGTGAGGCCCTGTCTCAAAAATAATAATCATTTTTTAAAAATGAAAAAAAAAGGCTGGGCGCAGTGGCTCACGCCTGTAATCCCAGCACTTTGGGAAGCCGAGGTGGGTGGATCACTTGAGGTCAGGAGTTCGAGATCAGTCTGACCATCATGGCAAAACCTCATCTCTAGCAAAAATACAAAAAATTAGCCAGGTATGGGGGCATGTGCCTGTAATCCCAGCTACTTAGGAGGCTGAGGTAGGAGAATCACTTGAACCTAGGAGGTGGAGGTTGGAGTGAGCTGAGATCACATCACTGCACTCCAGCCTTGGCGACAGAGTGAGACTCCATCTCAAAATAAATAAATAAATAAAATTTAAAAATAAAATAAAGACACTTATCAGTAAAACAATGGCAAGTTGCTGTCACTCTATTACTTAGGACAGGAGAGACACATCATTTGACAGAATTAGATTTCACATACTTTAGGATGCTACATGTTTTGCTTGAACTACCCAACATAAATATAAGGGAAATAATAAAAATATAAGAGCAGAAATAAATGAAATGGAGGCTAGAAAAAAAAAAAATACAAAAGATCAATGAAACAGAGCTGGTTTTTTAAAAAACATAAAATTGACAAACCTTTAGCTAGACTAAGAAAAAAAGAGGGAAGACTCGAATAAATAAAATCAGAGATGAAAAAGGAGATATTACAATGGAAATACAAAGGATCGTAATGTTATGAACAACTATAGGTCAACGAACTCAATAACCTAGAAAAACGAGATAAATTCCTAGCACATACAATCCAAGATAAAAGTCTCCCCCTCAAAGCAAAGCCCAGGACCTGACAGCTTCACTGCTGAACTCTAAAAAACAATTAAAGAACTAGTACTAATTCTTGTCGATCTATTCCAAAAAATGGAAGAAGAAGGAATACTTCCAAACTCATTCAACAAAGCCAGCATCACTCTGATAGCAAAACCAGACAGACACAACAAAAGAAGAAAATTACAGACCAATATCCCTGAATAACATAGAGGCAAAAATCCTCAACAGAATATTTGTAAACCAAATTCAACAGTGCATCCAAAAGATCATTCACCAGTATTTGCAGAGGCTAAGGTGGGCAGATCGCTTGAGTTCACGACCAGCCTGGGCAACATGGTGAAACCCCGTCTCTACTAAAATTACAAAAATTAGGCGGGCGTGGTGGCACATGCCTGTGGTCCCAACTACTCAGCAGGCTGGGTTGGGAGGATCACTTCAGCCCAGGAGGTGGAAGTTGCAGTGAGCCATGATTCCACCACTGCACTCCAGCCTGGGCAACAGAGCAAGACTCTGTCTAAAAAAAAAAAGAAAAACAAGAAAAAAAGAAAAAAGATCATTCACCGTGATGGAGAAGGATTCATCTCAGGGATGCAAAGATGATTTAACATAAGTAAATCAATAAACATGATACATCACATTAACAGAATGAAAGACAAAAAATATATGATAATTTCTATAGATGCAGAAAAAGGCATTTGACAAAATTCAATATGCCTTTTTAAAAAAATTTACAGTTCAGACGCAGTGGCTCACGTCTGTAATCCCAGCACTTTGGGAGATTGAGGCGGGCAAATCACTTGGGCCCAGGAGTTCAAGACCAGCCTGGGCAACATGGTGAAACCCCATCTCTACAAAATATACAAAAATTAGCCAGGCATGGTGGCACATGCCTGTAATCCCAGCTACTCGAGAGGCTGAGGCAGGAGAATCACTTGAACCCAGGAGACAGAGGTTGCAGTGAGCCAAGATCACACCACTACACTCCAGCCTGGGTGACACAGTAAGACTCTGTCTCCAAAAAAAGGAAAAAGATTAATAACAATAATAATAATTTTTAAAAATTAACAGGGCTGGGTGTGGTGGCCATGTCTGTAAATCAACATTTTGGGAGGCTGAGGTGGAAGGGTTGCTTGGGGTCAGGAGTTTGAGACCAGACTGGACAATAGAGTAAGACATTACCTCTGGAAAAACTTTAAAAATTAGCCGGGCATGGTGGTACATAGGAGGCTAAGGCAGAAGGATCACCTAAGTCGAGGAGTTGGAGGCTGCAGTGAACTCTGATCAAACCACTATACTCCAGCCTGGCCAACAAGGCTATCCCTTCAGTCATTAAGCCTCTGTACATGGTAGGGTTTTCACACTAACCCCAGGCTACTGCCTACCCACTGGCCCATTCAGTACCTCCACACTCCATCACTAGAGCAAAAGAGAACTTCTGGATCCCCAGCATGACACGCACATGTCATGAAGAACTAAGAGTTGCCGTATTTGGCCAATCTCCTTGGCCACTCACTGGAGAGGCCTCTCTGCTGTTAGCAACCTGCTTTCCACGATCACCCTCATCTATCTAACACACCTCCCAAACAGGGGAGGTCTCACCAACTACTTTTTCAATCTAGGTCTTCTTCCATTCCACAATTTTCCTTGGCCGAAAAACGCCCAAAATTGTTACAAATCTTACTACCTAGTAGTAAGGCATGGTGTTAATATGTCAACCGAAGCTAAAGCGATTTTTTAAATGGCTGAAACCAGGCTGAGAAGGCAAAGTACAACATAAGCCTGGAACGTTTTTGTCGGACTGGAACATTTTGTCATTCCAGAGAGTAAGAAAGTGTTCCAAAAAATTATGGAGGTAGATCAAATACAGGAGCCAGCTTAGAGGGGCTCCCATGAGTCAAAGCAGTGACAATTTCAGCATCAAAAATGTAGAGGACTACGCGCTTGCAAACGAGATGTTCCGGATAAGTCCTGCTCTTGCAAACGAAGCAGGGCGTTGGGGGCTTGTTTATGTGTAAACATCTTGAAAATCCAGAAAGTCAGGGAAAGGTCAGAAAAACAACAAGGTGTCTTGTGACTTGGCAACATTCCACAAATGACTGTATAAAATAAAGCAGAGCGCGCCATTCGAGGCAGGCGCCATGTTTGTCTTGTCTTGTGTTGTCTTGTGTGTTCATTCCTTTGTTTAGGAAACACGCGAACCCCAACAAAAATAAATAAGAACAATAATAAATTGTAACCAATGGAACAAATAGGAACCCATTAGTCCATACTAACAATAAATAGATACCTAAATAAATAGAGGAGAAGGTAAGGCTCCTCCTTAGAAGAAAATAAAGACATAAATGTGGAGGGAACCATAAATAATGATTCAGGTGAGAACCAATCAAGAATAGATGTTAACTCTATGAAGGAAAAAAAAATGATGAGGAATAGACATTTTCATGGTCTCAAAGTGCCTCCCCACAGACTGGCTCATTAGTTACAAGTGGAAAAATAGTAACTACCCACCCCCAAGGCTGTATCTTAACCAGGTGATTAAAACTTCACCAACCAGGAGCAGATGGACATTGTGTGCTTCCTGGTGTGATATCCTGAGGACGACACAATATCACACCTACACTACATAAATAATGTCTTACATAATACTCTCACTGGGGTTGAAAAATTCAAGTCTAATCATGAGGAAACATCAGACAAACCTAATTTTGGTTTTTTTATTCTATAAAATAACTGGCTTGCATTCTTCAAAAATATTAATATCATAAAAGATGAGAAAAGACTGAGGAACTACTCCAGATTAATAGAGACTAAAGAGACATGACAACTACATGTATTAACAATATATAATCCAGCCGGGCACGGTGGCTTACACCTGTAATCCTGGCACTTTGGGAGGTCGAGGAGTGAGGATCACCTGAGGTCAGGAGTTCGAGACTAGCCTGGCCATCATGGCAAAACCCTGTCTCTACTAAAAATACAAAAAATAATTAGCTAGGCATGGTGGCACACACGTATAATCCCAGCTACTCAGGAGACAGAGGCAGGAGAATCGCTTGAACATGGAAGGTGGAGGGTGCAGTGAGCTGAGATCACATCACTGCATTCCAGCTTAGGAGACAGAGCAAGAATCAGTCTCAAAAAAAATAATAATTTTATATATATATACTGTGTATGTGTACACATACAGTGCACATGTGTATATATACATAGTGCATATGTATGTGCACATACATACATACACACACACACAATATCCTACACTGGATCTTAGGCTAAAGTAAAAAAATGCAACAAAGGACATTATTGCAACATTGACAAAATTGGAAAAAATGAACTAGAGATCAAAAGTATTGTGTGAATGTTAAATATTTTGGATTTGACTAAATGTAGAATGGTTATATAAGAGAATATCCTTGTTCTTAGGAAATGTACACTAAAATGGTAAAGAGACATTAGGTATACAGCCTACTCTCAAACAGTTGCGAAAAATAAATAATACTTATGTATGTGTGCTGTGTGTCGGGGGTGGGTGGTGTGTATAGAGCGGAAATAAATAAATGTGATAAAGCCAATAGAGCAAATGTTAGAATCCATTGTACTTAGATAAAAGGCACGTAAGAGTTCTCTGTACTATTCTTCCAACTTTTCTGTAATTTTAAAATTATTCCAAAATAAAGCTTTTTTTTTTTTTTTTTTTTTTTTTTTTTTTTTTTTGAGACGGAGTCTCACGCTGCTGCCCAGGCTGGAGTGCAGTGGCGTGATCTCGGCTCACTGCAAGCTCCGCCTCCCGGGTTCCCGCCATTCTCCTGCCTCAGCCTCCTGAGTAGCTGGGACTACAGGCGCCCGCCACCGCGCCCGGCTAATTTTTTGTATTTTTAGTAGAGACGGGGTTTCACTGTGGTCTCGATCTCCTGACCTTGTGATCCGCCCGCCTCGGCCTCCCAAAGTGCTGGGATTACAGGCTTGAGCCACCGCGCCCGGCCAATAAAGCTTTTTAAAAGCAGTTTGACCAATTTTAAAAGATGTTTTAATTTTTTTAATTTTAATTTTTTTTTTTTTTTTTTAGAGATGGGGTCCTGCTGTCACCCAGGCTGAAGTGCGGTTGTGTGATCATGGTTCACTGCAGCCTCAAACTCCTGGGCTCCAGTGATCCTCCTGCCTAAGCCTCCTAAGTAGCTGGGACTACAGGCACATGCCACTACTCCCAGCTATTTCTGTTTTTTTGTAGAGACAGGGTCTTGCCATGTTGCCCAGCCTGGTCTCAAAATCCTGGCCTCAACTGATTCCCCATCCTTGCCCTCCCAAAGTGCTGGGATTACAGGCGTGAGCCACCATGCCTGACCCCATATTTTAAAATAAGGCTGCATGTACCTGTCACCTTTAATTTCAACCATGTAAGCAAGGTAACAAAATAAACTTTCCAATGAAGAAGCTCTAAAAATTAATGTGATATAAAGCATAGATAAATACTTTATGAGAGGATTAAAACTTCAACTAGCATAGCAATTATGCACTGGTGCTCTGCTTACTGTTCCACTTGGATTTCATTTTGGGCTCATCAGGGATCCCCTGAGTAAGATTAAAACACTTTATATCTTATCTATAAATAGATCATTACATTTGCATAGAAAGAAGTTTTATAAAAATGTAGAAAGACTACTTCTTAAGTTAACTAGGCTAAAAACTATGCAGGTACCAAATCTGGCTCCTAATCTCAGTGGCTTTTAAAAGCTAATTAGCAGGAAGCACAACTCAAATATAGAAAGTGAAGGACAATCAGTCCAATCTTGGGGAACAAAAACCTAAAGCAGGTGTTACTTGTGATGTATTATGCTCTGAATAAGTCTATTAAAAGCATGTAAGCATTCAACCAAAATATTTGATTTTAATTTTTCAATGATTCCAGATGTTCTTTACGTTGAAAAAAAACAAAAAGGAAGAATAAAAACCAAAGGTTAAATAGGCAACACTCTAGCACAAGCCACAAGGGGCCTCAGAAAAACATCCACACCACACTCGTACAAATCCACCTATCTAGTCCCCATACAGAAAGTGTCCTATGTAATTATGATAATCAGAGGCTTCTGATCTTGTGAGAGAAAAAAAAAACAGAAAAGTGACAGGCAGCCCTTTTTGCAATTTAATGAGTGGAATATGCCTCTACAATAGCTGGAAGCACCTTTTATTATGTTGTTTTTTGTTGTCATTGTTTTCCGCTATACCTGCTAGATCAGAATTTTATTTTGTTTTTAAATTTTTAATAAAAGTAATATATACCATATGGTTAAAATGTCAAATAGGCTGGGCATAGTCGCTCATGACTGTAGTCCCAGCATTTTGGGAGGCCAAGACAGGCAGATCACTTGAGCCCAGGAGTTTGAGACCAGCCCAGGCAACAGAGTGAGGCTCTGTCTCTACAGAAAACAGAAAAACTTAGCTGGGCATGCCAGCATGCGCCTGTAGTCCCAGCTACTGGAGAGGCTGATATGAGAGGATCGCTTAAGCTCGGGAGGTCAAGGCTACAGTGAGTCGTGATCACACTACTGCACTCCAGCCTGGGTGACAGAGCAAGGCAATCATAACTAACCATTTCATTTCAGGGAGTCTCTGGCAGTTATTCTCAATTTTTTTTTTTTTTTTTTTTTTTTTTTTTTTGTGAGAGAGTCTCACTCTGTCACCAAGGCTGGACTGCAGTGGGGCATTCTCGGCTCACTGAAACCTCTGCCTCCTGGGTTCAAGTGATTCTCCTGCCTCAGCCTCCTAAGTAGCTGGGATTACAGGCATGTGCTACCACACCCAGTTGATTTTTGTATTTTTAGTAGAGACTGGGTTTCACCATGTTGGCCAGGCTAGTCTTGAACTCCCGACCTCACATGATCCACCTGCCTCGATCTCCCAAAGTGCTGGGATTACAGGCGTGAGCCACTGCGCCCGGCCTGATGAATCTTTTTCATTCCCGCATTTGGTAGGTATTTTAATGTTTTAGTTTATCTTTTTCCATGTTTTAGGTTCTGGCAATACGAGAAACTATTAAACTAAGTTAACTGGTTCTACATCTTGGAGATAAACAGTACTTCAGCAGTTTGAGTCCAGAATATATTTAGAGTAAACCTGATTTATTATGTTATTATTTATTTTATGTTATATATTTTAAAATTCAAAAAAATGCCTTGGTTCCTTATTTTGCTAAGTATTCTGCTCATCTCAGAGAAGAAAGTCTTTTTGGACTAGCTCTGTAAATTACCACTCTAGGCTTGTTTCAGAACCATTTTTCTAAAAACGTTATTTTATAAGGTCAGTTGCTTCTAGCTAGGAATATTACTGATTTTCTAATAGGCCTTGCTGGATTTCAAAACTACTTTCTAATGTGCTAAACTTGCCCCCCACCACCATAGCAGACAGACAACTGTCCCAACCATGCACTGGTGATCTAAAAGACTGTTATTATGAAGACTGACTGTTACTAGAGTATAAGAGAAGAGGCGGAACACATATGCCTCAATCCCTTCAGAGTTTTTTGAGGGGAGGGGGTACAACTCCTCCATGACTGAAGTTTGAAAGAGGTACACTCTGCCCCTCGGGGAAAGCCTGCAGGTGTACTTGTCCAGCATTCCCACGAGACTGAATGAGGTTTGTATTTGTTGCCAAATTCTGCGGCAGCCGATTGTTGCCGTACACCCAAGCCACTTTTCAAATGCTCCATCACTAATAAAGCTGAAATTGTAATTTTCAAAAGATAATAAAAAACTCTGTTGGGCCATTTAAATTCACCATACATAATACCTACCAAAAGTTATTAACAATTTATTTTTAATCTAATCCTATAACATGCTTACTAATAGTTAACATCTAAATAAATTAATTGGAACAGAATTCAAAATGTTCTAATTCTACATCAGAGTGTTTTCAGCTTTTACCTAAACTTTGAAGTCTGTAGTCCTATCCCTTACAGATAAGACATGCATTCAGTCTTCAACAGTTCTTACAGAAATTCAGAAGTGGGCCAGGCGCTGTGGCTCATGCCTGTAATGCCAGCACTTTGGGAGGCCAAGGCGGGTGGATCACGAGGTCAGGAGATGGAGACCATCCTGGCTAACACAGTGAAACCCTGTCTCTACTAAAAATATAAAAAATTAGCCAGGCGTGGTGGCGGCACCTATAGTCCCAGCTACTCGGGAGGCTGAGGCAGGAGAATCGCTTGAACCCGGGAGGCAGAAGTTGCAGTGAGCCAAGATCACACCACTGCACTCCAGCCTGGTGACAGGGCAAGACTCCCTCTCAAAAAAAAAAAAAAAGAAATTCAGGAGTAATGAGGTTTGACTACTTGTTTTTAAGCTGACACTAAACAATTATTATATCAAATAAATTATACGTATAGAAATACAAAATATAAGGATTGAGTTTTTAATCTCTACTATATATAAAGGACTCTAACAATTACTGCAGAGGTCAGCAACTCCAAGGTTTATGGAAGGAAAAGGGGAGACAGGAGACAGAGGGCGTGGTATTGTCTGCGGGTCATTCTCCAGCTTTCTTTCCACTATCTCCCTTTCCCCTTTCCTCGCACTTTCCAAGAAGTTGCTGCTGTATGAGGAAATTCTGTCAAGTAGCAGGAAGGGGAAGGCTTTGAGCCTTTCAGCCAGGACTGGTAAGAACTAAGAAAATTGGTCCTATCTGTGCTATCAGATTAATGACGGTGTCGCCTCTGGTACTTCTGGCAAAGATGGTCAAATCCCCAACTAGAACTTCACGGTGATTTGTGGTGCATTAAAAAGTTTGTGCTTGATCGGGCTCAGTGGCTCACATCTGTAATCCCAGCACTTTGAGACGCTGAGGCGGATGGATCACCTGTGGCCGGGAGTTTGCGAACACCCTGACCAACATGACAAAACCCCGTCTCTATTAAACCCCCGTCTCTACTAAAATACAAAAAATTAGCCAGGCATGGTGGCAGGCGCCTGTAATCCCAGCTACTTGGGAGGCTGAGGGAGAACTGCTTGAATCCAGAAGGGGAGGTTGCACTGAGCCGAGATCCCGCCATTGCATTCCAGCCTGGGCGACACAGCCAGACTCTGTCTCCAAAAAAAAAAAAAAAGTTTGTACTTTTTTGCCCGCAACTGTGGCTCTCACCTGTAATCCCAGCACTTTGGGAGGCTGAGGTAGGTGGATCATTTGAGGTCAGGAGTTCGAGACCAGCCTGGCCAACATGGTGAAACACCACCTCTACTAAAATTACAAAAAAATTAGCCAGGCGTGGTGGCGGGTGCCTGTAGTCCCAGCTACTCAGGAAACTGAGGCAGGAGGATCGCTTCAACCAGGAAGGCAGAGGTTGCACTGAGTCGAGATCACACCACTGTACTCCAGCCTGAGTGACAGAGCAAGACTCATCCATTGTACTGCCCAGAGTGGAGACCAGTGGCACGATCTCGGCTCATTGCAACCTCCACCTCCTAGGCTCAAGCGATCCTCCTGCCTCAGCCTCCCGAGTAGCTGAGACTACAGGCATGCACCAGCACGCCAGGTTAATTTTCCATATTTTTGGTAGAGACAGAGTTTCACCATTAGCTCAGGCTGATCTCAAACTCCTGAGCTCAAGCAATTCGCCCACCCTGGCCACCAAAAGTGCTGGTATTACAGGCGTGAGCCACCACGCCCAGCCAAGTTTTTACTTTGAAGCAATAGCTAAAATAGATTTTATTCACACTCAAAACAAAGGTTATAAGCTATCTAGGTTTTGTTATTCTATGACAGGTAATACAGAAATATGGTTCAGAAAGATAATGGCAGTATATGATCCTAAAGCTATTTTTCTTTCATTTTACCAACAAATTGTAATATTCATTCTAATGAATATGGACATTTTATTTTATAATTACACATCAAAGTATACAGTGTACCCTATACTTTAAAAATATCTCGGCAGTTCTAATGGAGTACTTCCTACGAACTCCTCTGAACATTGCAAATGTACCATCATCATCCCTGTTTTACAGTTAAGGAAACTGAGATGCGGAGGTTAAATTACTTGCCCAATGTCACAAAGTTAGTAAGTCTCAGATTCAGGATTTAAACTGGGCTCCACAGGCCATGTCTAATCCATGCCTCTCGGACTTTAATATGCATGCAAACCACCTGGAGATCTTGTTAAAATGTAGATTCTGATTAAGTTGGTCTAAGACTGGGCCTGAGATTTTACATTTCCAAAATCATTTAGTTACAGTGATGCTGCTCGTCCACAGACTGTATTTTAAGTAACAAGACTGTAAACCACTTTATTCTGCTACCCAACTAAGCATCAAGAAAGGGGTGATATTTAACTCAGATCCTAACAACCTAAGCAAAGAGGCAATTATATCTGCAATTCAAATACTGAACCAAGGGGCTGCTTTCAACCCACATGAAGACTTTCAATTTACAATAAAATTCAAGACCCACCTAAAAAGAACTTGATTTGTTCAATGTCCTTATTTTTCTAGTCTAAGGACAAAAGCCTGTTTCTTCCTGTCCCCACACAAATACACAGAAGAAAACAACTTTTTCTTTTTTGCAGACAAGCTTTTCAAGTTGGCATTTGACTAAAAATTACATGTAAAAACAAATGCATCAAGTAAGACACAACACTCTTGACTATTCAATTATCAAATACGCCACAAAAACCTGTAAAAGACAGCTTGTCTCTGGAACACACTAGCTCAGCAACTTTTTAAAGGAGGGATTACAGAAAGAAATTGTTCCAACTAGTCATGCTTCTCTATTGAAAACAACATGATTCAGATCTTACATTTAAAGACACCTCTGATGTGAATTGAAACCAATTTTCTTCTTTGAATCTAGACCAAAATTAAAATATGTCTAATTCCTATTAAACTTAAACCTCATTTCTCTTTCTCAAATTCAAGCCATTTCTAAAAATTTTCTTGCACACTCCCTTTTAAGGACTATTCAGAGTTTTCTTTGGGTATGTATCCTATTTTCCCACCTTATATGATACTTAGATGAATATAGAATATAGACGAATATACTTAGATCAGTAAGGAATTGGTTAGGTTTTAAAATTAACATTTAGTCTTATTGATACCTAATTACTATAATAGCTTTCTCCAACAGGTACCATGATGTTAGAAAAAAACACACATACATACTAAAATCATCTCTTAACACGACTATATTCTAACGCTATTTTTGAAAACCTAGAGAAACTACCTGAAGACAAGTTTAGAAGGGAAACATCATTCATGGCACACCTACCCGAAAGTAGGCGCAGGCTATGCAGTTAGGCAGACCTGGGTTTACATTCACCTTTAGTGACTGTGTGACCTATGGGGAGATTTATCTAAACTTACTATGTCATAGTCCTTTGTTTCACATGTAGTAAACTCAATTACATAGTTACAGTGATAGATATTATAGAACCATTTTTATAAAGGGGAAAATTAAAGCTCATGGAATGTATACAACTTATTGAAGATCACCTAGTAACTGGAAAAATCAGAATGTGAGTCCAGCTCTATCAGACTCCAATGCCCAGGACTTCTCCTGGGAGCCACATGCGGCCTGTGGAGTTACTGACGGCTTAACTGAGGTAACAAGTATTTCCCACACTCTCAGAATGAATCTGTAACTTAAAGAAGCCTATAACTCTACCACAGCACAAAAGCCACCTGCATCTACACTGCTGGTACTAAGACAACCAACTATTAATATCAACCAGCTAGGAAGTAAACACAAAAGTCAGTCTCAGCTAACCCAAGAAATACTAATACACATGTAGATAAGGACAAAGATGACTGAGAAAATTTGCTTCTAAGGTCCTCCCAGTTTTCATATTAACAAACATCTGCTGAAGACCTACTGAGAACATATGTGGCTACGTACCCAGTTATATTTTACCAAACATTATGACACGATCAAGACTAAAGACCAGAACAATTTTACAAAATTAATTAACCTAACCTAAACCACAATAAGGGTTTCTACAACTGATGCTTTAAATGATAGGAGATTTCACTGCATCTTTGGACAGTCACCTAAAAGTAGAAGTAAATACTAAGGATACTCTGTGTAACAGAGTCAGGAGGTGAGAAAGTACTGGTCTATGCATACGTAAGTGCTCATATATGCACACCTGTCCTCTGTCCTGGAGCTGGTATAAGATCATGGTTCATACTCCAGGAATGAGGGCTGGAAGACCTGGTTCCAGATCCAGCTCTGTCACTCACAGTTGTGTGACCTGGGTCAAGTAACCTCTTTAAGCCTCAGTCATCCTAATTGTCAAATGAGTATAAAAATAGCACTTAATTTACGAGGTTGTTCATTTAATACACTTTTGTTGAGATTACATCTTACCACTGGCATCGTGCTAGGCATTGTGGATTAGGTGTTAAAATGCACGTGATGTGCTTGGCATGTGTCAAAAAGAGGGTTTTGTTTTGTTTTGTTTTTTGAGACAGGGTCTCGCTCTGCCACCCAGGCTGGAGTGCAGTGGCGCAATCTCAGCTCATTGCAACCTCTGCCTCCCAGACTCAAGTGATCCTCCCACCTCAGCCTCCCAAGTAGCTAGAACTACAGGTGTGTGCCACCACACTGCTAGTTTTTAAAATTTTTGTAAAGCCAAGGTCTCAATATATTACCCAGGCTGGTCGTGAACTCGTGGGCTCAAGCAATCCTCCCACCTCAGCCTCCCAAAGTGCTAGGATTACAGGCTTGAGTCATAGCACCCAGCCCAGAGCAGGGATTTTTGTCTGTTCTGGTTCTCTGCTGTATCTTCCGTAGCAACAACAGTGGCTGGCATGTGAAGTTTCACATTAAATATCACAACAAATATTGAAAAAATGGTTTAGCGTCAGGTGGGTCAGAAACTACTTCCCTTGACCCTTGTTTGGATTCAGCCTGTGTATTTTTAGGTATACACAGAAGTATACCTAAAAAAAAGTTCAAGGATCTTTTTTTAATTTCTTTTTAGTTTTTATAGCAGTTTCATAGAGCTATAATTTGCAAACAATAAAAGTAACCCACTTAAAGTGTACAATGCAACGATTTTACATTCACAGAGTTGTGTCTGCCTTTTTTGTAAAGACAGGGTCTCACCATGTTGACCATGCTGGCCTCAAGTGATCCTCCTGCCTTGGCCTCCCAAAGTGTTGGGATTACAGGAGTGAGCCATCACACCCAGGCTCTTTCATTTTAAAAGGAGAAGTCGGGCTCCTGAGAATCCATGCATGAGTTTCTGTCACACGTATTTAAAGTACTTTTAATTGAACATTTTCTATAACAAAACACTGAAACATACAAAGAAGTAAAGCATAATGCACTCTCATGTACTCATCAACCAATTTCCATAATTATCAACACTTTTTTTACTATATTAAAATGTTTCAAATACCTTAGAAGGTGAGACTAACAAACACCTCTCTATTCAGACACATCTAGTTCCTATTCCAAGAGAAAGGGAAGAGATATAACTACATTATCTGATAGAACTGTGGCTCCTACATCCACTCCCTTACAAGATGTCACTACACAGCAAAAATAATTTTTACCAGCAGTGAGTATCCATAGAAAACATCAATCCCCCATTCCCTTCCACTATGCTATTTTGGGTCCTTCTGACAAAATGAAAGTAAATCTCAATGCAATTATCCAAGTTACCTTTTTTCAAAAGATCTTTTTTTTTTTTTTTTTTTTTTTGAGACAGAGTCTTGCTCTGTCGCCCAGGCTGAATGGAGTACAGTGGTGCAATCTCAGCTCACTGCAATCTCAGCCTCCCAAGTTCAAGTGATTCTCCTGCCTCAGCCTCTCAGGTAGCTGGGATTGCAGGTATACACCACCCTGCCCAGCTAATTTTTTGTATGTTTAGTAGAGACAGAGTTCCACAATATTGGCCAGGCTGATCTCAAACTCCTGGCCTCAAGTGATCCGTCCACCTTGGCCTCCCAAAGTGCTGAAATTACAGCCACTGTGCCCGGCCAAAAGATCACTTTAGATCTCAAGTTTTAAAATAACTAACAGAGAAAGAGCAATACACATAGATTACAAATGTAATTAACCTGTTCCAAATACCTTCAAAATGCCATCTTCCTTTTGCAGATCTGTAATGGTTAATTTTACACGTAAGCATGACTGGACCACAAGATGCCCAGATATGTAGTTAAATATTACTTTTTGGCGTGTCTATGAGGGTTTTACTGGAAAAAAACAGCATTTGAATTGGTGAACTGAGGAAAGCAGATTGCCCTTTTAAATGTTAGCAGATATCATCCAACCTGTGAGGGCCCAATTAGAACAAAAGAATGGAGAAAGGGTGAATTCTCTCTCTCTCTCTGATTACCTGAGCTGAGACATCAGTCTTCTCTTGCTCTTGGACTGAGACTGAAACCATCGATCCTCCTGGTTCTCAGGCCATTGGAATCTACTTTCCTGGGTCTCTAACTTGCAGAGAACAGATCACAGGGCTTCTCAGGCTCCATGTAGATACACATAATCATACATGATCATATATATAATTATATACATAAACTAATATATATGAGTATATATGAGATCATATACGATTATGTGTATATATCTGATACATCTACATAGAAGATATATATAGAGAGAGAGAGATTGATTGATCAATCGATCAATACTCTACTGGTTTCTCTGGAGAACCTTAATACAGAAGTTCAAAAAAAATTCCATAACTTCTGGCTGGGTGTAATGGCTCACATTTGTAATCCCAGCACTTTTGGGAGGCCGAGGCAGGAGGATCACTTGAGTCCGGGAGTTCAAGACCAGCCTGAGCAACATAATGAGACCCTTTCTCTACTAAAAATAAACAAAAGTAGCCAGGAAGGTGCTGTACATCTGTAGTCCCAGCTACTTGGAAGGCTAAGGTAGGAGGATCATTTGAGCCCAGGAGGTCGAGGCTGCAGTGAGCCATGATCATGCCACTGTACACCAGCCTGGGTGACAGAGCAAGACCCTGTCTCAAAAGAAAAAAAAAAATTCCGTAACTTCTAACATCAAAGTGATCCTCAGTTTGCCATGAGAGGTAAAATGGTGGGTCAGCCCGAGGCATATAATCTTCATACTAACGGTTATCACCTAAAGGCAACATGCAGAAAGCCACAGCAGTGCTCCTTAGTGATAGGATCCTCAATGTTGCAGATGGTGGGTACTTCTTACCCCACCCCCCGCCCCGCATAAATTGATTTATCATGTGTCTGTATCTATCACTTACATAAGCATCATGTGGTACAAAGTGGTATTACCCCAGATTTCTTTTTTCCACAGTTACAATGGTTGACAAAAGCCACTCTGTCCCCTTTCCTGGCCTACGTCAAGACCAAGTTCAAACCCTCTCCCTAACTGCAGATTAGAAGTCATGGTGGGCTCTCGACAGCTCTCACTCAGAGGTGCCAGTACACATCCCTGCACATACAGAGGGATAAGCAGCTATACAATCTCAGTAAAGTGCTTTCTTCCAAAGAAGGGCCAGCCCCTGAACTAACTGACATATAATTTTGGCCAATAAAATTAAGGTAACAGGTTCCATAAGTTTTATAAACATAAGACACAATGAAAAACACAAAATGATCCAGTTTCAGATACAGGGAAATCAAGGCCATATACTTCTCAGTAGGGGAAACATCCAGCAAGATCCTGGGAAAACCAGCAGTCAGGGATAGAAAGGGGAACAGTGCTCCACAGACAAGGGCAGACCAAGGAGCCTCTGATTCCCCAGAGTCTATAGTTATACGCAGATCTCTCAAGGGGATGAAACTAGTTAACCCAAATGTCAGGTTTCTTCTGACTTAGACCGTATGTCCTTACAGCACCAGGTTGAGCTCACTGCCCCTCTCTTGAACCTAAACAAAGCCCAGCTGCAGACTTAGAAAGGATTTACTGTTCACAACAACAAAACTAATTTTCTACTGCACCCAATCTTCTCTAAAAATGTTCCTTAAGTGACCAAGTTAAAGGTAATCAAAGGATGATTTCCCCCTTGATGATATGTATATTTCAATTGATGTGCCTGAACATTAAACTAAGAGTTAAGCTGTTGATAAGTCCTTGAAATCAGGCATTCTCATAAAACATTCACATCAATTCAAGCAAAACATTAAAGAGCATTACATAATGAGTCATACTAAAATGGCAATGAAAAGAACAACCATTAAGACACCCAGAGTATCAGTTTATCTCCAGTTATCATTTATAGCACGAAAACATGCTTGAGACTAACATCAAAACATTTACCTCAGCCCCCAGAAGTATCCTGTTCTTCCCCTTAAGTACACAACATTTACCAAAAGCACTGTTTTATGCAAATACAAAAGGCTTCTCTAAAAATGAAACTAAAAAAAAACTTATTTGGAAGAACATCCACTAACCTATCTCTATTGCTGATGTAAAGGCTTAAAGGACTATTTCAGGGAAAGGGAAGGCTGTGTAATTGTGTGCTAACGTTCTCTGATACAACTGTGGCTCTCACATCAGCCTTCTTACAAGAGAAGAGCTATGAACAATTAAGATGGCATAGCACGAAAAAAAAATGACCAGCAAAGAACATTCACATTCCCTCTCCTCTCTCATCCTCTCTGCTTTTTGGGACCTTTCCGATAAAAGGAAAGCAAATCTAAATACAATCCAAGTCATTTTGTGGTTAATTCCAAATAATTTTCCATATTTTAATAAATCCACCATTACATTTTCAGTTTTAACAGATGCCACTCCCAACAACTCCTTCGATGTGAAACATAAAAACACACAACTGCAACCAAAAATCTAAATTATTGTCCTCTTTACCCATTACCAGAGAGTGTTATCGATAAAATCTTGTCTGTACATTTTTCCAATTTCCAAGATAAATATGATCTTATTATGAACGTACAGCATCACAGAATGTATAATTACTGTTGACATCTGACAAGTTTCCAACAGGAATGAAAAGCCTAATTAATAATAAAGATCTAGCCAGATGCGGCGGCTCACGCTTATAGTCCCAACACTTTGGGAGGCTGATGCAAGAGGATCACTTGAGGCCAGGTGTTCAAGCCCAGCCTAGACAATACAGTGAGACCCCCATCTCTACAAAAAAAATTTGTAAATAACTAGGTGTGGTGGCTCGTGCCTGTAGTCCCAGCTACTTGGGCTGAGGTGGGAAGATTGCTTGAGCCCAGGAGTCCAAGGCTGAGTGAGCTAGGATCACACCACTGCACTCCAGCCTGGGCAACAGAGCAAGACTCTGTCCCAAAATAATAATAATAATAAAGTCATTTGCTCTTCACTAAAATCCTATGAGACAGATAGGAATTATAACCCTCATTTTGTAGATGAAGAAAATGAAAATCAAAGAGATTAAGTGATTTGCCCAAGGTCACAAATCTAGCAAATGGAAGCAGCGCTCAAACCGAAGACTTACTTCTCCAAGTACAGTCCTATTTTTCAGTATACCATGTAGACAAACAGATGAATAATACTAATTAAAAAGTGATCTTCAAAAAAAGTAATCTCACCACCCCCAAAAAAACTAATTCACTCATCTAACTCATTCTCATTGATGATCAAAGCAATGGTATAGTTCTCTAAAATACATTTAAAGAAAGGAGATAAGACTTAGAGGAGCATAACACTGTACAAAAAGGTAGGCCCATGGACATATAAGGAAAGCAAAAGATCCACTGGTCTCCAAGACAACAAAATAAATAAAATTACCCACCTATACTAATAGAAAATACAGTCTAGAACTATACTGAAGAATTTTGTTTAAATAAAAACAGTCAGAATGGGTAGATATTGATGGTACAAGACACAATACTTGCATCCAAGAGCTTCCAGAGGAGGTTAAAAAAAGTATTTAACAATTATTGGTTCAAATAGTTAAAATATGATTGGGCACGGTAGCTCACGCCTGTAATCCCAGCACGCTGGGAGGCCAAGGCAGGTGGATCACTTGAAGCCAGGAGTTTGAAACCAGCCTGGCCAATATAGCAAAATCCCATCTCTACTTAAAATACAAAAATTAGCCAGGCGTGGTGGTGCGCACCTGTAATCCCAGCTACTCGTCCCAGCTAGTCAGGAAGCTAAGGCATGAGAATCACTTGAACCCAGGAGGCAGTGGTTGCAGTGAGCCGAGATTGCACCACTGCACTCCAGCCTGGGCAACAGAGCAAGACTCTGTCTGGGAAGAGAAAAAAAAAAAAAAGTTAAAATACAAGGTGGTAAATGTGATAAAAGATACAATGCTCTGAATACATGAAAGAGTGAGCACCACCCTAAACAACCAGGAGATAATCAAAGAATCTGTTCATCTAGAGAAAGAAAATGGAAAAAAGAAAAAAACAGAAGTCTCAAAATACAAGAAAAATAGCTACAAGTGACGTCACCCTACTGCAGAAAACCGGGCCCGGTGTCTAACTCAGGCTCCACTTACCTCTTTTTCTTTTTTTTTTTAAGACAGAGTTTTGCTCTTGTTGCCCAGGCCAGAGTGCAATGGCGCGATCTCGGCTCACCACAACCTCTGCCTCCCGGGTTCAGTGATTCTCCTGCCTCAGCCTCCTGAATAGCTGGGATTACAGGCATGCACCACCACACCGGGCTAATTTTGTATTTATAGTAGAGACGGGGTTTCTCCACGTTTGTCAGGCTGGTCTCGAACTCTCGACCTCAGGTGATCTGCATGCCTTGACCTCCCAAAGTACTGGGATTACAGGTGTGAGCCACCATGCCCAGCCCTCTCTTTTAGCATTTCCTGTGCATAGTGGCCACATGAATCATTTGACCTCGTAATAAATCGATGTTCCACAAGTGCCTCATTCATTAAATCTGCTCATTACAAGTTGGGCTCCAAACTACAATTAAATCCATGTATTTGATCTGTGACTGACAAATTATTATATTAAAGGTAGTTATTACATATGTAATTTCATTTAAAAGAAGTCCGGGCATTTTAAAATAGACTTCTAGAATCATCTGCCAGCTTGACTTGTATATCTTGACCGAAACTAACAGAAGAAAGATATTACTATAGATCTCTGATATAGAGGCCGGGCGCGGTGGCTCAAGCCTGTAATCCCAGCACTTTGGGAGGCCGAGACGGGCGGATCACGAGGTCAGGAGATCAAGACCATCCTGGCTAACATGGTGAAACCCCGTCTCTACTAAAAAAATACAAAAAACTAGCCGGGCGCGGTGGCGGGCGCCTGTAGTCCCAACTACTCGGGAGGCTGAGGCAGGAGAATGGCGTGAACCTGGGAGGCGGAGCTTGCAGTGAGCTGAGATCCGGCCACTGCACTCCAGCCTGGGCGGCAGAGCGAGACTCCGTCTCAAAAAAAAAAAGATCTCTGATATAGAAAGGTCAAGTTCAAGAAATTCAGTTAAAAAGCAAAAACAGAAGAAAGTGAAGGGTGCTCAGAAAAAGTCCAAGCTAAGCACAGACAAAAATAACAGAGATTTAGGCTGGGCATGGTGGCTCATGCCTGTAATCCCACTTTGGGAGGCCGAGGCAGGCAGATCACCTGAGGTCAGGAGTTCAAGACCAGCCTGGACAACCTGGTGAAACCCCATCTCCACTAAAAATACAAAATTAGCCGGGCATGGTGGCGCACACCTGTAGTCTCAGGTACTTGGGAGACTGAGGCAGGAGAATCGCTTGAACCCGGGAGGCAGAGGTTACAGTGCGCTGAGATCGCACCACTGCACTGCAGCTTGAGTGACACAGTGAGACTCCGTCTCAAAAGAAAAAAAAAACACAGATTTTAAGCAGGCTGTTACTTACAACTGCTGCAAATATTCATATAAAACTACTATTGATTTAGCCCTAGTGTTCTCAAACTTTAGTGCCAACAAGACCAATAAAGCAGACAGAAGACAGATTGCAAAGGGAATGCACCTCTGTCCTGTAGGTGAACAGGCATCAAAATTTTACGAGTTCCAGCATCACCCAGGGAGCTTGGCAGAATGTAGATTCTGTGCCTTAAAATACTAGATATTCTCAGGAGAGGCACTGGGAGCCAGATTTTTAATAAGTCCCCTCTCTCCTTCTCCACCTCCCACTCCCCAGTAATTCTGAGGGAGGTGAATGGTAGATCACACTTTAAGAAGCAATGCAGGCCGGGTGCGGCGGCTCACACCTGTCATCCCAGCACTTTGGGAGGCACAGGCAGGCAGATCACGAAGTCAGGAGATCGAGACCATCCTGGCTAACACAGTGAAACCCCGTCTCTACTAAAAATACAGAAAATTAGCCGGGTGTGATGGCGGCACCTGTGGTCCCAGCTACTGGGGAGCCTGAGGAGAATGGTGAGAACCTGGGAGGCAGAGGCGGAGGTTGCAGTGAGCCAAGATTGCACCACTGCACTCCAGCCTGGGTGACAGGGCAAGACTCCATCTCAAAAAATAATAATAAAAGAAAAAGAAGCAATGCAATATTTCAGGTACTATCCTAGTACTCTTGTGTGTGTTGTCTCATTTACTCCTCATGAAGATCACATGAGGTAGATATTTCCCTGTTTTATGAATGAGAAAACAGAAGCCCAGGGTTTAAGAGGCAGAAGGTTAAACAACTAAGGAGAAAGAAAAAGGACAGAAAGGAAATTTGCTCCATTGGACAGCGATTTCAAAGTATTGTAAATAAAGAAGCTGACATTCTAAAAAATCATTAAAAACAAAAGTATCAATAGATCAGAGAGTTTCAATATCTTGTGTCATTCAGAGAGATGTGGAAGGCCAATATTGAAAGTTATAAATAACTGTCCAAATATTTAAAATGCAACTCATCTCTGTTTGTAGTAGGCTGTACATAAGCCAAGGTAGAGGCCAAAAGTACACTGTATGAAGATATTTATGCTTAAAATTTGCATTATTTGAGCTTTAAGTCTTTTTTTTTTTTTGAGACAGTCTGGCTGTGTCACCCAGTGGAGTGACAAAATCACAGCTCACAGCAGCCTCAACCCCCGAGGCTCAAGTGATCCTCCTGCCTCAGCCTCCCAACTACCTGGGACTAGAAGCATGCACCACTGCACCTTGCTAATTTTTTCCTTTTTTTTTTTTGTTTTTGTTTTTGTCAGGACAGGATCTTGCTGTGTTGCCTGAGCTGGTCTGGAGCTTCTGGACTCAAGTGATCTTCTCACCTTGGCCTCCCAAACTGCTGGGAGGAAAGGCACGAGCCACTGTGCCTGACTTAATTCATTTTCATAGGTGAATTAAATAATCACCTATAAACATTCACTTTGATATACCATTTCTGATGACTATACAGAATTATAGATTTGATACTAATAATTCAGCCGGTGATCCTAATCTTACTAGCTTCCCTAATCAGTAGTACCAATTGACTAAGAGTGGTAACAATAATGAAGAGAAGGAGACAGTTTCAAAAAATATTCAAAAAATGTCTCAGATGTTATCTGCAGACAGAGTGCTCTGATAATCCTGCAAATTTCCGTTATTGAGACATTTATTGAACATCCTTGTGTACTTAGCAATGAACTAGGCTCTTGGGACACACAGAAAAATAAGACAAGGTCTCTGTCCTCAAGAAGGCGAAGACCACAGGGCAAATAACGAATAAAACCTAATAATAACCAAATTAAGACTTCAATTATAATAATACCTAAATTCCACCAATCAATCACTGAGGACTGGAGGCAATGGCTCACACCTGTAATCCCAGCACTTTGGGAGGCCAAGGGGAGAGGACTGCTTGAGCCCAGGAGATCAGCCTGGGCAACACAGTGAGACTCTGTTTCTACAAATAATTAAAAAATTAGCCAGGTATAGTGGCAGGCACCTGTGGTCCCAGCTATTCCGGAGGCTGAGGTGGGAGGATTGTTTGAGTCTGGGAAGTGAAGGCTGCAGTGAGTCATGATCATGCCACTGCACCCCAGCCTCAACAGAGTGAGACCCTGTCTCAAATTAAATAAATAAATGGCTTTTTAAAAAGATCAATCAATGAAAACTAAGTAGAGCAAGGAAAGAACACGTATTCAGTATAAGGACCTAATATACACAAAATACTTCCACATGTTTTATGTCTTTTAATTCTGAGAATAATCTGAAGAGGCAGGGTTCGAGATTAAGAAAACAAAGTTCAGAGCTGTTAAGTAGTTTGCCCCAACTCACATAACTCATAAAGAGGATAAGACAAGGGAAAGCGCCAAAGTGAGAGGAAGTATGACTGGTTCACAAGGCACTGAGACCAGTCAGACTAAAACACAGGATACACTGGGAAATAAAGCTGGCCAGAGTTGGGTCAGATTAGAAAGGACCACTAGTTATGCTTGATGAAATAAGAATCTGTCAGCCGGGCATGGTGGCTCATGCCTGTAATCCCAGCCCTTTGGGATGCCGAGGCAGGCGTATTACCTAAGATCAGGAGTTCAAGACCAGCCTGGCCAACATGGCAAAACTCCGTCTCTACTAAAAATACAAAAAAAATTAGCGGGGCATGGTGGCAGGCGTCGGTAATCCCAGCTGCCGGGGAGGCTGAGACAGGAGAATTGCTTGAACCCGGGAGGTGGAGGTTGCAGTCAGTCGAGATAGCACCATTGCACTCCAGCCTGGGCGACAAGAGCGCAACTTTGTCTCAAAAAACAAATAAAAATAAGAATCAGTCATTAAAGGCACATTTAAGGAAGACTACTAATATGGCAACACTTCATAGAACAGATTGCAGTAGGGAGGATCTGTAAATAGATACAATCAACTAAGACACAGCTCTAGAGAGGAGCTGCCGCTGACATGCAGGAACTAACCGATACTATCAGGTAGGCAGGTGCTGCTCCAAGCTGGCCAGGCCCTCACAGGGAGGCAGTGGTGTCCTTCTGTTGAACATAAACAATTTCACAGAACATGGACCTCAGACAAGGCCACTCTGAGACCGTAATGGATCAAAACAAAAACAAGACCACTCTGCAATCGTGTCTGAACGCAACTCTGGTCAACTACAGATGTGCTCCTTGGCTGGAGGGCAGGAACCACAACTGCAGCCTATTCTAGGATGGTGGCAGTGGGAATAGGAGAAAGAAAGCAATATAAGTGACATTTCCAAGTAAGAATAAAAAGAACTGTTAATAGGCAATTCAAGAGAAAAAGTTGAGACTCGTACATCGCTTGAGAGAGTGGGTAGCATCCAACTGATATATTATAAATTTAAATTTAATCTATATTTTAAATCCATATTTTTATTTAATCTAGTTAAATTAGTCCATGTTTCTTAGATTGGATAAAAGATGATGACGGAAAAATATTTAGTAGGTAATTAGAGATTAAAAAATAATGGCCGGGCGCGGTGGCTCACACCTGTAATCCCAGCACTTTGGGAGGCTGAGGTGGGTGGATCACGAGGTCAGCAGATTGAGACCATCCTGACTAACACGGTGAAACCCCGTCTCCACTGAAAATACGGAAAAAAAAAAAAAAAATAGCCGGACGCGGTGGTGGCGCCTGTAGTCCCAGCTACTCAGAAGGCTGAGACAGGAGAATGGAGTGAACCTAGGAGGCGGAGCTTGCAAAGTGAGCTGAGATCGCGCCACCGCACTCCAGCCTGGGCGACAAAGCGAGCCTCTGTCTCAAAAGATGATAATAATAATAATAATAATAATAATAATAATAATGCCTGCGTCCCACCTCCAAAGGCTCTGATTTGATGAGTATTGAGTGTAGCCCAGGCATCAGGATTTTTCAAAGCTCCCCAGGTGATTCCAGTGTGCAGCCAAGATAAGAACCGGTATCTTGGAGAATGCCGATGGCTCCTGACTAGGAGGAAAAAGGACAAACAATGGATAGGGTAGAAAGGGACCCAAGAAAGTACTGGGGCAAAAAGGTAAATAGAAAAAAATGGCTGAAAGACTAGACAGACGATTCCCAGACACAGCAAGAGTCATTTAAATGATGAAAGAGTCACTATGTAACAAAAGATAGAAACCAGACAAGAAGGCTAACGTAGGTTTAGATGACTAGGAAACATGACCAACAAGTAAGGACAATACTGTGTCTTCAGCTAGGAGACTTTCAATCTATCATCCTCTGAGGATGCCTGGATAACAGCTACATGTGCTACTACAAACAGATGTAACTGTACAGCCTGTTTCTAAATACAGGGGGGATTCCTCCAGCCCTCTTCCTTCCTAGTGTTCCCACACTGCCACCTCGTGGGTCAGCATTGCAAGGAGCCGGTTTGAAGTGGAAGGGAGTTCTAACTGGCCCTGCAAATTCACAAGGCAGGTACGTAGTAGAGCCTCAATTCAAGGGTTTAATCCTAATGTTTTCCTCTGTTTAATTACAGTGGAAGACAGCCTTAAGGTACATTGTTTCTTTTGTAGGTGATAAGAATTTTCTAAAGTTGATTATGGTAATGTTAGTATGTACTTAATGCCACTGAATGGTACACTTAAATAAATAAAAGGGTAAAGTTAATGTTACTTTATATCACTTTAAATAGGTGAATGGTATGGCATATGAGTTATATCTCAATAAAGCTGTTACAAAAAAAGTAGGAGGTGGCCAGGCACGTTGGCCTGTAGTCCCAGCTACTGCGGGGGAGGAGAGGGGGGCTGAGGCAGGAGGATCACTTGAGGCCAGGAGTTTGAGGCCAGCCTGGGCAACATAGTGAGACCTTGTCTCTTTGAAAAAACAAATAAAAAGAAATGGAGTAGGAGGCAGCTGTAGCAAATACATAAATGGTTTCCTAAAACTGCAGAAAATTTTAAAAGGATGTCAGAAATCACTCAATACCTTCATTTCAAAAAGGTAAAAACTGAGACTCAGATTAAATCGCTTACCCTACTTACCCAGGTAGTAAAAACTAGGCCAAAAAGGGGCACTATTAACCCATTTACGGAGGTCTTCCACCTCCCAGTCCTGAGAAGCTTTTCTCTTAAGCTTGATCCTCGGCAGTGCTATCTTTTGCTGCCTAACTTATTACCGGGAGATCACCCTCACACCAATGACTTCACATAGCAGTAGTATCACCACTATTCCAACAGTTCTAGCTCAAAACCCAGCACTCGCCCTTCGCTTACGCCCTGCCCTTTAATTGGTCAACAAAGTGGGTCAACTCCTCACCATGTTTGGTTCCAGGCCCTCTACCACTCCCCTAGCTCAGGCCCTCATCACTTCCCACTGAGAATAATGCACATTTTCTCCTAACTGGAGTCCTCATCTCCAGTCTTTCCACTTCTCTCCCTCATCACACAATTCACCCAAATCAAGATTCCCACACAAATCTTCCATGTGCACTTCACACCGCAGCCCAAAAATCTTTATGGGCTCCTCAACAGTCGTACCTAGAAAATAAAGTTCAAAATCTCTTAGCCTCATCAAGGCCTTCTGTGTTACAGACTCTATCCCAACCTATAATCTATAATCTATACAAACGGCACGTCGCTGCAGTCATAATGGTCTACTATACAATGTCTGTGCATTTCCCAACTGGTTATTCCTCCAGAGTTGTTATCTATACCACTTATTTGACTGTATCATGACTTTTTTTTTTTTTTCCCTTTCTCAAAGGTTCTCACCTCCGGCTATGCATTACCATTACCTGTGAAGCTTTACACAATTACGGGATCCTTAAGGATGTTGCTCAGACATCTGGATATTTTTTAAATCCCACAGGCAAATTTGTAAAATACCAATGATTCATACATTTTAAGTAAGTCTTTTTGTAAGATGCTTAAGTTTTCACCACCAAAACCGAACATCCAATATTAGAGTCAAAAACTCAAAAATTAAACTGCCCAGAGAAACACTTACCTCATATCCAAGGTTTCTAGATCACTGGTACCACATAAATCTTTCCAATTAACTCTACTTTCTAACAAGAGGTAAACACAGCAGCTAAAAAAAGCTAACAAGGATGAAATTTTTATACACTCAAATTCATTTGTGAGAAACATCAACCACAACCATGCCAATTAAATATTCGACAGAATTCCTGTTTGTCCTACCTATGACAATTATTTACGTGGAAACAGAACATGCTAATGTCAATGTCCAGTTTAAAATTGAACATGCAGAATTATTTATAGATATTATAAGCAGTTGGACTAATCCCAGCTGTGGCAACTTCACCTTAGCCCTCGAATATAAAGACACAGAGAAGCAGGGAGTCAGTGAAGATGGAAAAGAAAGATGGCAGCTGTCAACCCAGACTGCTCCACAGTAACCTGGGGAGAATTAAAAATGTCGATGCTCAAGCCACACTCTAGACAAATTAAATCAGAATCTCTGAGGGCAGGACCCATGCATCAGCATTTTTTAAAGATCCCCAGGTGCTTTAAATGTGTAGCCAATGTTGAGAACCAAAGAGTCACAAGGGAATTTCTCAAAGGAAATCTGAAGATTAGAGCTATTCAAAGACAGACACAAAGAGGGAAAAAAGTCCCAAGAATCAGTTAGTACACTTCAGAAGTAAGTTGCTTTCTCATATCAATTTATGAACAATTTTTATATATTACGAACATATACCTTTTGGCCATGCCAGCACTTTGGGAGGCCGAGGCAGGCGGATCACTTGAGCTCAGGAGTTAGAGACCAGCCTGGGTACTTGGCAAAACCCCATCTCTACCAAAAATACCAAAAAAAAAAAAAAAAAAAAAATTAGCCAGGGGTGGTGGCACGCATCTGTAGTCCCAGCTACTCAGGGGGCTGAGGTAGGCGGCTTAGGTGGGAGAATCGCTTGAACCCAGGAGGCGGAGGCTATAGTGAGTTCAGATCATGCCACCACACTCCAGCCTGGGTGACAGAGTGAGACTTCACCTCAAAAAAAAAAAAAGAATAATATTCCTTTTTATGTTGAAATATTTTCCTCAATTTCTTGATTTATTGTTTATTGTTATTGTTATTGTTTTGAGACAGAGTCTTGCTCTGTCACCAGGCTGGAGTGCAGTGGCATGATCTCAGCTCCCTGCAACCTCCACCTTCCGGGTTCACGCGATTCTCCTGCCTCAGCCTCCCAAGTAGCTGGGACTACAGGCATGCACCACCATGCCCAGCTTAGTTTTTGTATTTTCAGTAGAGACGGGATTTCACCACGTTGGCCAGGATGGTCTCAATCTCTTGACCTCGTGATCTGCCTGCCTCGGCCTCCCAAAGTGCTGGGATTACAGGCGTGAGTCACCGTGCCTGGCCAGTTTCTTGATTTTTTTCGTTATAAGATGGTTCTTTAACATAAGGATGTTTTTAACTTGTATATATTCAAATCTGCCCAGTCTATCGATCTATCTTATCCCCTTGTGGTAAGTCTTATTTATTTTTGCTGCAAAGGCAATAAGAACAACAACAAAAAGAGGACTTCCTTACATTATAATTCTCAACCCAAGTAATGAATTTTAAAAATCAATATTGGCCAGATGCAGGTATCTCACACCTGTAGTCCCAGCACTTTGGGAGGCCGATGCAGGTGAACTGCTGGAGCCCAGGAGTTCAAGACCAGGCTGGGCAACATGGTGAAAGCCCATCTCTACAAAAAATATAAAAATTAGCCAGGCATGGTGGTGCATGCCTGTATTCCCAGCTACTCAAGGCTGAGGTAGGAGGATGACTTCAGCCCAGGAGGTTGAGGCTGCAGTGAGCCGGGATCACACCACTGCATTCCAGCCTGGGTGACACAGTGAGACTCGGTCTCAAACAAACAAAAAGATCAATATTAGCCTACTGTTATAAATGCTTTTAAATGTTTAAAATTAAACATGAATAGGCCACGTGTAAAACAGTAAACTGACAACAAGTGAACTTTAAAAAAGAAACATTCTTGATTGTACTGTATTTAAACAACTAGTAATGGCTCTGTCCATTTTCACTTTTCAAATAGTAGAATGAGATATCAAGGTTATCCCATAAGTGGCCTTTATTTTTTCTACTAACAAGTAATTATTATGTCAAAAACTAGGGGAAAAACTCATTTACAGAGAATCTTCTTGCAGTAATAAACTGTAAGGAGATCACCAAGCACAATTTTCCCTCCAGATCATACCAACTCCAAGTAAAACTACTAGTTTCAAACACAGGTTTCAACTCTTATTGTGAAAAACATGGTCATCATTAATAAGCCACTAAACCATGTAAATCTGACCAGTGCTATTTCGTTAGTGAGTTTTATATAGATATTCATGACAAAATTTAACTTGTTTGCCCTCTTTTGGTCTAATTCAAAATAAGAGTTAATGGCAAATGTTAGAGGCTAAGAACAGTTTGGAAGGGGGGTTCATGAAGGAGACCACTCAGAGATAGTGTTTTAGTGGCTAAAAAATAAGTTGCCTTATTGAAAAATGTTTGTATGCTTTTTACTCCGTTGTCCACCAGAGGGAGCATCACATCTGATTAAGAGATAATGGGGAACTCCCAGATAGAAATGGAAAATCATCTGCAACTTGATCTACAAGGTGCTACAGATGGTAGCATATACAGAGTTAAATGTAAAATCAAATCAGACAATCCCCAAAAGAATCTCAAAGTAAGTGGGAGGACAGCCTCCTAGGGAGATCTCATCTCTAAAAAAAAAATTTTTTTAATTAGCTCGGCATGATGTTGCACACCTGTGGTCTCAGCTGCTCAGAAAATTCTGGAGGTGGAGGAGGGAGGATCACTGGAGCCCAGGAATTCGAGGCTGCAGTGAGCTATGATCATACCACTGCACTACAGCCTGGGTAACACAGGGAGACCCCAGTCTCTAGAGAAAAAAAAAAAAAGAAAAAGGAAAAAACAAGAAAAATGAGCAAAAGATAAATACGGACAAATCCCAAAAAGATATAAATATGGCCTTTAAACACATGAAAAGATGTTTAGCTTCATCCATAATGCAATTTAAATGCAAATTAAAACTGTACTAAGATCCCACTTCTCACCCATCAGCTTAGCAAAACTTCAAAAGCTCAGGCTGCAAAGCTAAGGGAAACAAGAACTCACATACATCATTAATGGGAATGCAAAA
The DNA here is from genome assembly GCF_043159975.1 of Macaca nemestrina. Lineage (NCBI taxonomy): Eukaryota > Metazoa > Chordata > Mammalia > Primates > Cercopithecidae > Macaca > Macaca nemestrina. Next base: position 2,661,001 of record NC_092125.1, on the reverse strand, counting down.
TGGTACAACCCTACATAGGTTTTACCCCTTGACCGAGAAATCCCACTTTGAGGAATCTACCGAGGATACACCAGCAACAATACAAAAACACACACATGCAAGGTTATTCATTAGAGCAATATGCACAACTGCAAAATACTGGAAATTGCCTAAATATCCACACATAGGAAATTAGAAAGAAGTGGCTACATAAAATTGAGTATTATGGAGCTATAAAGAATAAGAAAGATCTCCATGAACTGATAATACAGTGATTTCCAATAGACACTAAGTTAAAAAAGCAAGTGCAAAACTAAGAATGGAAAATAAGAACACACATATATACTTGCTTATCTTAAAAAGAAAAAAAACTAAGATGAACCAGATGCTATGGTCTGAATGCGTATGCCCCCCAAGCTGGAGTCCAGTGGCATGATCATGGCTGATTGCAGCCTTGACCTCCTAGGCTCAAGTGATCCTTCCACCTCAGCCCCCTAAGTAGCTGCGATTACAAGGGTGCACATCATCCCACCCAGATAATTTTTGTGTTTTTTTTTTTAACAAGATGAAGTTTCCCCATGTTGCCCAAGCTGATCGTGAGCTCCTGGCCTCAAAAGATCCTTCCACCTTGTCCTAACAAAGCACTGGGATTACAGGTGTAAGCCACCACACCCAGACCTAAGGGTCTTTGATTAAGCCAGATTTTAGAGAGACATGAAAAAAATGCAAAGCAATGCAATCCTCATTAAATTTTCGTTGTTTTTAAAAATACACACGGGCCTATAGTCCCAGCTACTCGGGGGGCTGAGGCAGGAGAATCGCTTGAACCTGGGAGGCAGAGGTTGCAGTGAGCTGAGATTGCACCATTGCACTCCAGCCTGGGCAACAAAGCGAGACTCTATCTCAATAAAAGAAAATATAGTTTGATTTCTCTAAAAATTGTTACAATGTAAAAATTTACATATATGTAACAATTTTTTAAGGAATCAAACAATCAAATGTATACACACACACATATATTTTGTCATTGTTGTTGTTGTTGGGTTTTTATTGGAGACAGGGTCTCACTGTGTTGCCCAGGCTGCAGCGCAGTGGCGCAATCTCAGCTCACTGCAACCTCCACCTCCCAGATGCAAGCCATTCTCCTGCCTCAGCCTCTGAAGTAGCTGGATTACAGGCATGCACCACCACATCTGGCTAATTTTTGTATTTTTAGTAGAGACAGGGTTTTGCTCTATTGGCCAGGATGGTCTCAAACTCCTGGGTTCATGTGATCTGCCTGCCTCGGCCTCCCAAAGTACTGGAATTACAGGCATGAGCCACCACACCCAGCCTTCAATTTATGTTTAAATAGGTATTTTCAAAACTTAGTTTTAATTTTTATGCAGTAAATATAAATAGATAAAACCCGCATAAACAAAACATCATCAGCACTCTCAATAATGTTTTTTAAATCCCTATCAAATCCATTTTGATAATTTGGAAAAGCATCAAGGGGTCCTGAGACTAAAAGATCTGAGAACCACTGGTCTGTAACACCAGCTGCCTGAAATGCCAGAGTATTAAGAGCAGGGGGTGGGGCTGGGGACTGTATCACTTCTGTTGCCTGATAATGCTGGATTCCACAGTACGTACCACCAGCACTACAGACACTGTGCCCTGCTGCTGCTGCTGCTCCTTGGGAAAATGGTTGTCGCTGGAGAGTTATTCTCTCAACCATTCTTCTTTGTGATACTTTTGTGAGGCTTTTATTCAAAGTCCTCAGAGAGTGTCTCAGATTGAACGAACTTAGGTCACTGCTGCACCCTAGCTGCAAGGGAGGTTGAGAAGGTATTTAGCCTTTTTGCCTTTTTGGATAGAAGGCAGACTTGCTCTACATCCCACCACTTAGTCATCCAATGAGGAAATCGGCAAACATAAACAGTCAAAACCACAAGTATTAGAGCCCATTGCTCCAATTCTTTCTGTGAAGGTCAGAGGCAACCTGTGGGGAATATTACAGCTCTATCGAAGATTCTCAGTGGATCTTAGAGATGGTATTACACGCAGGGAAGACAAATCCAAGTGCAGGAAAAAAACTGATATTCCAACTGACCCCCCCATGACAAAAAGTTCTACCATAAAAACCTGACACAAGGTGGCTGGCTGGTCCTGAAGACCATTTGGGGACCAGTGTTGCCATTTGGGGAATCAGGACCAGTTAGTACTGGCAGCAAACTGGGCACTCTGTACCAGCAGAAGCCACATGGCTATCATGAGGGGAAGGCTGCATTGCTGAGTTCCAGGCACCAGCCTCTATCCCTGTCCCCATGGCTGCCCTGTTCCTGAGCCCTTTGAGCAAGCTCCAGGCTGTCTGAAGAACAACTTACTGCTATCCACAAAGCAGGTCATCCTGTCTGATGAAGAACGCCCTCTGCTGTGGCATTCACATGGACCAAATGTCTTCACCAGGGCTCTGTCATAAAGCCCTTTCCCAAACCTCCTTGCAGAAGAAAAGGAAGCAGCAGAAGCAGCAGGAATTATGACTCCCACTTAAAAAGAAAAACGTAGTCACATCCATAAAGTCCTTTCCCAAACCACATTATTATCAATTCTTTCATCTTCTTTTATTCCAAGTCTGAGACCCATTAGCCACTGCCCAGGAAGTTGCAAATCCTACTTCAAGCCATTGTTCAAGGTTCTGCTCTTTGAAATGATTTTGCTGGTCGCGTGACCTTCAGGGCCTCCAAGGAAGAGCTGTAACACTGCAGCAATTCACTTACGCCTGGTGCTAACCGTATTTCACAAAATCAGCTGTAAACCCAGTAATGTCTTTTTACATTATTTTCACAGAGGTAAGCGCTTCCCTGTCTCCACTAGCCTCTTCTACTCTACTGACCCTTAAACCTTGGGTTACTGTAGCAAATGTGAGAATTGTGCCTTTGCTGAAACTATTCATTCCAATGTCTAACATTCTTAGTAACTTCGTGTATTTAGATAATTCAACTAACACCTCAGCCTTTGGGATTCCTGACCAAAAATCTTTTCTTACTCCCTACCTTGGCCACGTTCTGCCACACCCCGAAACTTGCTGTATCAAGACGCACACTACTTCTAAGCATGGATATATCAAGTCAACCCATTATCTGATCACCATTTCTCTGACCACATGAGGACCTCTAATCCATTGATTCGGCCACATTTCACTGGCCATCACCTTCCTTATGACCCCATTCCCTACCTGAGAAACCATGATCCACAATTACACCCTCCCTTGCCTACAACTTCAACTTCCTGTCCCTTCTCTCCGTCCATCATACTAACCTAGTAATCCTGGGTAAATTCAGTTCTCGTAGCCAAGCAGCTGGCAATTGGGAGAGGAAGGAAACATGACCCAACTAACTGTTCCCACTTTAAATAAATGAACACAAGTTTTAAGTAGACCCTCAGCACTTTTCAACAATCCTACATTTCACAAGGCAATTTATGCTTCTCTCCTAGAAGACTATTTCCAATCTCTCCTAAGGCTGAGTCACTTAGCAACCACTTCCCTAGGTGTCCTTAAACTTTTCAATCACCACTGCTGTTGCCTTTTCTGGCACCTCTTCTTCTTACCCTCATATATGAAGACGCTCCCTCCCGTCTCCACCCCAGGTTCAGTCCTTGGCCAAGAGAGATTCCATCATCTCACCAAACGCAGTGAGTTACTACCCTTTATTGCCTGGTCACATTTACTCACACTGCAACTCAAATGCAGCTGCCTTTTTTTTTTCTTTTTTGAGACAGGGTCTCACTCTGTCACCCAGGCTGGAGTGCAGTGGCGTGATCTCCACTCACGGCAACCTCCACTTCCTGGGCTCAACTGATTCTCCCACCTCAGCCTTCTCAGTAGCTGGGACTACAGGCATGCACCCGGGTAATTACTTGTATTTTTAGTAGAGACAGGGTTTTGCCATGTTGCACAGGCTTATCTTGAACTTATGGGCTCAAGAGATTCACCTGCCTCAATCTCCCAAAGTGCTGGGACTACAGGCATGAGCCACCATGCCCAGCCTGCTTTATTTTCTATAACTGATCTAATCTGTCTCCTGAACATGTGCCGTTTTTTCTATAATTAATCTAATATTACTCATGAATATCTACTCTAATAAATGTCCAGGAAATTTAAAACTTGTCAAACAGTATCTCAATCTCTTCCAGTTAATACTCAGACTTGGTTGAACTCCTTACCTGGGCTGGTTTAAAACGGTATCTGAATCTCTTCCAGTTAATGCTCAGGCTGTGTTGAACTCCTTACCCGGGCTGGTTTAAAACAGTATCTCAATCTCTTCCAGTTAATACTCAGGCTCTGTTGAACTCCTTACCCGGGCTGGTTTAAAACAGTATCTCAATCTCTTCCAGTTAATACTCAGGCTGTGTTGAACTCCTTACCCGGGCTGGTTTAAAACGGTATCTGAATCTCTTCCAGTTAATACTCAGACTGGGTTGAACTCCTTACCCGGGCTGGTTTAAATGGTTGCTTTTGGGTAGGTTTCCCTCCAAGGTCTTATAGGACATCCTAGAAGAAATAATGGCAAGAAGACCTTGGATGTGGGTTGTTTCTCTGGATCCTCACTGGTCTCTGCTGCAAGGAGGTAATCAGGTCCTATGGCTGAACTGGTCCCATCTCATCTTTTAGGATGTCATGCTGGCTCTCATCCCTGGAGTCTGTGATCCTGACCTCCAGTCTATAGTCACACAGTTTTTTGTCATGATGCCAGCAGTTCCACCATGCCAATAAGCTCCTCCACCTCCTTCAAAGTGGCATGAGAGCATTTCAGAATCCCCTGCTACCACAAACTCAACTATCTAGCCACTTCCTTCCACCACTGCTGTGCTATAGGCCCGTGTCGGCCTATCACTAACCTGCATAACATCTCCTCTCAAGATTCCACATAAGGAGCAGAGCAAAAGGCCTTCCACTGTTGACTGTCCCCTCAACCCATTTAACATCCCCACCCTAACCCTAGAACTTTAGCCAGCCAAGAAAGATCAGAACACATATTTCTCACAATCTGTTTTCCCTACCTCTGTCCCCCTGCTTCCCACAATCCACCAGGACTGAAAGGGATGACACGTCTACTTCGAAGTCATCCTCCTTCCTCCTGGGAGGCACTAAGCCTCATCTCAGCCTTAATGCAGGATGAGCTATTCTCTTTACCCTACCGGAGAAACTATCATTAGAGTTTGCCAGAAGTAACTCTTGATATGGAAGCTGCAGGCAACTTGGAACTTGAGAAAAACAAAAACAAACATACAGCTACTTAAAGTTCCCCAAAATATTAACCCTTGAATGATTAACATCTCCCATGTGCTAGGCCCTGGGGATATAAAGATTAGACTTAGAGCACTACACTAGGGAGTGAGAAGGTTTACAAATAAAACCATAACAATGGAATTTTATGTGCTACACTGACCAAAGCAAACAGGAAATACACATAACCCATACTCAATTGTCAATCAACCTCTTCTATCTCCATCAAATTAAAAATGCATGCAATGGCAGAAGGACAATATAAGTGATTTCAGGCCAGGGACAGTGGCTCACGCGTGTAATCCCAGCACTTTGGGAGGCTGAGGCGGGTAGATCACTTGAGGTCAGGAGTTTGAGGCCAGCCTGACTAATGTGGTGAAACCCCATCTCTACTAAAAATACAAAAACTTAGCCTGGCGTGGTGACACATGCCTGTAATCCCAGCTATTCAGGAGGCTGAGGCAGGAGAATCGCTTGAACCCGGGAAGCGGAGGTTGCAGTGAGCCAAGATCGCACCACTGCACTCCAGTCAGGGCAACAAGAGCAAAACTCCATCTTAAAAAAAAAAGTGATTTTAGGTTATAATTTCATTGCCATTTACTCTTTCTACAACTTACATACTTCATTTTCTTTTCCAGGCACAACATGAAAAACCAGAAGCCATTCCTTAATGAGAGGAAAAAGGTAAGATAAGGCTTGAAGCAGGTTCACCTTTCTCCATTAAGAAAAACGAGTATACAGAACTAAAGCTACTAAGCAAAACAGCTCTAGACCAAAGGAACTCACGTAAAACTTGGTAACCATTATTTCTGGAGCCTAAGGAAGTAGAGTTGTACATCCCTTAAGGACATCATTAGGTGATTTCATTGTTGTGGGAACATCATGGCGTATCCTTGCATAAACCCAGAGTGCACAGCCTGCTACACACCTAGGCTAGCAGGTATTGTCTGTACTGCCTACTGCGCAGAGGCTATAAACCTGCACTGCATGTTACTGTACTGAATACTGTAGGTAACTGTAAGACAATGATAAGTATTTGTGTATCTAAACGTATCCAAACACAGAAAAGGTACAGTTAAAAAATGATATAATTGGCCGGGCGCGGTGGCTCAAGCCTATAATCCCAGCACTTTGGGAGGCCGAGACGGGCGGATCACGAGGTCAGGAGATCGAGACCATCCTGGCTAACACAGTGAAACCCCGTCTCTACTAAAAAAAAAAAAGCAAAAAACTAGCCGGGCGAGGTGGCGGGCGCCTATAGTCCCAGCTACTTGGGAGGCTGAGGCAGGAGAATGGCGTGAACCCAGGAGGCGGAGCTTGCAGTGAGCTGAGATCCGGCCACTGCACTCCAGCCTGGGTGACAGAGTGAGACTCCGTCTCAAAAAAAAAAAAAAAAAAAATGATATAACCATACAGGGCCGCTGTCATGTATGTGGTCTTTCGTTGACCAAAATGTCATTATGCAGTGCATGACTGTAGTTATCAATATCTGTCTTTTTAATTCTATTATGATTTTTCCTTTCCCATGTAACTGTTAATTGCTACAAACTAACATTTTCATTCCATACTTAATTCAGATGGAAGGTGGCAGAAGGACAGGGACAGTTAGGAGGAAAATTCTGCCACACATTCATACTAAAACTAAGGGCTTACTATGTTAGACACTGGAGCTACACAAATTGAAAGACACACTATTCTCAAAGACTTCACAATGGACAGTGAATAAAGAGAAACAAATTTTACTTACAAGATGATAAGTAATACAGAAACTTATCCCTTAAGGACAGGCATGCAACAGTGGCAGAAAACTACATCAAACAATGCACCAACATTTCCCTAACAGTATTTTCAGGTTGTAGTGATTCCCAACCAGGCTCTTCGGGACAGTATAACCACTAAAATGGGAGTGTTCAAACACAGCAACTAACTACCACAACACAAGTGAACTATGTGTCCTGGCAATCCAAAATAAGTGCAAATATTTTGTGTCTGTGTAAAATACTAATAAGTATTTGTTAGTCATTATGAAGAATCTGTTTAGCTTGTTTTGTTTAGATGCTTAGCATTTACTTATATCCTTTTTTCTATGTTTATGTGTGCTGATTTCCCCACTGGATAACTATGGGTGGGAAGTAGAGCGAGCCTGCCTTCTATCTTAAAAGCCAAAAAGGCTAACTACCTTCTCAACCTCCCTTGCAGCTAGGGTGCAGGCAGTGACCTAAGTTTAGTCAATCCAAAACACTCACTGAGGACTTTGAATAAAAGCTAGTACCACAAAGAAGAATGGTTGAGAGAATAACTCTCCAGCAACAGCCAGATTCCCAAGGAGCAGCAGCAGCAGCAGCACCAGGGTTCAGTGTCCATGGTGTTCGCGGTGCATACTGCAGAATCCAATATTACCAGGCGACAGAAGTGATATACTCCCCAGACCCCAGTCCCAACTACTTTTGCAGTGCAATCCTGACTTGTTCCGGCCCATGTCCAGTCAACTCTCAGCAGACTTTAAAGCAACACTGAGAACTCCCCCAGTACTCTTTCATGAAATTCCTTTTTTGCTTAAATCCCCACAGTTACTGCAAACAGGAAAAATTAATGAGACTAATGAAATAGTATAGTAAATTAACAAGCATCCCGCCCACAAAGGGTTCGTGTAGTTTATTTTGGAAATGCACAATTCCGTGTGTCACAGGACTCAAGTGCAGCTCTAATGATTGAATTGCCAATTTGTCACCATTTATTCATTCCAAAACTTTTCTGTTCCAAGAACTATCTTGAAAGGAATGAATTGTTTTCAACCACACAGTTTACAAAAACTTCAAGGTGCTGCTCTCTCTCCCAAACAGATGTCTTCGCTGTTATCATTACTTCAGAAAGAAACAGACAAAATTATTATTTGGTAGCTTTAAAATGCAAAGTCATATTCCTGAATTATGAATCAATAAGAACAAAGTAAGAACAACGGTCAAATTACAGATATGAGTTTTGCACTTACCGTCCCACCTCCACCCACCTAAATCTCAGACTGGCAGGTCTGAAAAGCGGCCTTGCACAAAATCATTGTACTCGTCTCAAAACAGAACTCTTCTTCCTCGCGCACAGAAGCTCAATAGTATTTGTTGACTGAATGCAATTCCCATGACTATGTATGTATGTTACACATTTCCATAAATTGCTTTCACATAGCACTTTACACCGGCACAGTGCGTCCAGGCTTCCAAAACACTTTCACGTGAATCCCTGCATCTAGAAAGGTGGTTAAGAGTTAGACACGCCTGCACAGCCATTAAACGGCACAGCACACGGGGGACCCGTGTCTGATGCTCCCACCGCACATTAATTGCCCCTCTATTTCAGCCCTTCTGGTACACTGCAATTATCTCTGTCACTTCATCTGCTCCTTAAGGAGGTCCCGTTCATCTTCGTATCCCCAGGCCTCCCAGAACCCAGACCACAGAGGTGCACGGTAAACATCAAGACTCTTCCACCTCCTGCAAGCCTGACGCTTCACCGGCGGGGCCTCCGCAGGGGAGCCTGATGTATACACATCCCGGCTCCCACCCACCCCACGCCCGCCACTTGTGATTTCCACAGCCGCACCAAGGACGCTTGTCGCACAGGACGCCGACTTTTGGTTTCCCAGCAAAATTACCGGGCACAACGCTTCCCCCTTAAGTCTGCCCAACGGCTTTCCCATTTCCACCGCAGCCCAGGCTGGGGGGCAGTGGCTGAGCCCGGGCCCCCTCCCCAGCCCCGCTGCGGCAACCGAGGGGGGTGTCCGGGCGGGGCCTGTCAGCCGCGACCCGCCCCCGGCCACACGCGCGTCAGGGGCAGCCCCGCCAAGCTGCCGGTGCAGCCCCATCCAGCAGGAGTCCCGCGGCCGCCGCCCGCCCGACGCCCCCAGCAGCCCACACAGCTCGCGACTCAGGTGGGCGAGGGCGCCCCATACGCACCCGAGGAGGCAGCGGTCGCAGACAACGCCACGACTCCCCTTGCACACCGTGTACGCCAAGGGATCCGAGCGGAAGAGCAGCTCTCCGGGGCGCAGCGCGGTCACGGCGCGCAGCCCGTTTCCCCTGTTGGCGGTGGCGAACTTTTCCACCTTCAGCGGCTCCATCCTCCCGCAGCTCCGGCACCTCAGACGGCTACCCGCGTCCAGCAGCTGGCGTCTCACGGGCTGCCGGGACCCGCGCGCCTGCGCCCTGCGCGCCCACGTACGCCCGAGGGGCGGGGCGGGCGCGATGGGGCATGAGCATGCGCAGATGGAGTCTGGAGGGACGGCTGGAGCGGCGTGTGTGGGACCGCAAGGGAGTCGTAAGGCTCCGCGTGCGGCTCGTGCCCACGGCGCCTGCGCAGAAGAAAGGCGGGTTTTCCCCCCTCTAACATTGTATTATGATAATTTTAACGCATACGGAACAGTTGAAAACAGTGCAATGAACACCTGTATTCCTCCGCCTCAATCAGACAACCCAGCACTGTGCCATTTCTGCTGGTTGCTCTCTCCCCACCTGTAGCTATGTATGCATGTATTGTCGTTAAACTATTTCAAAGTTGCAGGCATCGTGACATCACAACTAGTACTTTACATGGTAACTTTTTTTGGTTCTGGGACGGAGCCTTGCTCTGTCGCTCAGGCTGGAGTGCAGTGGCGAGATCTCGACTCACTGCAACCTCTGACCTCCGGGTTCAAGCAATTCTCCTGCCTCAGCCTCCCTAGTAGCTGGGACAACAGGCATGTGTGTGCAATCCTCCCGCCTCGGCCTCCTGACTAGATGGGACTATAGGCACACGCCACCATGCCTGGCTAATTTTTTTTACTTTCCTCCAGAGACAGGGTCTATCTGTGTTGCCCAGGCGAATCACAATCTCCTGGCCTCAAGTGAACCTGAACCTCCTGCCTCGACCTCTCGAATTGCTGGGATTACCGGTGTGAGGCACCACACCCAGCCTAAATTTCTTTTTTGTTTTGTGGGTTGTGTTTTGTTTTGTTTTGTTTTGTTTTTTGAGACGGAGTCTCTGTCACCCAGGCTGGAGTGCAGTGGCATAATCTTGGCTCACTGCAACCTCTGCCTCCCGGGTTCAAGTGATTCTCCTGCCTCAGCCTCCCGAGTAGCTGGGACTACAGGCGCCCGCCACCACACCGGCTGATTTTTGTATTTTCAGTAGAGACGAGCCTTCACCGTGTTAACCAGGATGGTCTCGATCTATCCTCGTGATCCGCCCGCCTCGGCCTCCCAAAGTGCTGGGATTACAGGCGTGAGCCACCGCGCGTGGCCCACCCAACCTAAATTTCTTAGTTTGGACAAATGTGCCATGGTAATGCAAAATCTCGTTATTAAGGGCAGCTGGATGGAAAGTGTAGGAGTAACTATATACCTTTCAATTTTTCTGTGTATCTAAAATTATTTCAAAAGTAAACATTTATTTTAAAACATGAAGGTGGGCCGGGCGCGGTGGCTCACGCCTGTAATCCCAGCACTTTGGGAGGCCGAGGCGGGCGGATCACAAGGTCAGAAGATCGAGACCACGGTGAAACCCCGTTTCTACTAAAAATACAAAAAATTAGCCGGGCGCGGTGGTGGACGCCTGTAGTCCCAGCTACTCAGGAGGCTGAGGCAGGAGAATGGCGTGAACCCGGGAGGCGGAGCTTGCAGTGAGCCGAGATTGCGCCACTGCACTCCAGCCTGGGCGACAGAGCGAGACTCTGTCTCAAAAAAATAAAATAAAATAAAAAATAAAAAAAATAAAACATGAAGGTGGTTATGCTTCCATGAGTGTAAAGTACAAAAGGAAGGCTCATGGTGCGGTCAGAAGTCAGAACACTGGTTTCAGGGCTGGGGGTGCTGGGAGGGGCTGGGCGTGGTTGGCTTTGTGATCTAGGGGCTGGTGTGTGAATATCTTTTGAGCAGTGCACTTACCAGGGATGTAAGTCATATCTTAATAAATTTTCATAAGTTTGACAAAAAGTAAAATGAGGATGGGAAGCTTGTTTGGGTTGTGGGGCCTCGGGTGCTTATCCAACCATGAGCTCTGGCCCAGATGCTTCTAGAAGCCTGGAGGGAACTGAGAACATTCCAAGTAGAGGTGGCAGAGTTAAGGCCCCGAGGTGGGAACGCAGTGCTGCACATCCCCAGCTGGGAATGGGGTGTCCATAGCAAGTCCATGTCCACGTTGTGGCTCGGTGCAGTGAAAGCCAATCTCAGCCCCCTCCGCAGTGTGATTAACCTGCCAGCAGGTGGCCAGCTGGTCCTCCTGGGAAATGGTGCCAACCCCGGGATTGGCACGAGACCAAGTGTCTCGTTCACAGACGAGCGATGTTGTCAGCCTGGTGACCTCGGTAAGGGCACGTGCAGGATGCTGAGCCTCTTCCATTCCCATGCCTGTCTCAAGGCCACTTGCTCCGTGGGCCCATCCAGCAAGCATGGCGGCCGGTAAAGACGCCGGCTGCATCCACACAGCGTGCCGTTTTGCTCACCTCAGGACAAGAGCATCCTGCGTAGTAATTCTCTTTGGTGGGAGCACTGGAAACATGAACCACGGATACCTTCAGCGTCTGAGCCACCGAGGAGAGGGCTGCAGGGCACCCTGCTGTCAGGAAAGCCTGCACTGGCAGCTGGAAGGCACATGGTGGTGGCGCCTGCTGTGGCTGCCACAGTTGCTGCGAGGCTTTGGGATCTCGCCGGCCTCTGCAAGGTGAATTGTGACAGTGCGGAGCTCCGCAGTGCCAGGGTCCCCTGCATGGCCATGCTGACTGCAGCTGGGAGCCCGCCACATCCCTGGTTACCCACTCTTTCCAGGGCTGGGGTCTAGACCAGGCCCCTCTTGGCCTAGAAATTGTGCCCTGGGAGGGGGACACTGTCCCACAGGTTGGGATCGAGGATCCAGGGCATGGTGCTGGCTGGCTGGGCTGCGGGGATGCCATGCTCACCTTTTTCTCTCATGGCCTTGACGGGACCAGCTTCCTCATTGAACAGCATTTTCCAAGGTGTCTGGGGCTGCAGGGCAGCTGTTGCGGTGCCACCCTGGTTCCTTCTAGGCAAGCCAGTCACTCGCCACCAAGGGGGCCAGATGCAGGTGCCCATGCTGCAGTGGGGGCATCTCCCAACTTCCCTCTTAGTCCTGATGGGCCTGGGCAGGGCCTGATATCGGGGTCCCCATGAGCTTCCCGGGCTAAGCCTGCCCCATGGTCCCGGGGCTGTCCAGGACACATTCAGAAAGGACATGAGCCCAGCAGCTCAGTTTGAAATTATAAAGGAACCAAGGGCCCCCCACATCCAAGTCCACTGGGAGTCGGAGCATGGAGTTCCGCTGCAGGTACCTCCAGGAACCCTGAGGTCCTCCCTGAGCCGAGGCCAGGCTGGGCACACCATAAATCCTGGGTGCCCCCAGAGAGTAGCCTGCTGCCCTGGGCTCCCCAGAAGCCCCCTCATGCCCCTGGGCCACATGGAAGCCCCACCAGGACAGGGTGTGACAGGACGAGGAACCCATGGCGGGAAAGTGGACCAAATGGGCCGCTGGAACCAGGCTGGTGGGCAGGGAGGGGCCTGCCCATCCCCCTTGCACAGGGCTTTCCTCTCATATAAAACAAGCACAGGCCTGGGTGCCGAGAACACTTGCTTGGGTTTGGCTGAAAGAAAAACATGTGGTCAGACAGCACCCGCTGTGGGCCCAAAGAGTCCTTTCTGGGCCGGGCCCCACCTGCCTGGGTCTCTGGAGTCCGCAGGGTCTCTGTGCGGCCCCTGGGGTCTGACACTGAGGACACACCTGCAGGCTGCTGATTCCGGAGAGAGGGGTATGTGTCGCCTGCGGTGGGGAAGCTGTCGGGACACAGCAGGTGGCTCCTGGGACCGCCCCCCAGGCTTCAGGCTGGCTGGGGACTTCCTGCCCGATGCCCTCATCCCAGGGCTGTTGGGCCTGGGATACGATCCCCTGTCAGAACTCAGGTGGGAGGGGCCTTGGCTGTCACCCAGCCCCCTTGCCACCTCATGTGGGGACATGTCTCCACAGTGGGTAAGAGGGCCCAGATACGGGGCCCCCTCTGCCCTCCTGGGCTGCCCGGTCCATGCCAGGACAGACCATTCCCACACCTGAATGAACTCTTGGCTCTGGCTCTGGCCAGGGGTCCCACCTGTGCCCTTGCCCTGAATGCTCTGGGGGTCAGGGACACTGATTCCCTCGTCTCCCTGGCTCAAGGCTTGTTGTCCTGGCACCCTGGGAGGCGTGTTCAGGAGTGAGGGACCTATGCTGCTCTCTGAGGCTGTCAGTGCTTGCAGGGAGGGGCAGGGGGGTCCCACAAATGGGTCTGGCTCCTCCAGTGCCATTAAGGGCCCCGTGGGGGGTGGGGTGGGACACCGTGAAAAGTGGGAGGGGGCTTGTTGGAGAGGTCTTGCCCACATCCCCCTCCTGCCTGCACAGCATGTCCAGTGCACACGCACTGAGCTCCCGCCCTGAGGACCGGGGGGCCTATTGTACGTCCTTAGAGTCCAGGAGGAAGAGGAGGAAGAAAAGGCGCACGAGGAAGACCCAGGTAGTGGGCTTGGGGGTCCGGGGCACTCCCCCACTATTGACTCCCCAGAGGGTGACTCAGGAGGGGACCTGGTATGGAAGCCCACCTGGGGGTGGCAGGTCCCCATGCTTCCTTGTTAGTTTCCTCGTAGAGGCCCGATGGTGCCTGAGAACTGCATCTTCACCCAGGGCCTAGGTATGGGAGAACCGGCCCCGAAAATGTGCCCATGGGCCAAACCTGGATGTCTTCATGAGGCCCTCTAGGGACAGGGTGGGTATCAGGCCAGGAGAGTTCCCTGGGAGGGGTCAGAGCCCATACCTCATTGCCACCTCAACCATCTCCCACTGGGTGGTGCCGGATCCTTTTATGGCCACCCCAGGGGTCCAGATGTGCATAGGAGGCTGTGGCTGGGGTTTGGCCTGGGCAGGGAAGTGCTCACCACACTCCCGACTTTCATCTGGAACATGTAGGAGGTGGGCTTGGTGTCACTGTGCCCTGCCCAGCCCACCTGGCCAGACGTCCCCCTGGGCCAGAGCAGAGGATCATGGGGACAGTGTGAGGAAGCTGCCTTCAGGCCAGTGAGAGTCTGACCGCAGCACTCCCCAGGTCCCACTGGACACACGTGGACTTACTCCTCTGAACCTTAAAGGCAGTGCATGCCATCGGCTTCAACACCTGTTCCCCTTCTAGCAAATACACGTCCCACAGGTGCAGGTTGAGCCTGAGAGAGATCTATGGGGACAGCAGGCACGGGAGGACCCGGCCCTTCAAGGCTGGGGGCTGGTGGCTTGAGCTGGGCCCACTGGGACTTCAATCCCCAGAGTCAGTGACGCTCCCCATGAGGGCCATCTGACCCCTCCAGGAGGCTTGGTCAGACAAGGTCTTGCAGCTCCTCATGGGGGGCACTCATTTCAGTGGGATGTGGCTTCTGGAGAGAGGGGCCTCCCCAGGGCTTGAGGCTTCCAAGCTCTCCCAGGCTGGGTGCTGCCCCAGCCTTCCCATGAGGCTGGGCCTGAGCCCCAGCCTCTGCCGTGGGATGACCCCTCTTGGGCAGGGGGCCTTGCTTGTGTGTCCTACAGGACCCCGTCTGTGCCCCCTGTGGGCTGGGGGTAAGCTGGACCCCTGGACTAGGGGAGTAGGGCACTGCAGGGCAAGGAAGTTCCCTGAACCAGGGTCTCCCCGGGCCTCCTTACCCCATCCATGAAGCTCTGGAGAAGCCAACCTACTGAGGAACCCTGCGCACATGGCCCTTCCTTGTCGCGATGGGAGGAACAGAAGTGCTCAGGGCCCCCTGGGCTAACCTAAAAACCAAACTTCCCTCTTCCAGGGTCCTCTGAAGACCCTTCCCCAAGTGCAGAACACAGGATGGTGTCCAGGGCTCCCCACAACACCTTCCCCTTTCCACACCCCCGGTGGACATACTGCCCTTGGCCTTGCTCTGCAGGAGCTGGGCCCCAGTGCCTGTGCCTCTGTGTCCTCCAGGGCAGGGGAGGAAACCCAACTCCAAACGCATGGAGAACCCCCACATCCCAGGTCAGGGCCTGGCTGGGACTCAGCCTCTCATCAGCCCCACAGGGGTCTCCAGCCCCGCACTCTGCCAGCCCTATGGGATGCAGGGCCTCTGGGAAAGAGCCGAGGGGACCATAAACTCACAGGGTGCCTAGTGGTCTTGGGGTATGACTAGGGTACCACATGGTCCTGGTGGTCCTGGAGCCCCTGGGGCCTCGTGCTATTTGGGCTGTAGAATTTGAGAAGACCCCAGCCCATCATGAAATCAGAGCCTGCTCCCAAGATGTGGAGCTGTCGGCTGGAAGAACTGGGCAGCTGCAGAGGCCCCTGAGCCCCAAGGCCTCCCACCCTCCCATCTGGTGACCCCACCATGTGGCCTTGGCCCTGGGGAGGAGGGGTGGGAACATCCCCTGGAGCCTGGCTGGAGGTGCTCCAGGAGGCCTCCTGGGCCAGGATGCCGGGAGGGCAAGCCTGACTTTGAGGCCACGACAGAGAGCAGAAAGAAAGAACAGGGTGGGTGCTGGGCTTCCTGGTTGTCTCCTGGAAGTGGGGTCAGACCAGGGGACACGGGATGGGGAGATGCTGCCATCTGGGCTTTGTCGGCCCACCTGTGGAGACCAAGGGCAGCTGGAGCCCGGCCAGCTGGAGGGCAGGAGGACTCTCAGGGAGGGGAGAGTCAGCTGCATGGAATTAGAGCTGGAGAGTGTGGCTCCAGGACACAGAGATCAGCCACGGTGAAGATGAGATGCCCTCTGCTGACGGGGATGAAAGGCATCTGACTCAGGGTCTGGGGGTCCCTGTTCATCCCTGGGCTCCTGTGGGACCCTCAGCAGAGACATCCTAAATGCTCCCAACAAGCTGGCGACACAAGGAAGGTACCTTTGCTGAAAGTCGAGATAATCTGGCTAGGGTGGCCGTCCCCGGGTTTGGCTGCGTGTTCGGGGGGCAGCTGTTCACCTACCCTGCGGGGAGTGCCTCTCATCAGCCAACAGCTGGGCCGGTGCCCAGAATGCATCCTCCTCAGGCTGATAGAGGAGAAACAAGGCAGCAGCGTGGCTCAGGTCCCTGCAGTAGTCCACCTCCTGCAAGATCCAGAGTCACCATGGAAGGACATCTCCTGGAGGGCTGAGGTCACCTGGGAGGACTCATGTCATTGGAGAGGGCAGAGGTGACTGGGGAGGCTTCCTCTGAAGAAGAGGCTTCCTCTGGATGCAAATTTATTTCCTAACAAGAGCCATGTCCATCAGGCACTTCAGCAACTTGTCCAAAATGTTTCCTGAGAGCACCGTCCTGCATGTGACACTGCCAAGCTCCTGGGCTTCAGGACAGCCCCAGGAGGAGGGTGTCATTTCTTGTTATGAGAAGTGGTGGTCAGGCCCAGGTGACACTAGTAGTTGGGGCCCTGACTCCTCTGTCTCAGTTTGACCCCTTGAGACCACCTCCCTTGCTTGGAGATTTAAGCCAGCAGTGAGCTGGAGTCCTATCTACTATATCCTGGTGGGTCACAAATACTGACTTTGAAAGAAGCAACGATGCCCTTACCAGACACCCATGCCCATGAATATGGGAATATGGCCCAGAAATGTCACTGCCTGGGAATACTCATAGGGTTATATGCCAAATATGCCAGGAGGATGTAGAATAATTCCTGTTGCCTAGGAAAGAGATAAAAGGGGCTTTCATTTGTTTTGTGCAGACACTTTTAGTTTCACTTTGTCTACAAACCCTAACAACAAATCCAATTTCAGGTTCAGATGATTCACCAGATAGGCTGTAAGCTGTTCAGGGCCTTGGTTGTTTAAGAAATGTTTCAGCAAAATCCATATCTGTGATATGCAAATATCCCAGTTGTACAGTGAGTTGACTGATCACACTCTGATTTTTATTTTTTCAGTTTGCACACCCTCCAGTTCAGTCTTTGGGGTGTACAGTTCCTCCATGGTTCTAAACCAATGTGCAGAGTCTCCTGGCCACCACTCCAGCCCCTCCTGGAGCAATTCCTTCATCCTCCAAGTCTCCAGGGTATCCCCTATGTCGCCAACCTCTTCCCAGTCCATCAGCCTTTGGCCATCCCAACCTGTTCTCCGTCCCTGTGATTTGGCCTTTTCCAGAATGGCCTATGAATTGGAACCCTACAGCAGTAGCTTGTTGGGTCTGGTTTCTTTCCCTTAGCAAAATGCAACTAAGATCCACTGACGTTCATGTGGGCATCACTGGCTTGTTCACTTTTCTCACTGAGTCTTTTTCCCTTTGAAGGGAGGGCCACCCATCCTCTCCCCATCCCCGTGTTGAAGGTTGTCCCCATGGCCTCTCTGTGTGAGTGATGATGAATCAAGCAGTGAATGTGGCATGCAGGTTTCATGTATGTTATAAGCAAAATGTTTATTTAGAAACAGAATGCTTGTTCCTCAGTACCACAAAGAAACATCAGCATTTAGACAAAAAGTTTTCTCAGCAAGGCAATTTTACCTTCTGCAGAAAGGGCGCTCCTCGCAGATGGAACAATGGCAAGAGCACACCTGAATAAAGGAGGGAAGCAATTTTTATCCTTTATGCAACTTGTCCCTGCTACTGTGTCCTGTCTCCATTGGCTGGAGCCGGACCACACAATCTAAACTAAAGCTGACTGACTAATAATTTAAAATGTTTCTAAATAGGCAAAAGCAATGGAGAACAAAGGAAAAGAGGAAGTTGCTTATGAAAAGACTTAGAAAAGTAATCACATTCCCAAATAAGGAAGGGGCATAGGCTTCGAGCCGGGACCTGCCTGTGAGCATGTCCAGCACAGATAACCTTGATTAAAGCACAAAGACATATAATGTACTTATTCCTTTATATCTAACAGCTACATAGGATAGGGCTTTACAAAGAGTTATTAGCACAAAGCAAGGAGGCTTGAAGGAAGTTAGTCTTTAAAAAAAACTGTTATTTCAACACTTATGATCTATTATTTAACAAGAAGGGAAACTTTGAAGAGGAACTTTTTACTTTCTACAATGTGGATGTCCGTTTTCAAATCAGTTGGTTCAATGTCTGTGACATTTTGGGGACATGTGGTTCGAGTCCACTGAGCTTTGCGAGTGACTGTCCAGCTGGCTTCCAAAGTGGCTGTGTCATGTCACGTTTCCACCAGCTGTGGATGAGAGTTTCTGGGGCCCCGAATCCCCCTGCCCCCAGCATTTGGTACTGTCAGTGTTGCCAGGGGAGGCTCAGCAGCCCTCCATCCTGCTGCCCCCCACCATGGGTCCCTACCATGGCTCCCCGTGGGTCAGGAAGAGCACCTTTCACCATTGTGCATGATTTTGTTTGCTGCCTTCTGTCTCCTCAGGATCGTCCTGGGTTCTGGCCCCACATATTTTAGCCTGGCCCAGGGCTTGGAACCTGGGAGGTGCTCAGTGCATGGTGCCGGCTGCTCCCTGGGCCAGGGGAGCCCTTGGCAGCTCTGTCATCCCTCCTGGGTGAACCTGGTTTTTGCTCCGGAGATGTCTCCATCCGTGTGGTTCACTTCATCTCCACTGGGACCCTGTGGCCCCCATAGGCTTACCTGATGCCATATCATTTCCTAAATATTATGTGATTCCTCAGTGTCCGGCTCACATCCAGGTCGATCTGGTGGATGTGTTCAGAGGACCTCTTGCCCTTTTCCTTCATGTCCTGTAGGACAGGGCCAGGAGGAGGAAGCAGCCTCAGAACAGACGGAAGGCCCCCTGCCCCAGATGGCAGTCAGCCCATAGTCAGCACTTCCGGAAGGAGGGAAAGAAGGAAGGTTTCCTTCTGCAGAAAGCTGCTTTTGGGCTTCTTTCTGAAGCCAGGGAGGGTCGCCAGAGCTGAGCTCGTCTGTGGTGCCTGTGTCACCGTCTGTGCCCAGGATGTGCCTCTGACCACCCCAGCCCTCCCCATAAGCTGGGCTCGATGTTCCCTCCAGCTGAAGACCTGGGCTCCTGACAGAGCCTGGCCGGTTTGTTGTTCTCTGGCTGAGTATACCTCGTATTTCCCAGGTTCTCAGGCTTGGCTTCCTCAGTGTTTAGCAGGACTGACCACACCCAGCCCCGGACCTTTGGTAGAATTCCTTTGTACACTCTGGCAGAGAACTGATCTGGTGACACAGGCCAAGGGGTGACCCCAGCAAGGACCAGGGCCCAAGGATTCTGGAAGTCTCTGTTTTTGGCCCCATGATTCCTCGATAGAGGTGAGGTGAAGCTGGGACAGGGCCTCTCCTCCCAGGGCTGAAAGAGTGGGTGAGCACTCAGAGTCTGAACTCTGATCTGCACCTGTTCCTTCACCAGGAGGCTTCCCTAGCCCTGATCTAGGGTGGCCCCAGCCCTGGCATCAGATTCCCTCCCAGCAAGGTGACGCTTGCACAAATGGGCAGCAAAGCTGGTGACCAGGCCTGCTGTCCTCTGAGTGAGGAGAGGGTGCTACCCGCTCTCTGAGACACAGATGGTGCCAGGCCACAGCCATGGGTGCCCATCCCCTGACTCTGCAGACAGTGGTTCTGGAGGCCTCTGCCTCCCCACGTTACCTTCTTGCTCTTCCTGTATTTCTGCCATTCTCCCAGCATCTTCAGCCACTTTTCCACGTGTCTCCTGTCCTGCCATGTTTGCTGTCAAATGAGGAATGTTGGAGTTAGTGGACCGCCACACTTGCCAGAGTGGCCCGTGGATGCCGGGTCCTGGGCTCTGGAGCCCTAGTGGGACCCAGCTGGAAGGAGCCAGGGAAGGGCAGACCCTGGGGGCTGAGACCCTCTGAGCAAATGGGCACCAGTGGGCTGGCCTTATGACCCTGGGACATGCCATCCTCAGGCCACAGACACACCAGTCTTAGGTTGGGTCCCAGGCTCTAGGTGGGGTCCCGACACGAGCGGGCAGCCACCCAAAGCCACAACTGTTGTTCTCACTTTGAAATTTCGGCAAATTGCCAGAGAAACAGAGACTTGGGGTCAGGTCCAGCAGGGACAGCTGCCTCTCCCAGTGATAGCACGCTGCTCCCACCCACCACCACCCAGGCCTGCTGCCTTCCTCTGCCTCACAGACCACCCGCTGAGTCCCCTGTCCCTGGACCAGCTCCCCAAGCATCAGGGACATGCTCTTACCTTCACCTCCAGGGCATTGACAGGGGGCAGCTCTGTCTCACTATAAGGCACCCCAGACAGAGCTGAGGACCTGCACAGGGCCTGGAGCCACCGGTCCGGGAGTCCACCCCCAGAAAGGACTGACTGTCCCCATCCACCCCAGGTCTCAGCTTGGGAGAAGCCACAAGGAAGGGAGGACAAGGGCCTTGTGGGACTGACTCCCAGGAGGGTCCATGACCTGGGAGAAGACAGAGTTCAGGGCCAGCCTGGCCGGGGCCACTAGGGGCCCTGGTGTGGGGGATGGTCAGGCTGCACAATGGGGCTGTCCCTCCTGGACTGGAGATGGTGCTTTCTGCTGGAGCTGAGAAATGTCAGCTCTGAGATGGGACGGTTTCTGCCCAGGGTGGGTGGCCGCGCCCAGACAGGAGTCCCTCAGGGAGTGACCACATCACCCTGCTGGGGTCTAGGGTGCCTGGCCTGAGACCTGCCCGGTGCACCCGGGGCCCATCCCACCCAACACTCCCAAGGTTCTCACAGGGTCTGACCTCCTGGCGTCCACCTGCCTCTCCCTGCACCTGAGCCACACACCCTGCTTGTTCCCCGATTTCCGCCATCCTGTCCAACCCGAAGACTGTGAACGTCTCTCCAGCCACCCAGGGCCTACTTGGACCCTGGTCCTGTCAGAACCCCTGAGCGAGACTCCCCAGATCTATTATCATGACTGCCTTGCCTGCTCTCTCACTGGGCTGCCGACAGCTGCTCGAGAGACGCCAGGGGCGGCGTGGGTGACCGAGGGCCCCACGGGCTGCCAGGACGGCCTCCTGGACCCACCTCCAGCCTCACTTGGCTATCGGAGCTGTTGGCTGTCAGCCCTCAGCCTCCTCCCAGACACGGCAGCAGCTGGAACTCGGACACCTGGCCGTCCTCCCCCACTGTCTTGCCTGCCCCAGGTCAGTCCCCCGATCACTGTGTGCCCACTGCGCTGTCCAAGCTGACTGGAAGCAGAGTCTCCGGAAAGCCACGCAGAGCCGTGGGCACGGACTGACTCCCTCTGCTGAGCAGTCCCGGGTGAGCTGGTGTTTTCGGCCCCACCCCATCTCTTGTCCTCCCCAGACCATCGGTTCCACTGGGGAGCATTTCCGAGGTGGCACAGCCCATGGGCTTACTCCCGCCCCACCTCCCCCGGGGCCCATCCTGTGACCCCGGAGGGATGGGCTCCAGGCTGGGCTCCTCTTATCTGGCCCCAGATGCCATCCCAGCACCAGAACCAGGGCCTTTAGTCACAAGCTCTGCTGTCCCCCGGCCAGAATGCCTAGAATGGGGGACGCTGCCCATCTTCTCCCCCATTCCCGTAGGCCCACAGCCCTCACTGTCCCCATGGGGAAGGACATGGTCCATGAGGGAACCATGGCATGGTCTATGGGGAAGGGCATGGGGACAGTAAGGGCTGTGGCACTAGGGGAATGGGGAGAAGAAGGGCAGGTGGGCCCTCAGCGATCTGCTGGACAGCTGCCCCAAGGCTGGACCAGGTGCCCCCTGACCCTGTGGCCACAACCCTTGGATCTCACTAGGATAGTGTACAAGTGGACAGGGCCAGACCCTCAAGCTGTCCACCTCCTCTTGTGCTGACTTGGAGACAGAACTGCTGAGAGCCCAGGGCCCTGACCTAGCCCCCTCTCTATTGCCACCCGCTCCCTAGATGCATTCCCTGGATGCGCCGTACTCCCTAGATGGCCGTACTCCCTAGATGGCTCCACCCCCTAGATGCGCCGCACTCCCTAGATGGCCACACTGCCCAGATGACCGCACCCCCTAGATGGCCACACTCCCCAGATGGCCATGCTCCCTAGATGGCCGCACCCCCTAGATGGCTGCACTCCCCAGATGGCCGCAACCCCCAGATGGGCTGCACCCCCTAGATGGCCGCACCCCCTAGATGGCCACACTCCCCAGATGGGCCGCCCTCCCTAGATGGGCTGCACTCCCCAGATGGCCACACTGCCCAGATGACCGCACCCCCTAGATGGGCCGCACTCCCTAGATGGGCCAGGCACCTCTGGCCTAACAACAATCGTGGACTGAACCTGCAGGGGAGCCCGGGAGGAGCTCTACCCTGGAAAAGAGGTAGGCCCAAGCCGAGGAGACACATCCCGCCTCCGAAAGACCTTTCTAAAAGCAAAACCCATCCCTGAGCTGACATTTGTACTTTAGTGGTGAGAGAAGCACAGGAGACTCACTGCAGAATCCCGAGGCCATCCGTGATCTTGTACATGTTACCATGCCCAGGCTCTATGTCCGCTGGCGCCCAGTTCCACATCCCTGAAACCCAGAGGGAGCCAGGGTGAGGCATCCAAGGTAAAAGGTGCAAGGGCCTGGGGGTGTTGTCGACGTGTCGCCACCCTGTGCTCCTGGGAAGCCCAGGACGCTTTGACCAGGGAGCACTGGGAGGGGCCTCCATCCAGGGAGACCGACTGTACCTGCTCATGCTTGGTAATGACGTGCCCTCGCTCCTGTACCAGCAGGTGTCGCGTTCTCTCCCATGTCCATCCTGCGAGACAAAATCGTCCAAAGGTTACACTGTACCCGAGAGCTTCGGAGAACACCTGAGCCATTCCTGCCAGGCTCCCAGATGCTGGCAGCGCGTGGCCCCCATTCCACACCGCCTCCAGGTGAAAAGGAGCCAGACCCAGTGGCCCACACCTGCACGGGTCTCCGGAGTCTCAGGCCCAAGCAGGAGTGGGCTCCTCCTTCCCAATGACTTGAGAACAGTGGGACCTGGTCAGAGAATCCCGTTGTCCCCAAATGCCATGAAATGGGAACATATCCGCCCCAACAGGTTGAAAAGTGTCCACCTGCCGAGGGCAAAGGGCCTGTGATTCCAGGGATGTGGAGGCAGACTGGGGTCCAGGACCAGAGGTCTCCATATGATCAGCCTCCTGGCATCGCCCAGAAACCACAAAGTTGCCCAGTTTTCTATGCAGTACAAGGTATCTCCTGAGGTCTCCACTCTACTCCACTCACCACTTGGGCTGCCATGGCCCTTCAGTCTGCCCAGTGAAGCCGCTTTAGGAATAACGCCAATTGAGCAGGAGGGTGTTTGGTTTAGGGGAAGAAAATGATCTATTTTCTCCAAAGCAGCCTCTGTGCTGGTGGAAACCATGACTCTGGGGGAGGGACGGTGGACTCCACAATTCTGAGCTATCCATGCGGGGCGTGGGGGCTTCATTTTCCCAGGTCACTGAGAAAGAACAGGAGAACTCTGGGTCCTTGGTCCTGGAGAACACCTGGATGAACAATTCCTCCTGGGATCACCTGGGGCAAAAGGGAGGAGAGGCCTCCAGAGGACCAGACCGAGAAAGAAATACTTGGAGAGAACCCCAGTGCCTGTACCCCTCTGAACAGGAGGGAAGATAGTCTCCATCCAGGCAGCCCTCCAGGGCTCCCTCATTTTCGACAAGTGCCCAAAGGCAGAAGGCTCCCCATCCTCTCCCGGACACGGAACTGTGTGTGTCCAGTGGGTCCCAGCTTAGGGCACAGATGTATTCTGAGGACCCTCCCCTCCACCCCACCCACAGTGGATCCATCCCAGGAGCTCTGCCAGGGCCAGGCTCTGCCCCACTGGGATCTGGAGCCCTGGATACATTTGGGATCTAGGGCAGGGAGGCCACAGGGTTCAGGCCTTAAGTCCAGCACGGCACAGGGCAGCAGTGACAGCGCAACATCTGGATTCTTGGGGTTACCCAGTCACCACGTCTCTGACCCCAGATGTCTCACCTGTCGAATGGGCACATTTGGGAACAGCACCCAGCCTATGGAGCCACCATAGGACCAAGGAGGTGATCGTCTGCCTGGGCAGCACAGAACGGGCACCTGGTGAGTGCGCAGGGTTGACCCTCCTTGGCAGCTGCCCAGAGGCCAGCACTGCCCACCCCAGAGCCACTGTCCCCAAGTCAGCATGAAGGGAAGAGAGAATGTCCCACTCACCTGATTCTGATGAACCAGGGTTATACCTCTCCCATAGCAAACCCTCACGAACACAGAACGGCTCGCAGACAGCACTGTGTGTGTGCGGTTGCTGTGGAACACAGAAGCAGGCTGGAGGGCCAGCAGGTACTCAGCACCAGTGACATTCTGAGGTCACGGCACGCATCACAGTGGGGCCTTGCCCGGGTCATCAGGGCCCAGAGTCAGCGTCCTCCACTGCCTGAGGCGTCAACAAGCCTGCATGCAATGTGTGCACGTGTGCGCACACGTGTATGTGGTAAACGTGTCTGTGTACTTGTGTGTTGCTTCTTTGGCCAGGCCAGGCTGCCCCACTCGTGTCCGCACCCAGTTCCTCATCACTGTTACCCCCGAGGCCCAGGGCCAGCATCAGAGCATCCATGGGTGCTCCCTAACCTCAGCCCTCCCCAACCGGGGTGGTCTTGGGATACACATAGGGGTGGAGGGAAGTGACTGCTGCTGTTGAATATCAGAATAAAAATATTAATACTATTACCTAATGACCTTTTCAGTATCTGTAGGAACTCTTAATGGTATCCCTTCTTGTATTTCTGATATTTTAATGATATGTTTCTCGCCATGACCCTGGGTTATTCTAGCTGGAGGATCCTGTGGGGAAAGGGCCTGGCACACTGTAGGGAATCACTCTTCCAGACATGTTATCTGAAATCCGGCTCACCTGTCCTTCCTGGAGCCTAGGGTATGCTGAGCTCCAGGGACCAGAAAGAGCTTGGGATAAAAAGAAGGTTCAAGGGTAGGGCTTTGACCTGGGCTGAGCCTGCCCGCGCCATCCAAACCTGCAGGCTGGAGTTCTGAGACACAGGCGGTCCAGATGCCCCAGTGCAGGGCCCTCCTGATTAACACCTGCTCCCCTGTACTCGTTAGTAACCTCACCCATCCTACTCTCAAAGCACAGCTGGCCCTGGTATCCGTGGGCTCTGCATGTGTGGATTCAGCCAACAGCGGGTAGAAAAGGGAGTGGATGGCTATGTCTCCACTGAACATGTACAGATGTTTTTCCTGTCACCATTCTCTAAACAATACAGTATGACAGCCATTTACATAGCATCTGCATTGTATTACATTTCATAAATCATCTAGAGATGGTCTAAGGTGTACGGGGGATGTGCATCGGTTCTATGTGAATGCTAGGCCATTTTATATCAGAGACTTGAGCATCCCTGGATTTTGGTATCCACAGTGGGGTGGGGCCCTAGAACAAATCTTCCATGGATACCAGGGAATGACTGGATATACTCACTCAGGAAGGCTTCTCCTTGGAGAAAGGCCCCAGTTCAGGACAGACAGGGACATCCTCTTTGGACTACTATCCATTCATCCATCCATCCATTCGCCCACTGGCCCACCTCTGGTACTGTCCCAATGACAACCCTAGCAAGTGGAGACAATGCAAAAGACTGGCTCACGTTGTCCAGCTTTGAAACCTTGGAAGACGTTGCCACCAGTATAGGGGTAGGGGGTCAATCTCCTCTAGGATCCAGGGAGCATCTCGGCCAGCCTCAGGGTCGGGAAAGGAGCCCTGCATCTCTACCAGCCAGACGGGGCTGCAGTAGGATGGGCTGGGGCTGGCCATGCGGATCACTTGGGCCTAATGAGGGAAAGAAAGACCGTGAGGCAGAGGGAGCATGGGGGCGGCTGGTGGCCTAGGCAGGAGGAACGTCAGAGAAGGGGCTGGGGAGGGCTGCGCTAGTTCATTCTCACACCGCTGTAAAGACATGCCAGAGACTGGGTAGTGTATAAAGGAAAGCGGCTGAATTGACTCGCAGTTCAGGAAACTTACAGTCACGGCAGAAGGCGAAGGGGAAGCGGGCACCTTCTTCACAAGGCGGCAGGAGGGAGTGAGCGGAGAACGAGGACGCACCACACTTTAAAACCATCAGCTCTCCTGAGAACTCACTCACTATCAGGAGAATAGCATGGGAGAAACTGCCCCCAAATCCAATCCCCTCCCACCAGGTTCCTCCCTGGACACATGAGGATTACAACTCAGGATGAGATTTGGGTGGGGACACAGAGTCAAACCCATCAGAGGCTCACTCGGTCTTGCGGCTCCCCCAGGGCTCGGCCTGAGTGCAGATCTGATCTGCAGGCCCGCTCTCCAGCACGCGGGGGCTCCCTCCGCCTGTGCATCCCCGTCTGCTGCCTCCTGGCGTGGTTCCTCAAAAGGAGGGTGGATCTGCTCTCCTGGCCACGTCCTCCCAGGGTGAGGGCATGAAACTGGGCTCTTTGTCCTTCTTGCTGTTGGGTGACAAGCCTTGGTCATGCTAGGTCCTGTCACTGTCACTGCTTCTAAATGGAGAGCGTTTTGCCAAATCTTCCCGGGAGAGGCCGGGGGTCCGTCCTTGTTATTTGTTCTATCTTGGTTAGAACAAATTAAGGTTAAGTTATCTGGGCAGACAATAGAGTGGCACCGAGGAAGGGTGGGCGTGGGGTGCTGGCCTTTGGGTTGCCTGGACTGTGCTGGGAGGGGTGAAGGTTACCAGGAAGCAGGGCTGTCAGGGCTAAAGTCAGGAGGAGGTGGTTATGCTGACGGGGAGGTGTGTGGCTGGCTTGGGGCAGGACGTAAGTAAGAGCCAAGGTCTGTCAGCTCGCAGAGGGGGCCGCTGGCACCTGAGGTAGAGGCTGCGAAGCCCAGGGCTTGTCCTTAGTTCCTGGATCCAGGCAGACTTCTGGAGCCTGTGCCTGTGACTTTCTAGGGGTGGAGCTGGTGAGAGCATCAGGAAGGGTGAGAGAGGAGGCCTTGCATGCAGGGTGCAGGACAGGAAGCTGGCCAGGGACCGGTTTGCAGTGGCTGTTCCCGTCCCCACCCCCACCCCCAGGCACACCCCTACCCCCACCCTGGTGCAGGGCTGGGCCTGGGCATGTGTCCTCTGCTTTGGTCTCAGCAGATCACAAGATGGAAGCTGGCAGCCCAGTGGGCGTGCCGCTCAAGCCAGTGGTGACCTGTGGCTTCTTCTTCCTGGATTGTGGGGTGCCCACCCAGGAGAGCACAGGCATGCCCCACACCCCTGACCTTGAGGGCGCTGGGAGGTGGGGGACCAAGGTGCTCTAGCCCTGTGTGTATGCCCTGAAAGGTGGCCTAGGAGTCCTGTGTGAGCCCTCCATGTGAGGTCCCAGAAGCTTCCACAGTGGCAGGGAGGGAGATGAGGAGGGAGAAAGACGTGCAGAAGAAGGAGAGAGAAAGAGAGTTGGGGAGAAGAGAGTGAGATAGAAAGAGAGGAAGAGAGACGGGGGAAGAAACAGAGAAAGAGAGATGGGGAGAGAGACAGAGGAGGCTGAGAGGAAGAGGAGGGAGAGAGATAGGGAGAGAGACATAAAAAGCAAAGAGAGAGACAGGGAGAGAGGCACATGAGCAGGAGGTTGGGTCATTCTTGATCCCAGTTCCAGGGCAAACTGTAGGTTGCCATCACCTACCCACACATGCAGTAAAGCCTTCTGCCTGCTGCTGATACCCTCAAGGACGCCTTCTCCTGGAGCCTAAAACCTCTGACGGCTGCCCTTCTGCACTGGATGTTCACTGTGTCTTCTGACGAACTGCAATGTCTCTTTGCAGGAGTGGTATCAATAAAGAGCCCGATTGAGGAGGAGAGTAGCGTGAGGCGTTCCAAACCATTTTCAGCTGAAAGGTCTTTAATTAAGGTTTCAAACTCGGCCGGGCACGGTGGCTCAAGCTTGTAATCCCAGCACTTTGGGAGGCCGAGATGGGCGGATCACGAGGTCAGGAGATCGAGACCATCCTGGCTAACATGGTGAAACCCTGTCTCTACTAAAAAATACAAAAAAAAAAAAAAAAACTAGCCGGGCGAGGTGGCGGGTGCCTGTAGTCCCAGGTACTCGGGAGGCGGAGGCAGGAGAATGGTGTAAACTCGGGAGGCGGAGCTTGCAGTGAGCTGAGATCCAGCCACTGCACTCCAGCCTGGGCAACAGAGCGAGACTGTCTCAAAAAAAAAAAAAAAAAAGGTTTCAAACTCTTCAGTAGGTGGATTGCTGGCATCATCAGTGCTGGTGTCCCCCTTTTCTTTCTTTGATTCATTGTTTGAATCTGTTGAGGACTGAACAAGTGCGAAGTTGACCTGAACGGCACCTTCACGCCTGACACACATTCTTGGTAACTGGATTATACCTATCATAAAGGAGGCAGGTCAGAACCACAGTCCTTCAGCTGCAGTACCCCAGCCCTGGGAAAACAGGTGTGCAGAGAACGTGTGAATCCTTGGGATAAATGTGGTGCATCTTCCTCAAGAGACAACATTTTCATGTTGAGTAATTTATTATTTTTAATACATTAATTAACAAATA
Source organism: Macaca nemestrina (assembly GCF_043159975.1). Lineage (NCBI taxonomy): Eukaryota > Metazoa > Chordata > Mammalia > Primates > Cercopithecidae > Macaca > Macaca nemestrina. The sequence continues at coordinate 2,632,345 of NC_092125.1, read as the reverse complement.
AAACTCAGGGGACAGGCTTGCCTAAGAGGACTTAGCGAGTCTCACAGTGTCCTCAGGGTGCCGGGAATGTTTGCTTTGTTTCAAACCTGTTTCCTCTCACAGAGAACCTATGGCCATCACTTGGGGCTGGAAGAGGTCCTGGGGTAACTGAGGGTTCCTGGCCAGGGCCACACCCTGGTGTTATCTGAAAGCTTCTGAACTAACCCCAGCCTCCAACAGCCCGATGGGTGATGGCAACTGGGCCTCCAAGCTTTTTCTATCGCAATTTTCCTCCTCTCCTGTCCGTGACCACCATGCCTCCGATCCACTCTCTGTATGCATTGCTGCGGGAATTTTTACAGTTCGGGGAGGTAATTCTGTCAGGCGAGGTCAGGAAAACGGATTGCTGTTTTCTTGATTTTCTAGAAACAGAGGGCCTCCCCAAGTGCCCCCAAAGCCCCACCCCACTGCAGTGAGCATCTCTCTTTACCCTTGGTCTGGAGAGCACATGGTATTTCCAGGTCGAAATCACCACCTGGTGGAGTGGGGATCCTCTCCGTGAGGCACATTGTCAGCCCTTTGCAGAAACTCTCGAGCTTCCCAATTCTCCCTTTTTGCACCCCTCTACCAGACGCCAGGCTTTCTGCCTCTTCTGTAAATGGGAAAACTCAGTGATGAGAAGGAAAATGTCCTCCGAAACCAAATTTTAGTCTTGATACTGTCCCATCAGCAGGAAAAACACCATTCAGTCCCATGTTGTTTTAAGGCACCTATTCGGCCTCCAATTAAAATGGTGCTTAAACTGGGCGCGGTGGCTCACGCCTGGAAACCCAGCACTTCGGGAGGCCAAAGCAGGCGGATCACCTGAGGTCAGGAGTTCAAGATCAGCCTGGCCAACGTCGTGGAACCCCATCTCTACTAAAACTACGAAAAATTAGCCGGGCGTGGTGGTGTGTGCCTGTGCTCAGGAAGCTGAGACAGGAAATTTTTTTTTTTTTTTTGAGACGGAGTCTCACTGCGTTGCCCAGGCTGGAGTGCAGTGGCGCGATATTGGCTCACTGCAACCTCTGACTCCCTGGTTCAAGCGATTCTCCTGCCTCAGTCTCCAGAGTAGCTGGGATTACAGGCATGCACCACCATGTCCAGCTATTTTTATTTTTTTTTATTTTTTTGGTATTTTTAGTAGAGAGAGGATTTTACCATGTTGCCCAGAATGGTCTCGAACTCCTGACCTCATGATCCACCCACCTCAGCTTCTCAAAGTGCTGAGATTACAGGCGTGAGCCACCACGCCCAGTGAGGCAGGAAAATTTCTTGAGCCTGGGAGGCAGAGGTTGCAGTGAGCCAAGCTGGCACCACTGCACTCCAGCCTGGGCAACAGAGTGAGACTCCATCTCAAAAAAAAAAAAAAAAAATTAATAAGGAGATTTTATGCCCGGAAGTTAACGAGAGCCACTACCTAAGAATAAATACTTTAGTACAGGCCATAATAACAAACTGCAGAGCTCAAACCAGCACACTCCCTCCATTAAGGGGCCTTGCCCAAATGCAACCGTTACATAGTCCTCCCCAAGATCTATTGGGGAACCACACAGATCACACAAGTCTAAGAAGCCAAAGGGAAATCACCAGCAGAGGACTAGAGTCACAGGGATGAATGTGACTAATCCCAGTGGCTTAGTTCCTCTGGTTCCATGGCTGAAGGTCACATCTGCATTCCTGGGCAGCACCTTTAACAGATGCCAGGGCTCAGGGAACCAAGGAAGGAAAAACAGCTGGGGGGATGACCCCACTGTCTTCCCCTCCACCCTGGGCCATGAAAGGAGACTGAAGAGATGCCTTTTTCTTGCTTCTCTTTCTAGATGGGCAAAGACCAACTTCAGCCTGTACTCCTCTGGAATGCATTGTGAATCACCGGGACTCCTTTGACCCCAAGACTTTGAAGGAAAAGCAGCTCATTTTCTTTTGCACAAGGGCATGGCCTTCTTCTCATCTTGAACCAGCCTGGCCTGTGGAGGGGAGCCTTGATTTTAATACTGTCCAACAATTTGACCCTTTCTGCAGACAGGAGGCAAATGGTCCACAGTTGCCTATGTACACACTCTCTTTGCTCTGCAAGACAACCCAGACCTTTGTAATTGCTGCACAATTGGCTCAGCTTTTTTAGCAGAGTCATGTCAGACGGTCCCAAAGGGAATGATTCCCCAAAACTAGAGAAGCAACTTCCAGGGCAACAATCTGAGGCAGCTATTGAGTGTCCAGGCCCTTGTTGTCCCCCTTATCTGGGGCCCCCTCCAACCATGCCATCAGCTCCTTCAGCCCCACCACCTCTGAAACTCCCCACTTCGCCCTACAGGAAATGCCCAGTGGAGGAGATGCCACTAGGGTTCCAGTGCCCTTCTAATTGCAGAACCTTAGGCAAATAAAGGGAGACTTAGGTCAATTTTCTGACGACCCTTATAGGTATATAGAAGCGTTCCACAATTTAACTCAGGTGTTTAGCGTCTCATGGAGGAATGTTATGCTGCTCCTAAACCAAACACTAACTACAGCTGAAAAACAGGCAGCTCTGAAGGCAGCAGAGAAATTCAGAGATAAGCAATATGTCTCCTACAGTAGGCCAAAAAAGAAAAGAGAAAATAGGGAAAGTGAAGAAAGGAAGAATGGAGAACCATCATTCCCAATAGGAAGAGAGGCAGTACCCCGTGACAACCCTGATTGGAACCCCAATGACGCCACAGAAGAATGGAAAAGGAAAACTTTTTAATGTGCATATTGGAGGGCCTACAAAGAACTAGGGCCAAACACCTTAATTACTCTAAATTGTCCATGATGGGCCAAAAGCCAGATGAGAATCCTGCAGCCTTTACGGAAAGGCTTAGAGAGGCACTAATAAAACACACCTCCTTATCCCCTGATTCGGTCAAGGGACAGCTCATCCTAAAGGAGAAGTTTATTACACAAGCAGCTCCTGATATTAGAAGGAAACTGCAGAAGAAGGTACCAGATAGCACCTTGGAGAACCTGTTGAGGGTGGCCACCTTCGTTTTTTATAATAGGGATCAGGAGGAGGCACAAGAGAAAGGGAGGAGGCACAAGAGAAGGACAGAGGCTCTAGTAGCTGCTTTGCAGGCCTGCAAAGTCCAGGATCCCCGAGGTGCATATGCTAGTTGCTACTGATATGACAAGTCGGGGCACTTTAAGAAGGAGCACCCAAGCAGCTAGAGAAAAACATCTTGTCCCTGTCCAGCCTGTGGCAGGGACCTCTGGAGAATGGACTGCCCCCAGAGACAGAGGTCACCAGGTTCAGAACCAGTCTCATAGATGGTCCAACAGGACTGATGGGTCTTGGGGTTCAAACCCCCAGATCCAGTGGCTCAAACTGCCATTACAGCACAGGAACCCTGAGTGATTCTGGAAATTGAAGGAAGGAAGGAAGGAAGGTGGACCTCCTCTGATCCAGGCTTCCCCTCTTCCCATAGCATAACTGTGAGGGAAGTCTCAGGAAAGGCTCTGACCTGATATTTTTCTCAACCCCTTAGTTGTAGTTGGGGGGATCTATTATTTATGCATGCCTTCTTAATCATACCTGAAACTCCCACTTCTTTACTAGGCGGAGACATTCTAGCTCACATGGGGACCAGCATCCTTGTAGCCCCGGGACAAACTCTTTGTCTCCCCCTGGTGGAAGGTAATATTAATCCAGAATTGTGGGCAACTCAAGGAAGAATGGGTTGAGCTGTAACTGCTAGGCCAGTTCAGTTCCACCTTAAGGATCCCACTTCTTTTCCTAACCAGAGACAATATCCCCTAAAGCCAGAGTCTGGGAAAGGGCTAGAAGCCATTGTTAATAACCTGAAGATGAATGGCTTCCTCAAGCCCTCTAACAGCCCTTGCAATACCCCAATATTAGGATTGCAAAAACCCAATGGGGAATGGAGACTGGTTCTAGACCTCTGCTAATGAAGCCATAGTCCCAATTCAGCCAGTGGTCCCTAATCCCTATATCCTGCTGACTCAAATACCTGAAGGAACTAAATGGTTCTCAGTCCCACATTTAAAGGATGTCTTTTTCTGTATACCATTACATCCTGACTCGCGATACCTGTTTACCTTCAAAGATCCCTCCAGCCAAACTGCCCAGTTAACATGGATGGTGCTTCCTCAGGGATTTCGAGACAGTCCTCACTTGTTTGGACAGGCATTGTCAAAGGACCTTTCTGAGTTTTCCCATTCTCAGGTTAGGGTCTTGCAATATGTAGATGACATATTGCTCTGTACCTCAATTGAGGAAGCTTCTCAGGAAGGCGCTGAAGCTCTTCTGAATTTCGCAACCAAGAGAGGGCATAAGGTTTCAAAACCCAAGGCCCAGCTTTGCCAAACCTCAGTGAAGTACCTGGGTTTGGTGTTGTCTGAAGGGACCAGAGCATTAGGGGAAGAAAGGATTAATCCCATTTCCTCCTCCCCAACCATCAGGCAACTAAGAGGATTTGGGGACATTAGAGTATTTTGCAGACTATGGATACCTGGGTACAGTGAGATAGCTCGCCCTTTATTTCACCTCATAAAAGAAACTCAAGTGGCTAAAGCTCATCTCCTAACCTGGGAACCTGAAGCTCAAAAGGCATTTAGCCAGCTAAATCAAGCCTTACTTAAGGCACCTGCCCTCAACCTTCCCACAGGGAGGGCCTTCAATCTTTATGTATCAGAAAGGAGGGGAATGGCGCTGGGAGTTTTAACGCAAGCCTAAGGACCAGCTCAATAGCTAGTGGACTACCTGAGTAAGGAACTTGATATCGTGGCTAAAGGATGGCCAGCATGCCTCTGAGGAGTTGCTGCCATGGCCCTACTAGTACCAGATGCCACCAAATTAACCCTGGGAAATGACTTAACTGTTTATACCCCCACATAATGTAGCAGGATTGCTGTCTTCTAGGGGAAGCCTTTGACTAACAGACAGCTGGCTCCTTAAATATCAGGCACTGCTGTTAGAAGGGTCTACAATCCGATTGAACACTTGTCCTCGCCTAAACCCAACCACTTTCCTCCCCGAGGAAACTGGAACCTGAACATGACTGTGAGCAAGTTGCGGTGCAGACCTGTGCAGCCAAGGAGGATCTCAGGGACACTCCCCTGCGAAATCCAGGCTGGACCCTTTTCATGGACGGAAGTTCCTTGCAGAGCGAGGAGTCCATAAGGCAGGATATGCAGCCATCACTCGGAATGCTGTTATTAAAGTGCATCCCCTTCTCCAGGCACAAGCACTCAACTAGCTGAAGTAATAGCTTTTAAAAGAGCAATTGAATTAAGGAAGGGAATGGCAGCTAATCTTTTTCTCGCTCTGTGGCCCAGGCTGGAGTGCAGTGGCGCGATCTCAGCTCACTGCAAGCTCCGCCTCCCGGGTTCACGCCATTCTCCTGCCTCAACCTCCCGAGCAGCTGGGACTACAGGCGCTGCCACCTCGCCCGGCTAGTTTTTTGTATTTTTTAGTAGAGACGGGGTTTCCCCGTGTTAGCCAGGATGGTCTCGATCTCCTGACCTCATGATCCGCCCGTCTCGGCCTCCCAAAGTGCTGGGATGACAGGCTTGAGCCACCGCGCCCGGCCATGGCAGCTAATCTTTACACTGCCTCCAAGAATGCTTTCTTAGTTCTCCATGCTTATGCTGCCATTTGGAAGGAAAAACACTTTCTTACTGGTAATGGATCTCCTATAAAATACCATCAGGAAATTAACAGGTTATTATCATCAGTTTTCCTTCCACAAGGGGTAGCAGGGATGCATTGCAAGGGACATCAGAAGGGAACAGATGAAGTAGCTGAAGGAAACATGTTAGCTGATCAGGCAGCCAAGTCAGTGGCAAGGAAGCCTCAGGGCACAACACACTTGAAGCCCCTCGAATCTGGGAAGGCTCCGTAAGAGAAATTAAGCCTCAGGACTCCCTTGCAGGGATAGAAAGGGCCGCCTCTTGAGGGTGCAATTTCCAGCCCTCAGGATGGTTGAAGTCAGAGGATGGCAAACTCCACTTGCCAGCCTTCAGCCAGTGGAAAGTCCTTAAAACCCTTCACCAAGCTGTTCACGTGGGAAAGGGTATAACTGATCAGTGCGCCCAGAGATTGTTTTCAGGAGCGAGCTTACTAAAAACAGTCACACAGGTTGTTAATGCTGGTGAAGTCTGTCTTAAAAATAATCTCCTTGGCCTGGTGCGGTGGCTCAAGCCTGTCATCCCAGCACTTCGGGAGGCCGAGACGGGCGGATCACAAGGTCAGGAGATCGAGACCATCCTGGCTAACACGGTGAAACCCCGTCTCTACTAAAAATACAAAAAATTAGCCGGGCGCAGTGGCGGGTGCCTGTAGTCCCAGCTACTTGGGAGGCTGAGGCGGGAGAATGGCGTGAACCTGGGAGGCGGAGCTTGCAGTGAACTGAGATCGCACCACTGCACTCCAGCCTGGGCCACAGAGCGAGACTCGTCTCAAAAAAAGAAAATAATCTCCTCAACAGGCAGCTCCTTCCTTCTCAAACCCAAAGGATGAGAAGCTATCAAGGGGAGGCCTGGCAGATGGACCTCACCCATGCACCAAAGATGAAGGGCATCCAATGCCTCCTAGTATGGGGAGAAACTGCCACTAACTGGGCGGAGGCATTTCCATGCCACACAGAAAAGGCTTCCGAGGTAATAAAAGTGTGAGTTAACGAAGTAACTCCTCACGCTGGTGTACTTGAGCACCTCTAAAGCGACAACGGCCCCTCATTTAAGGCAGCCATCACACAGGGGTTCTCAAAGGCACTAGGCAGACGGTATCATCTCCATTGTGCTTGGAGACCCCCGTCCTCAGGAAAGGTAGAGATGACCAACGATGTTATCGAGACACCTCAGAAAACCGTCCCAAGAAACTCAGCTTCCTTGGGTCACTCTTCTTCCCATGGCTTTACCGCGGGTAGGAAATACCCCTTCAAAATTAGGTCTGAGCCCTTTTGAACTGCTGTGTGGATGGCCCTTCCTTACCGGTGATTTCTTATTAGACCTGGAGACCTCTGAATCAGGTAAGGATGTAACCTCTCTAGCTCACTTTCAACAGCAATGAATGCAACTAGCAGAAGCCCAACCCTCAAACACAGGACCACGTTTATTTAACCCAGGGGATTTGGTATTGGTGAAAGCTCTCTCTTCGCTCTCTCCTCTCCAAGCCCAGGCTGGGAAGGGCCCCACACTGTTCTTCTTATTTTTATTTTTATTTTTGAGATGGAGTTTCTCTTTTGTTGCCCAGGCTGGAGTGCAATGGTGCAATCTCGGCTCACCGCAACCTCCGCCTCCCAGGTTCAAGCGATTCTCCTGCCTCAGTCTCTTGAGTAGCTGGGATTACAGGCGCCGCCACCACACCTGGCAAATTTTTGTATTTTTAATAGAGACAGGATTTCTCCATGTTGATCAGGCCAGTCTCGAACTCCTGACCTCAGGTGATCCGCCTGCCTTAGCCTCCCAAAGTGCTGGGATTATAGGCGTGAGCCACCGCACCTGGCCTCTACACTGTTCTTCTTTTAACCCCCTCAGCGGTAAAAGTTACAGGTATCGACTCCTGGATACATGACACTCAAGTCAAAGCCTGGAAAGCTAAGAGGGCAACCCCTGACAGCCCAGAGGAATGTCCTGAATATAAATGTGAAGAAATAGAAGATGTTAAGCTGAAAATCATAAAAGATAAGTAAATGAGTGATGGTTTCTCTTCCTACTCAGTCACACCCCTAACTTACCATATACCTTCAGTCATTTCACTTTTTCTCTCGAGATTTGCCATCAAATATTGAAACTTCTTTTTGATGTGTACTTTCAGAGAGATTTTGATTATCCATGGGATTACATTTGTAACTTCATAGACCCCCAAAGGGAAATTCTGTATCTTGGTGAGTAAAATTTTAGATGGAAATTATCTACTACACCACCCTTGCGGGAATTGTTATACTCACTCTATTTTCAGTAGGACTGTATGCTGTCACACCCCCAGAATGGAGTATCGGATGAAGAATCTCAATCACTGTCGTATTTTGCTTAATTATTCTCCTGATAGCAGGGATAACAGTTACTGACAACAGGTAAACATGAAGGTTTTACTATCACTGAGTCAGCTAGGAATTTTTCTTTTTCTTTCTTTCTTTCTTTCTTTTTTTTTGAGATGGAGTCACACTCTGTCACCAGGCTGGAGTGCAGTGGTACGATCTCAGCTCACTGCAACCTCCACCTCCCGGGTTCAAGCAATTCTCCTGCCTCGGCCTCCCAAGTAGCTAGGACTACAGGCATGCACCACCACACCTGGCTAATTTTTGTATTTTTAGTAGATACGGGGTTTCACCATGTTGGCCAGGATGAGTCTCGATCTCTTGACCTCGTGATCTGCCCACTTCGGCCTCCCAAAGTGCTGGGATTATGGGTGTGAGCCACCGCGCCTGGCCTCAGCTAGGACTTTTATTGGATTTAGTAATACATCACACCCTCTTGCTTCTACAATATCAGTCATAGGCCCATTTGTACAAAACTAATTGCTGGGTCTGTCCTGAGTGGTGTGTTGAGTTCAGCAACATGGAGGAATCGCTCAATGACCCAGAACTTACAGTCTTAGGATTCCCTTTGTTAGCTTTATCTTTAACCCTTGAAGACTTAGCAGGCATAAATGCACATGGTATGGGAGCACCTTCAACTGGGTAACTAACTCTTCCCAGGAAAACATTCCCCCCGGCACAGTGCCAGGAAACACTCCCCCCAAAGATAGGCTTCATACCCTCAATTAGGAAAAGATGACTGGGTAATAGCAAATGCCTCCCTCTGCTTTAAAAGCAGGGGAAGGGGCCATATCTGGGAGATGTCAAACATTGTAACACCACACTTGTGACTGCCGAAAGCTCAGAGGTTTGGAAAAGAAAGAGCTACAGAGCTGATCTAAGAAAATTAGCAGCCCTATGCAGGGGTGGCTTTTAGAATCTGGCCTCTCCCTCTGGTTGGAAGTTCTGATGGGAACGGCAGGCTCTAGGTAACCGCCTTGCCACACGGTACTATGATGTGAAAAACAACAGGGGGCATTCCCAGACAGGCCTCCTCATGGAATTCCAGACCCCCGTATGAGGCTGGCTAACAGGGGTGGCCTGCAAATCTGTGGGTGAACAGGGGTTGTCTGGACCGACAGCCCCTGCCATAAGTATTGTCTAAGATATTGGCCAGGACACACTGTGTCCCTGACCTTTTGAAACTCCATTTGTCAGGTGGACCCTTCTCATTTAGCACGTAAAATTCCAAACGGCATCGTGAATGACTATCCTGAGTATGAATATCCCTATCCCAAAGATGCTCCTATTATAGGTAAAAAGGGAAAGCTTCTAAGATATGAGAAAGATCTTCTTGTGTCTCTCTCACAAGCGACAACTTAGAACCATCCCTTCGAGGGACAGGACTATATTTCCTTGGTGGCTCCTGGACACAGGTAATCCTCCCTAGGCATCGGAAGGCATCCTGCACTATAGCAGCGATGGTCCCTGACCTGTTATTTTAAAATTTCCCTGACACGGCAGCATCATCTGTGGACATCCCTAACCTAGGCTCTTTTCTAGAGAGTGCACTATCTCAGATACGCCAAACGAAGAGATCTATCATCTCCATGCCCTCCTATGGAGACTTAACCAAAAGAGAAGATTGGGGAGGACATGCACATGACAATCCCATCTTAGAAACTCCACGGATGGGGGATTCTACAGTCGAGGCATATTCTGGTTTGCGGGTACTCCTCTTCTTGAAAGATCAGTGTTTAATATTTCCATTATGATGCAATGAGGATGGAAGGCAACAGTAGGGGCCATAGAGGCACAACAACAATCCATAGAGTCTTTAGCCCCAGGAATAGCACAAAATACACAGGACTTAGATGTCCTTATGGCTGAAGTAGGGGGTACCTGTGCACTTTTTTTTTTTTTTTTTTTTTTTGAGTTGGAGTCTCGCTTTGTCGCCAGGCTGGAGTGCAGTGGCACGATCTTGGCTCACTGCAAGCTCCGCCTCCCGGGTTCAAGCGATTCTTGTACCTCAGCCTCCTGAGTAGCTGGGACTACAGGCGCCGCCACCACGCTCAGCTAATTTTTGTATTTTTAGTAGAGACGGGGTTTCACCGTGTTAGCCAGGCTGGCCTCAAACTCCTGACCTTGTGATCCGCCCGCTTCCCAAAGTGCTGGGATTACAGGTGTGAGCCACCATGCCCGGCCTACCCATGCACTTTTAAATGAAACATGCTGCTTCTGGATCGGCATCTCTAGTCAAGTAGAAGCGAACCTACAGGTGCTTAAAGATCAAGTGAGAGTCGTTGACGAGTTCAGAGAAAACGTGGATTCCAGTCTTCTTTCCGGAATCGATTAGTTCCTTTCTTAAGCCCCCTTGCTCGTGGGTTTTGTACTAATATTTGGACCTTGTATATGCAATATGGTAACTTGAATTATTTCCTCTCCCCTAGAAGCTATTAAACCCCAAATGGCACTGCAGATGGAACCTCGCATGGACATGCCACTCTTCCAAGGACTCTTAGATCGACTCCAGGAGGAGCTCTAGCTGCTGTCCCCCACTCAATGCCCCGCTCTTCGGCAGGAAGTAACCAGGAAGGGTCATCGCCCAATACCCCTCACCAGCAGTGAGGGTTACCATTCCTGAGAGGGGAAATGTGATACAGGAGCCAGAAGACTTATTTGGCAGATAGTGAGGGTGAAGGAGTCCTCAGCAAGGCTTCCCTTTTAAGAAAAAGCAGCCCCCACATCATTTCTTTTCTAACGAAGAGCAGCCTGAAAAATTGAGCTGCAGACATAGGTAAGCCAGTTGGAAGCTTGCACGGGGATGCCGGCACCTGCGCCAACAGAAAAAAGCTACTGAGGGCCAGATATGTTCAACATGGAGCCTCCATCCTCCCTTTTGTCACCACGTGTACAGTAAAAAAGCAGGCAACACGGCACCAGCCAGGTAGAGAATCCATCTGCGTCATAAAAGATTAGGGTGCGGCGGCCAGCTTCTTTGTGCACGAACAGCACACCTAGTCCTAACCAGTTCTTTGCATGCTATGCAAATAGCACACCTGGTCCAACCAATCTTTCGCTCCGTATGCAAATCAGACAACACCTCCTCAAGCTCATCTATCAAACCTCCTGCACTCCACTGCAGACCAGAAGACCCGCTCGGGACCTCCTCCCTCTTCAGGAGAGAGCTTTTTCTTTCACCTAGTAAACCTCCATTTTTAACCTCACTCCTTGTGTGTCTCTGTCCTTGATTTCCTTGGCGTGGGACAAGGAACCTTGGGTTTTACCCCCAGTAGATGGTGCCACTTCACCACTATGTTGCCCAGGCTGGTCTCCAACTCTTGGGCTCAAGCAATGCTCCCACCTTGGCCTCCTCAAGTGTTGGGATTACAGGCCTGAACCGCTGTACCCAGTCTGAAAACTTTTCTTTGGAGATAACAGGCTTTGTCCGTGGTCTACTTGAACAATACACTAAATTCGTCAGGTTTGTGGATTCAAAGGAACTCTCCATTATCCTCAGCCATCAGCAAAAACAAAAGACCTTTTGGTAAATTATTTTTGTGCCCTTAGGTAAATTATTTTGTAAGTGCTTAATCTTCAATTACTTGTTGCTGGGCCTTGTAATCACCAGGAATCATTCCCCGCCTGGTGTCCTTAATGCCAGCATTCACGATTTAAACCTTAGCTTTCTAGCACTTGCTTCATTGTTTCAACCACTCTCTTCCTGGGACTTTCAAATTCTTTGACCCCTGTTTTAGTTCAAGTCTACAGAGAAGCAGATGTCAAGGGCTGCATGTGAAAGAGGTTTATTAGAGAAGGGAACAGAAGGCAAGACAAACCTTCAGACTGATTGCAGGTCTGACTATGGAAGGAGAGAGGGAAGGAAGGAGGATTGGGTAGGACTGGACTGTAGCAAAATTCAGCCAGGCCACAAGGAGTCTTTGAGCCAAAACTGCCTGTTGGAGGTCTGTATGTCAACACAATGGGCCTGCGTTAGTGCCTCTACCATGCTGAGTCGCTGGCTCAGGGCTCCACGCAGGAAGCAGAGCCTTTGCAGAAGCGTGGTGGTGGATTCAGAGGGGCAGTAGCTGCAGACATCTGTCAACGACGCTCCTCAAAACTGGAGATCTGGCAACACCTCCACTGTTCTTAGGCTGTGTCTATCCCCTGTGAAAGACACCGAATGTCAGATTAACTTCTCACTCTACAATTAGTGGAGATCATTCAAATGCAGGCAAAGGCATCCCTTTAACACACTGCTTTATTAGTCTAATCATCCGTGGCCCACATTGTTCTAGTCCTACTGTTGAAAATCAAACGATAGTAGAGAAGAAGCCACCGTTAGAAGGCCCTCCATAGTATCCCTTCTTAATTTCCTGATTGCCCACAGCAGTTACTACAACTCTTTGTCCTTCTCAGCTTCTCTTCTCTTCTGTCTGAAGTAACACTGCTTGCGTTTGCTCAGAGACTATGGCACCTGTAGGTCATTAATGTATCTAACAAGAACACTTGTAGTCAATTTCTTTTATCTAAGCTAAGAGCAAAATGTGCTTTACCAGTCTTAGGACCCCATCCCTTTTCCTAAAACCATGTTGATCCCTCGGAGCTTTATTTAAAATACTCCTCAGCTTACTTCATTCTTACGCTCTAGTTCCTTTTTTTTTTTTTTTTGAGACAGTTTCACTCTGTTGCCCAGACTGGAGTGTAGTGGCACGATCACTGCTCACTGCAACCTCCAGCTCCTGGCTTCAAGAGACCCTCCTGCCTCAACCTTCCGAGTAGCTGGGATTACAGGCGCGCACCACTGTGCCTGGGTACTTTTCTGTATATTTAGTTGAGATGGGGTTTAGCCATGTTGGCCAGGCTGGTCTCGAACTTCTGACCTCAGGTGATCTGCCGGTCTCAGCCTCCCAGAATGCTGGGGTTACAGGTGTCAGCCACCATGCCTGGCCCACCCTATTAACTGTTTTTTGTTTAAGTGATGAGTCTTGCTACGTTACCCGGGCTGCAATGCAGGGGTTCTTCACAGGTACAATAAATAATAGCTCACTGCAGCCTCGAACTCTTGGGCTGAAGTGATCCTCTCACCTCAGCCTCCCAAGTTGCTGGGACTACAGGAACCTGCCACCATGCCCAGCTGTTTATATAAGTATTTTTAGAAATGGGGGTTTCACCATGTTGCCCCCAGACTAGACCCGTGGGCTCAGATGTCCTCCCTCCTCCACCTCCTGAGTAGCTGGGACTATTAGGTGCATACCACCATTCCTGGCAAGAAAACATTTTTTTCCCCCCCACCGAGAGTCTTGCTCTGTCACCCAGGCTAGAGTGCAGTGGTACAATCTTGGCTGACTGCAACCTCTGCCTCCCAGGTCCAAGTGATTCTCCTGCCTCAGCCTCCTGAGTAGCTGGGATTACAGGCACCCGCCACCATGCTGGGCTAATTTTTGTACTTTTAGTAGAGACGGGGTTTCACCATGTTGGCCAGGCTGGTCTTGAACTCCTGACCTCGTGATCCACCCGCCTTGGCCTCCCAGTGCTGGGATTACAGGCGTGAGCCTCTGCACCCGGCCAAGAAAACATTCTTAATTCCATTTACGTTCACATAAATTCCATTTAGGTTCACATAATCAACTTCAGATGAATTTTCTTGATAGAACAAATGTGCAGAAGACTTTTTTTAATACACACTGAATTATTCACCAAAACTATAAACTCTACATGACAGAACTAAAATGCAGTAAATTAAGGTCAGTTTAATGTTTCATTAAGTATTTAGAGACCAAAAGAAACCACAAAATCTTATTATTTAAAATATTTTAATTTCTAAAAAAGTTTAAATTATATTACAATTTAAACAATTTCATTGTACAGTATTTGACAATACATTTCAACAAACTGAAAGGCAAATCAGTGTATCAGTTTTGTTTACTTTCTAAGCTTAATAATGTACAGACTCTTGCTCTTCAAGAAGATGCAAACGTCAGCAACAGTAAAAGTGAAATATTTAAAGAGGAATCTGAAAGAAAATGAATTCAATCTGATCAAATCCATAATTAATTGAAGTTTTCATTTCATTCAATTGTGAATAAAATAGCAGCCACTGTTTCATCCAATATGCCAATGATAACTTAGGAGAAATGATCTGCCTGGCTTGTGCAAAACAAGAACAGTTGTCTTCTGCTGAAAGCATGGGAGTTTTCAAGTTTGGTTTTCATGTCATAGTTTCCAAGTAAATAAACTGCTCCACCAAAAATGACAGTCCAGGTGCTATATATCTTCCAGGGTGTCATCATACAGCCATTTATAAGTACAATCTTCGGAAGACTCTATAGTTTCAAAAAGTCTTTTGAAGTCTTCAGGGTACATGTTAACTACTTTCTCATCTTCCTTTTTTCCTATTTGCATCAATATATCCGCTGCATCAAGTGGAGTCAATGAACTGCAAAAGAAATATAAAGTAAATGTGCTTAATTCTTTTTCATGCATCTATCCCTTAATGGTGACAGAAATGGCTTCTAAGTCGAAATTAAAATGTCAAACTTAGGCATACAGAGTGCTGTAATGGACACGGGAGAATCAGCAGGGAAGAGGAGAGGAGGAGGGTGAGGGATAAAGCACAACCTACTGCGTACAATGTACACCATTTGGGTGACGGGTACACTAAAAGCCCAGACTTCAACAATCCATCCATGAAACAAAAAAATCACTTGTATTCCTAAGGCTATTGAAATAAGAAGAAAAAAAAAAGAACCATAACTTACATATGAGCAATCTTATTTAGTTTAAGAACTTCCAATAACTTTGTTTATTTCTAAAGTTTCATAGCTAACCTATAATGAAAATATTAATAGCAGGTTTAGGCTTTCACATACTCTAATCAATTTTTACACAAAATTCTAGTTTAATCATTACCCTTTCAAAAATTATTATGCCTACCTCTTTCATCCTTTTCCTTTCTGCAAAAAATATTCTTAACTTCTTTTGGTTCATGTCAAAGCTCAGTACTACGAACAGCAGAAGTTGCTGTTTGGCAGTTTACCAAGAGGGAGTCGTTTTTCACATTTTGATGTAACCATCACTGGTAAATAAATTATAAAGCAGCGAACTTCCTTATACAGTCATGCATTGCTTAATGATGGAGGAATGTCCTGAGAAATGCCCTGTTAGGTGACTTCTTTGTTGCTTGAACATCTTACAGAGTACTTAACCCAAACCTATGTGATACGGCCCATTACATACTTAGGATATATGGCATAGCCTAGTTGCTCCAAGGTTACAAACCTGCACAGCATGTTACTGTACTGAACACTGTAGGCAACTGTAACACAATGATGAGTGATAGAAAAGATACAGTAAAAGATACAGCATCATTATAACCTTATGGGACCACTATTGTACATTTGGTCTGCCACTGACTGAAACCAGGTTTGAGGAATCTACCTCATTACGAGGTATTATATATATGAGGTATATTATATAATATATATACAATATAGAATCAATGAGGTGTATCATATACCATAATATGAGGTATATAACTGTATATCAGCTTAGCAAGAAACCATCGATAAGCCTCTCACAGCAACAACTGTAAAAAAATATTTTGGGCTGGGTGTGGTGGCTCATACCTGTTATTCCAGCACTTTGGGAGGCGAGGTGGGAGGATCATTTGAGCCCAAGAGTTTAAGACTCTCCTGAGCAAGAGAGAGAGACCCCATCTCTACAAAAAATGTAGAAGGTTAGCTGGGCATAGTGGTGGGCATAACAGGCCCAGCTTCTCAGGGAAGAGGCTGAGGCAGGATCACTTGAGCCCAGAGGTTTGTGGTTGCAGTGAGCTATGATTGTGCCATTGTACTCCAGACTGGGCAACAGAGTGAGACTCTTGTCTGTTCAATTCCAAATTTTGATATTGAATAGAATCTCAGTAACATGTTTCTAGTCCATTGAGATTACCAGGAGCATTTTTAATATTTTGCACCATGATTTACAACATTTATTCCTTATTTCCCTATTTTCTTGGTATTTTTATTGAAAATAGCCACCACAAGGTGGCAAGATGAAAAAATAAGAGATTGCCTTTTATTAGTCTATTGCCTTTTACTAGTCTATTACCCCGCCCCCCCACCCTTTTTTTTTTTAGAGATAGAGTCTTGTTCTGTCACCCAGGCTCGTCTCAAACTCTTGTTGGCGCTCTCTGCCTCCAATTTTCTTTCTTTTTTTTTTTTAAAGAGACAAGGCCAACTTCCTCTGTGTCCCACACTGGAGTGCAGTGGTGAGTTTATGGCTCACTACAGCCTCCAACTACCGGCCTCCTCAAGTGATCCTTCCACCTTGGCCTCACAAAAAGTGCTCGGATTACAGGCATGAGCCACTGCACCCAGGCTATTGCCACTTTTAACATTTATTTTTAGATAAATATTGTCTGGTCAACAGCTCAAGAGTTATATGTTAAATGATCAAATTAGTTAAAATAATTATTTTAACATTTTACCCATCCTCTGGCAAGACTGAATGACTATGGGCTGCTGATGACAAGGCACAATGCACAACTTACAGGGACGTATGCATCAGCCCTACATACAAATTACATGGATCTACATACAAATTACACAGATGGCTGGGCACGGTGGCTCCCGCCTGTGACCCCAGCACTACTGACAGAGATGTGTGCGTCAGCCCTACATGCAAATTACATGGATGGCCAGGCACTGTGGCTCATGCCTGTGACCCCAGCACTTTAGGAGGCCAAGCCAGGTGGATTGCTTGAGGCCAGGATTTTGAGACCAGCCTGGGCAACATGGCAAAACCGGCATCTCTACAAAAAATGGCATACAATTTATAAACACAAAATATAAATAAAAAATGTGATATTTTTACAAATATAAAAATTAGCCAGGCGTGGTGGTGCATGCTTGTAGTCCCAGCTACTCAGGAGTCTGAGGTGGGAGGATCACTTGAGCCTGGGAAGACAAGGCCGCAGTGAGCTGAGACTGTGCCACTGCACTTCGGCCTGGACAACACAGCGACACCCTGTCTCTAACAACAACAACAAACATGTTTTTCACTTTTACACCACTGAAGACAGGCAATGAGGGGTGACCGTGGGCATGCCTCCAGCAACGCTGATTTTTCTCCACCCCACTAGTGGTAAGCTGCTAGTGCTTCCCGTAAGATAAAGCTAGGCCTATGCTCTCCAAAAGACAAAACAGCCTGTAGGCATCCCTGGGCATTTTTTCAAAGAAGGAAAAATAAATGAAACTCACCGAGAGATTATGGGAAAAATATATTTTCCTCAAAATGTACACTAGGGAGAACAAATTATCTTGAAGAAATATGAGGGAAAACATGGTACCTCACTTTGTCAATCAAGATATAAAAAATAGACCTCTAAGATGAAAGAAGAATACGTACATCAAATTGCTACTTTCATACTTACTTTTATTCTTTTCACTTACCGTAAGTGATCTATCACAGTAGCACTGCGCTTCCCAAAACAGTGCTTTAACAAGTGAAAAAATATATTATAGTTCATAGGTGTTAAGCTATTGGCAAATAAATTTCGACGAGGAGTCATTTGAATAAGATACAGATTTTGTTGTAATAGTTCTAATACTTCCTGGAGAGAAGAAAAAATGAATTGAATTAGTCACAAAATATTGCCAGAGTAAGACATCGCTCACTTCTTCCTTCAAGCTACCTGCTGAAAGACACAATCACCACAGGCCCTGAGTGTCTTCACATTCTCTTTTTTTTTTCCTTTTTTTTTTTGAGATGAAGTCTCGCTCTGTCGCCCAGGCTGCAGTGCAGTGATGCAATCTCAGCTCACCGCAAGCTCCATCTCCTGGGTTTACACCATCCTCCTGCCTCAGCCTCCCGAGTAGCTGGGACTACAGGCGCCCGCCACCACGCCCGGCTAGTTTTTTGTACTTTTTTTTAGTGAAGACGGGGTTTTCACCGTGTTAGTCAGGATGGTCTCGATCTCTTGACCTCGTGATCCGCCCGTCTCGGCCTCCCAAAGTGCTCGGATTACAGGCTTGAGCCACTGCCTTTTTTTTTCTTTTTTTGAGACAGAGTCTTGCTCTGTCACCCAGGCTGGAGTGCAGTGGCGTGATCTCAGCTCACTGAAAGCTCTGCGTCCCGGGTTCACGCCATTCTCCTGCCTCAACCTCCCGAGTAGCTGGAACTACAGGCGCCCACCACCCTGCCTGGCTAATTTTTTTTTATTTTTTATTTTTTAGTAGAGATGGGGTTTCACCGTGTTAGCCAGGATGGTCTTGATCTCCTAACCTCATGATCTGCCCACCTCGGCCTCCCAAAGTGCTGGGATTACAGGCGTGAGCCACCGCACCTGGCCCACATTTTCTAACTGTGTACACCAAGCACACAAAGCCCTAATTGGTCTTTACCTGGGCCATTTCTCAGAGTTGTTTGCAATGAGTAACCTTGAGGGAGGAGATAGTGTCTGTCTCCAGGACAAAGAGCAGGCTTATGGCTGGGCACAGGGCTCATGCCCATAATCCCAGCACTTTGGGAGTCCAAGGCATGGATCACTTCAGGTCAGGAGTTCAAGATCAGCCTGGGCAACATGGCAAAACCCCATCTCTATAAAAAATAAAAAATTAGGTGGGTGTGGCAGTGTGTGCCTGTAGTCCCAGCTACTTGGAAGGCTGAGGTGGGAGGATGGCTTGAACCCAGGAGGTGGAGGCTGAGAGCATGCTACTGCACTCAAGGCTGGTCGACAGAGCCAGGCTCTATCTTAAAAAAACAAAAGGGCAGGTTTGCTTAATGTTTGCTATGAAAGACGGATTCATTGGGAGGCTGAGGTGGGCAGATAGCTCGAGCCCAGGAGTTCAAGACCAGCCTGGGCAACATGGTAAAACCCTGTCTCTACAAACAGTACAAAAATTGGCATGGCATGGTGTTGCATGCCCGTAGCCCCAGCTACTTAGGAGGCTCAGAGGGGAGGATGCTTGAGACCGCCAAGTGGAGTTTACAGTGAGCCGAGATTACACCACTGCACTCCAGCCTAGGTGACAGAGCCAGACCCTAACTCAAAAAAAAAAAAAAAAGACCTGGATCCCCCAGCTCTGTACTTCTCAGCTGTAAAGCAAATCCACTAAATGCAAGTCATCCAACTGAGCCATATCAAATCACTCCACAGGAAGAGAGGCACAGAACATCCTTTGTCTGATCCAGGAGTCTTAGGCCAACGTCCGAGAAACAGTAACATTTACTAACATCTAAGTAGGGTAAAATCAAATCCCAGACACGAGGCCGGGTTGCTCACGCCTGCAATCCAACGCTTTGGGAGGCTGAGGCAGGAGGATTGCTGGAGCCCAAGAGTTAGTGACCAGCCTGGGCAACATAGGGAGACACCTTCTTTACAAACAAACAAACAAACAACTAGCTGGGCGAGGTGGTGCACGCCTGTGGTCCCAGCTATTTGGGAGGTTGAAGTGGGAGGATCATTTGAGTGCCGGGAGTTTGAGGCTGCAGTAAGCCATGATCGCGCCACTGCACTCCAGTCTGGGAGAAGAGTGAGTCACTGTCTTTAACAACAACAAAAAAAGGCTAGGTGTGGTGGCTCATGCCTGTAATCCCAGCACTTTGGGAGGCCCAGGCAGGCGGATCACCTGAGGTCAGGAGTTCGAAACCAGCCTGGCCAACATGGTTGAAACCCCATCTTTACCAAAAATACAAAAATTAGCCCCACGTGGTGAAGCATGCCTGTAATCCCAGCATTCGGGAGGGTGAGGCAGGAGAAACTCTTGAACTCGGGAGGTGGAGGTGCAGTGAGCCAAGATTGCGCCATCACACTCCAACCTGGGCGACAGAATGAGACTTTGCCTCGAAAAAATTAAAAAATTTAAAAAAATAAAAATAAAAATTAATAGTAAAAAAAAAATCCCAAACATGGCATTAACATATATTGAGTCTTTGCTATATTCGAGATAAAACATCACCATTGGATGCAAAGGATAAAAAAAAGTTATTGACTAACATTTTTAATTTGATATTTAAAAAGTAGAAGTCTCAAACAAAACTTGGATAGAAATGATAGGCTCTAAAAACCCGTTAAATGTCTCAAACTGCTTTTATAACAATATGAGCACCATGACATCAAAGATAGATGTGAAATATCTAAAATAAATTCCATCATAAAATATGACATTTGCTTATTTCATCTTCAACCCTAAAAGTTTATATATGTATATATATACACAAACACATTTTTTTTTTTGAGACAGAGTCTTACTCTGTCACCCAGGCTGGAGTGCGATGGCATGGTCTCAGCTCACTGCAAACTCTGCCTCCCAGGTTTAAGTGATTCTCCCACCTCAGCCTCCTGAGTAGTTGGGACTACAGGTGCACGCCACCACACCCAGCTAATTTTTGTATTTTCAGTAGAGACAGCGTTTCAGTATGTTGGCCAGGCTGGTCTCAAACTCTTGACCTTGTGATCCACCCGCCTTGGCCTCCCAAAGTGCTGGGATTACAGAAGTGAGCCACCACGCCAGGCCAAGTTTGTATTTTTAAGCTTGGCCAAAAAACTTAAGCTTTTCATCTTCTTGCTGAAAAACTGAGAAACTTTGTTATACACAGGATTGCGCATTTGTGGAATATTTGGATAAGTCCCCAATAGCATCCAAATGTACTGTATTAGACAAAAATGTATTATTCCTATTGTGTTTTTTGAGACCACATAAATATGCTGTATAAATAGTCAAACAGAACTAAAAGCACAATGATGACTGAGCACTCTGAAATCACATCAGTGAAAGAAAACTGATAACTTTCTTTTTCCTTTAGTGGCAAGTGTGAGAAAAAAACATAAGCAAGCAAGCCAACAGGGTCTTCAGACTAAGCTGTTATGCTGAGATTAGGCCATCGTTAGCATTTAATTCTTTTCTTTTTTACGCTCCAAACCTTAAAGACAGGTATCTAATTCTAAAGTAAAACTTCTGAATTGAGTCAAAAAATTTTGTGAAACTTTAGCTATTTTATTAGAATTTCAAAACTAGCACTGAGATAAACTAAATGGAGAACTATAACGTTGTCCCTTTGGTTCTTACATACAAAGATTTAAAAATGAACAAAAATAAAGGCCTAACTCCTGGGTAAAAATCAAGAAGTACCTATCAGTGAATTCAACCATGTAATAAAAGTAGTAATATCACAATTTTTTTTTTTTAGAGGGAGTCTCACTCTGTCGTCAGGCTAGAGTGCAGTGGCACGATCTTGGCTCACTGCAACCTCTGTCTGCCAGGTTCAAGTGATTCTCCTGCTTCAGCCGCCTGAGTAGCTGGGACTACAGGCGTGCGCCACCACACCGGGCTAATTTTTGTATTTTTAATAGAGGTGGGGTTTCACTATGTTGGCGAGGATGGTCTCGATCTCTTGACCTCGAATATCACAAATTTCTAATCGATTAATAAGTCATAAAATTTTGATTCTAATTAATCAAATTAGATGAATATTAAAATGATTTTATTTTCCAAATTTGAGATGTACCTTCATTTCAAAAGAGATAAGAAGAGAACTTAAATTCTGTTTTTAAGCCTACTACTATGCTAGCATCCATTGTATAACAGCTGATAAAACTCCTCTAAAACACTTCCGATTCATTAAAAGTAGTAAGATATGTTTAAAGAATGTTTCTAGATATTTCAAAATTAGAAAGTTAAATACAGACTACCAAATAGTCCTAAAAAATAAAATAAAAAATATGTCACGTAGGGAGAAAAAGGAAAAGGCATTATTTTCTTCTTACCTTACGCTTTGTGTTTTCCAGACGCCCACTTCGGGTGTATACATCAAATGATGACCAAGGCTCCTAGGGAAGAAAACCAAAGCAAAACAACATCTTTTATTTCTCCTTGGTCAAAGTGCCCCAAATTATTTCTTCCTTAAAAAACACCTTGCCTAAATAAGAGAATAGTCAGTTTAATTGGATTTAAGAAAAACATGTTATAGTTAAATAATACACATATCTCTCCTTAATTTTTTGAAAGAGGAGGAGGATCAAAAGTCTACCCAAATACTAGTACTTCTTTTCCTTATTAAACATGACTCGCCCTTTATGCAATTATGCAAATAAGTGTTTGTTACAATTTTTACCACTGAACATTTCCATATCATAGTCAGAATCAGCAGTTTAAGGCATACTAGATTAATGCTGAGGATTTCTTTTTGCCCTATTTTAGTGGAAAAGCCTATTAATCAAACTATTTGAATATGTTAGGACATACATGGAAATACACAAATAAAGACGCTAGTGTTGACCGGGTGCTATGGTTCATGCCTATAATCCCAGCCCTTTGGGAGGCCAAAGTGCTTGAGCCTGGGAGCTCGAGTTTGCAGTAAGCCAAGAGTGCGCCACTGTACTCCAGCCTGGCAACAGAGTGAGACCCTATCCAAAAACAACAACAAAAACCTAGTGTCAATTTTAAAATGGATCACTATTTTTCGGTATCTATCTTTTATAATAGAATGTTGTGCATAAGGCAATTAATTTTAAAAGATGATCTGGTTAGGCACAGTGGCTCATGCCTATAATCCCAGCACTTTAGGAGGCTGAGGTAGGAGAACTGCTTGAGCTCGGGAGTTTGAGACCAGCCTGGGCAACAAGGTGAAACCCTGTCTCTTCAAAAAATACAAAAATTAGCCGGGTGTGGTGGCGCATGCCTGTAGTTCCAGCCATTTGGGAGGCTGAGGCGGGAGGATTGCTTAAGCCTGGGAGGCAGAGGTTGCCGTGAGCTGGGATTGTGCCGGTGCACTCCAGCCTGGGTTGACAGAATGAGATCATGTCTCAAAATAAAAAACCGATCCACCCGAAAAAGTATTCTCTGTTAAAAAAAACTATACATACCCATACCCATATTAAATTCCAAATAAGAGTGGGTTAAAATAGATCTGACATAGGCTTAAAAAACTAAACAATATTGAACACAAGGTCTGAAAGGCTACTGTCGAAACAGTAATTTATTATTAACTATAGGGGCAATGAGAGTGGAATAAAACATATAATTGGGGCCAAACTGTGAAATTCCTAGCAGTTCCGGGAACGTCACTTTAAGTGGGGGAAGAAAAGCACCATCAGCCGTGCACAATGGGTATGGCCACTTCCCACACGCCGGGTCGAGCCTCAGCAGCTTTCCCCTCGTCCAGGACGGTGGAAGAAAACCCGCAAGACACTGGGAATGGACTTCAATGACCTCCTCTACAGCTGCAGATACGCAGTGGAGCAAGCGCTGAGAAATGTCAGGGCCAGAGCTGCAGATACGCAGTGGAGCAAGCGCTGAGAAACGTTAGGGCCAGAAAGACCTTTCCTCGCTGGAGTTTAGCAAATGGCGAAACCTAACACAGGACCTTTGAAAACAGTATTAAGTATTAAGTATTAAGTATTAAGGGAACAAAAAGACAAAAACATTATTCTGCAAGCTAAAGTCCTCAGAGGGCCTCTCTGAAGAAACCAGTTGAAAGCTACCAGGACAGAAGGCTTGAGATGAAAGTCAACAGAATGAGACAAGATCAGTGGGTGAGGAAGAATTTTAGAGAAACCAAGAACTATAGTACTGAGAGTACAATATACGGTGCGGGCAGAAAGCGGAATCAGTGACGTGAAGACTAAGTGTGAAGAGATTCTGGGAATGCAGAAAAATGACGAGAGCGTCACAGACACTACAGACAAGGATCAGAGATCCCACCCAAGAACCTCCAGTGTTTTTGAGGGAAAAAAAAAGAATTGGAACAAAAGCTAAAATCAAATGAGGTAACATTCCTGAGCTTAAAAAAAAACAGCAAGGAGCACGGACTGAAGACCTCGGAATATTCTCAGGCAAAAGCAGTGAAGAGAATACGCTAAGATCCACATTGCAACAATCTAAAAATTAGAGCCATGGCCAGACACAGTGGCTCATGCCTGTAATCCCAGCGCTTTAGGAGGTCAAGGTGGGTAGAGCACCTGAGGTCAGGAGTTCAAGGCCAGCCTGGCCAATGTGGTGAAACCCGTCTCTACTAAAAATACAAAAAATTAGGCAGGTATGGTGGCACACGCCTGTAGTCTCAGCTACTTGGGAGGCCGAGGCAGGGGAATCGCTTAAACACAGGATGTAGAGCTTGCAGTGAGCCGAGATCGAACCACTGCACCCCAGCCTGGGTGACTGAGACTCATCTCAAAAAAATAAAAAATTATAAAAAAATAAAAATTAGAGCTACGTGCAGTGGGTCATGCTATAATCCCAGTGATCTGGGAGGCTAAGGCAGAAGGATCACTTGAGGCCAGGAGTTCAAGACCAGGCTGGGCAATATTTAAAACAATTTTAAAACTTAGCCAGGCATGGTGGCGCATGGCTGTAGTCCCAGCTACTCCAGAGGCTAAGGTGAGAGGATCACTTGAGGCCAGTAGTTCAAGGCTGCAGCAAGCTATGATTGCACCACTGCACTCCAATCTGAGCAACAGAATGAGACCCTGTCTCTAAAGAAAAATGTTTTTAAATAGAAAGATTTTACTCACCATGTGCAGAACTTTAATCTCACAAGCTACCTGCCAGACAACACTTAATACATAATACAAGCCTGGATTTCGGGGATCTGCCATTAGTTTCTAGTAAAAGGAAAATAAAAATTGCATGTTATATACATCTTTAATCAATCAAAAACAAATGTTGAATCTTAATAGGACTATCTTGGCCGGGCGCGGTGGCTCACGCCTGTTATCCAGCACTTTGGGAGGCCGAGGTGGGCGGATCATGAGGTCAAGAGATGGAGACCATTGTGGCTAATAAGGTGAAACCCCATCCCTACTAAAAATACAAAAAAAAGTTTAGCCAGGCGTGGTGGCAGGCGCCTGTAGTCCTAGCTACTTGGGAGACTGAGGCAGGAGAATGGCGTGAACCCAGGAGGCGGAGCTTGCAGTGAGCCGAGATCGCACCACTGCACTCCAGCCTGGATGACACAGTGAGACTCTGTCTCAAAAAAAAAAAAAAAAAAAAAGGACTATCTTAATGGCATCTAGACATTTAAGAAAATAAAACTAGAATTAGATGCAAAAAACCGGGTACAGCTACTGGAAAGGCTGAGGCAAGGGGACTGGTTGAGCCCAGGAGTTTGGGCGTTCGGTGTGCGGTGACTGTGCCTGTGAGAGCCACAGCACTCCAGCAGGGGCAACAGTAGGGCATAAGGGGTCTCACTCGTAATTCCAGCACTTTGGGAGGCCAAGGCAGGAGGCCTGCTTGAGCCTAGAAGTTCAAGACCAGCCTGGGCAACACAGTGAGACCCCATCTCTTAAAAAACAACACGAGTGTTAAGGCTGACCCGAAAGGACGAGGTTACCTCAATGAATGGGAAGGCACTCCGGAGAGAAGAAACCACGTGTGAAAAGGTCCATGGCAGAAGAGGCATGGGCCACTGGAATATAATCCTAGCAGCAGGAATCTAACAAAGTAGTTCCTATTTTTCTCCTTGCCATTCCTTTGTTTAATATTGTATGCTATGCACAGCCTCAAGGTCCTGAGGCCCCCGCTGTCTTTCCATGGCTAGTAAATATGTATTTACTAAATGGGTCTGGGGGAGCCAATCGTCCCTTCATTTTTTGCCCCACTATCTTAATCCATAGCAATACAAATATGCATTATACAAATCTTACTCTTATCAGATCTTAATAGTACTATCTTAATAGCATCTAGAAATTTAAGCAGAGAAAACTAGAATTAGATACAAAAAGCTGGGTGCAGTGGTGTGCACCTGTAGTCCCAGCTACTCAAAAGGCCGAGGCAAGGGGACTGCTTGAGTCTAGGAGTTCGGGGGTTTGGTGTGAGAAGACTGTGCCTGTGAAAGCCATCGACAGCACACTCCAGCATGGGCAACAAGAGAGACAAATAAGCATTTCCGTTAAACCGGATTAACAGATTAATAACATGAAACATTCTGGGCAGAAAAGAAAGATGACACTCAGCAATATCAAGGTTGTCAGGAAGACCTTCCATGACAGAGAATTAAAACCAGAGTCTCAAATCTGAGGTTTGGTGTGATGGCTCACAACTGGAATCCTAGCACTTGCCTCCCCTAGGCAGCAGAATCACGTGAAGACAGGAGTTCAAGACCACCCTGAACAACAGAGCATGACCCTATCACTACAAGAACCAACAACTACCTGGGTGTGGTGGTGCGCACAGGTGGTCGCAGCTACAGGGGAGGCTGAGGCAGGAGGATCACTTGAGCCCAGAAGTTTGAGGCTGCAGTGAGCTATGAACATACCGCTACATTCAAGCCTGGGCAACAGAGCAAGACCCTGTCTCTAAAAAAAATTTTTTAAATGTTTTAAAGTTAAAAAAATTAATTTAAAAAACCCTTAAATATTAAAAAAATCCTGTTAAAACTAAAAAATTCAGCTGAGTGTGATAGCTCACACCTGCAATCCCAGCATTTTGGGAAGCCGAGGCAGGAGGATCACTTGAGCCCAGGAGTTCGAGACCAGCCTGGGCAACAAAGTGAGACACTGTCTCTTTAAAAACAAAGGGAAAAAAAAAAAAAAAACCTGGCCAGGTGCTGTGGCTCACACCTGTAATCCCAGCACTTTGGGAGGCCACAGCAGGCGGATCATGAGGTCAGGAGTTTGAGACTAGCCTGACCAACATGGAGAAACCCCATCTCTACTAAAAATATAAAAAAAGTAGCTGGGCATGGTGGTGCGTGCCTGTAATCCCAGCTATTCAGGAGGCTGAGGCAGGAGAAACACTTGAACTGTGAGGCAGAGGTTGCAGTCAGCCGGGATTGTGCCACTGCACTCCAGCCTGGGCCACAGAGCGAGACTCAGTCTAAAACAAACAAACAAACAAACAAAAAAACCTAACAGATTCAGCAAAGCTGCAGGATACAAAAACACACAAAAGTCAGTTGCATTTTTATGCACTAGCAATGGACAATTAGAAAAACACTTCCATTTACAATAGCACCAAAAGTAACTTAAAAGCTAGTAATTAAAAACACAAATAAATGGAGGCCAGGCACAGTGGCTCACACCTGCAATCCTAGCACCTCGGGAGACCGAGGCTGAAGGACCACTTGAACCCATAAGTTCAAGACCAGCCTGAGCAACGTGGTAAAACCATCTCTACAAAAACCACAATAATCAGGCAGGCACGGGGGTCCATGCCTGTAGTCCCACCTGCTGGGGAGGTTGAGGTGGGAGCATCACCTGAGCCTGGGAGGTCAAGGCTTCAGTGAGCTGTGATCCTACCACTGCACTCCAGCCCAGGCGACAGAGTGAGACCCTGTGTCAAACAAAAACGAAAACAATAACAACAACAAAAGCCACAAATAAACGGAAAGACATTTCATGTTTGCGGATTGGAAGATTTAATATTGAATACTGTTAAGATGCCATTACCACACAAAGCAATCTCAAGATTCAATGCAATCCCTATGAAAATCCTAACATGTTTTGGAGAAACAGAAAAATCCATCCTAAAATCCATATAGAATCTCAAGGAAACTCAAATAGCCTAAACAATCATTAAAAATAATAAATTTGGATGAATCATCCTCTGATTTCAAAACTTACCAAGGCAACAGTGGTAAGACAGTGTTGTACTGGCCTAAGGACAAATATTGAGATCAATGGAATACAATAGAGCCCAGAAATAAACTCTTACACATATGGTCAAATCACTTCTGACACCAACGCCAAAACCATTTGATGGGGGTAAAGAATAGTCTTTTCTTTTTTTTTTTTTTTTGAGACGGAGTCTCGCCCAGGCTGGAGTGCAATGGCCAGATCTCGGCTCACTGCAAGCTCCGCCTCCCGGGTTCACGCCATTCTCCTGCCTCAGCCTCCCGAGTAGCTGGGACTACAGGCACCCGCCACCTCGCCCGGCTAGTTTTTTTTTTGTATTTTTTATTAGAGACAGGGTTTCACCGTGTTAGCCAGGATGGTCTCGATCTCCTGACCTCGTGATCCGCCCGTCTCGGCCTCCCAAAGTGCTGGGATTACAGGCTTGAGCCACCACGCCCGGCCAAGAATAGTCTTTTCAACAAATGGCACTGGGAAAACTAGATCAAAGAATGAAGCTGGACGCCGAAACCATAAACAAAATTAACTCAAAATGGATCAAAGACCTAAACAAGAGCCAAAACTGTAAAACTCTCAGAAGGAAACGCAAGGAAACCTTCACAACACAGGATTTGGCAATGATCTACTAGCTACGACACAGGTCCCCAGTCCCTGGGCCACGAACTGATACCAGTCCACATCCTGTTAGAAACTGGGCCACACAGCAGGAAGTGAGCGGCAGGTGACCAGGCGAGGTGTCATCCGTATTTACAGCCGCTCCCTACTGTTCACATCACCGCCTGAGCTCCACCTCCTGTCAGATTAGCAGCCGCCTTAGATTCTCAGGAACGCAATCCCTATTGCGCATGTGAGGGATCTGGGTTGCGAAGGCCTTATGAGAATCTAATGCCTGATGATCTGTCACTATCTCCTATCAGCCCCAAGAAGCACCATCTAGTTTCAGGAAAACTAGCCCAGTGTTCCCACTGATTCTACATTATGGTGTGTTGTATAATTATTTCATTACATATTAGAATGTAATAATAATAGAAATAAAGTGCACAATAAATGTGATGCACTTGAATCATCCCGAAACCATCCCCACCACCGTCCATGCAAAAACCGTCTTCCACAAAACCGGTCCCTGGTGCCAAAGATGTTGGGGACCGCTGAGCTACGTATGACACCAATGGCACAGGCAACAAAAGAAGAAAGAGACAAACTTGACTTCATCAAAATTAAAAACTTTCGGCATCAAAGGACACAATTAACAGGGTTAAAAGGCAACCCATAGAACAGGAGAAAATATTTGCAAATCAGGTATGATAAGAGATTAATATCCAGAATATATAAAGGACTCTTAAAACTCAGCAACAAACAAAATAACCCATTAAAAATGGGCAAACGTCTTGAACAGACATTTCTTAAAAGACATACAGTCAGTAAGTACATAAAAATATATTCAACATCACTAATCATTAGGAAAATGCAAATCAAAAGCACAATGAAATACCACTTCACACCATTAGGAGAGGTACTACCAAGGACCCAGAAAACGACCCTCAGTAATGCTGTGGAGAAATCGGAACCCTTGCACACTGCTGGTAGCAATGTCAAATGGTGCATCCACGATGGATAACAAACAGTATGATGGTTCCTCAAAAAACTAAAAACAGACTGGGCACAGTAGCTCATGCCTGTAGTCTCAACACTTTGGAAGGCTGAGGCAGGAGGACTGCTTGAGTCCCTGAGTTGGAGGCCAGCCTGAGCAACATGGCAAGACCCTATTGCTACAAAAAGCCAGGCCTGGTGGTATGTGGCTGCAGTCACAGCTCGGGGGCTGAGGTGGGAAGGTCGCTTGAACCCAGAAGGTCCAGGCTGCAGAGAGCTGTGATCATGTCACTGCACTCCAGCCTGGGCAATAGGGAAAGACTCTATCTCAAACAAACAAACAAACAAACAAAAAAAAAACCACAAAAAACTAAAAACAGAATTACTATCTGATCCAGCAATTCTACTTCTAGCTGTACACTCAAAGGACTTGAAGAGATATTTGTAAACTCATGTTCATTGCAGCATTATTCCCAACAGCCAAAAGGTAAAAGCAATTAAACGTCATTGATACATGAACACACAAACTGTGGTATACACATACAATGGATTTTTTTTTTTTTTTCTGAGACAAAGTCTTGCTCTGTTGCCCAGGCTGGAGTGCAGCAGCATAATCTCGGCTTATTGCAACCTCGTCCTCCCAGGTTCAAGTGATTCTCTTGCTTTAGCCTCCCAAGTAGCTGGGATTACAAGCATGCACTACCACGCCTGGCTAATTTTCGTATTTTTAGTAAAGACGGGGTTTTGCCATGTGGGCCAACCTGGTCTCGAACTCCTGACCTCAAATGATCAGCATGCCTCGGCCTCCAAAGTGCTGGGATTACAGGAGTGAGCCACCGTGCCTGGCCAGAATGGAATATTATTCAGCCTTAAAGAGGAATGAAATTCTGACACATGCTGTAACATGGATGAACCCTGAAAACATTATGCTAAGTGAAATATGCCAGACACAAAGAAATATTGTAAACTTACATGAGGTAAAGAGAACAGTTAAATTCACAGAGACAGGAAGTAGAATAACGATAACTAGTGGATGCAGGAAGAGGGAAGCACAGAGTTTGTGTTTAATGAGTACAGAGTTTTGGTATGGGATGATGAAAAGTTTTGGAGACGGATGATGGTATTGGTTGTACAATGGGAATGCACTTAAAACCACTCAACTGTACACTGAAAAAGTAACCTGAGTCTAAAGACTACTCTGCAGAATTTAAAAACAATCTTAGACCCTCAAATGTCATGACCCCTAAATTAAAATTGCACAGATTAAGAATACTCAGAGAAAAATCACAGAACTCTTTCAAAACAAAAAACAGGTGTTTGTTAATAACATACCTGGAATTCTTTTTCACCAATAAACATATTTATTTCTATTCGTCCAAATTTATAGATAGAAGAACAGGAATACAAGTCATATGCGAGTTTCCAAAGTGCCCTTTTTTCACTTTTACTTGGGAACATTCCAAATACTTTTAAAGGGACGCCTGTTAGAAATATAAGCAAAAAGATCTGAATAAAGTTCTTAGCATTTTGTCCTATGCCCATATTTTATTGAGACAAACTAAGTTAACAAACTATATCAATTTCAAGTTTATTTCAATAAAAACTAAGCCTCAATATCTTTCCTTGGCATGGAACTTGACTTTTGGGGAAATAAACTGGTTGTCTGTGTCCAGGTGAGGTAAATGCCATATTCAGAGTTAGAGCATCTGCTCATAAATTGTATTAATACAATATAAATTATACACAAATTTGGCCAGGCACAGTGGCTCACACCTGTAATCCCAGCACTTTGGGAAGTCGAGGCAGGGAGATCACTTGAGAGCAGGAGTTGACCAGCCTGGCCAACAGGGTGAAACCCCATCTCTACCAAAAATACAAAAAGTTAACAAGGTGTGGTGACACACACTTGTAATCCCAGCTACTTGGGAGGCCGAGGCAGGAGAATCGCATGAACCAGGAGGCAGAGGGTCAGTGAACCAGGATCGCACCAATGCACTCCAGCCTGGGTGACAGAGCGAGACTCCATCTCAGAAAATAAACAAGTAAAACACAAATTTCATCAACAAATCAGCTATACTGCACAGAAACATGGCAAACTCCAGGTATTTGCTTTAGTAGATTCCAAAAATGACCTGCTGTCCAAGGAACTTCTTCTACTCCCAAATTCTTAAAGAGCCCTTCAGAAGACATAGCAGGTGGCTTTATTGCTCCACCACTTCTAGGATCTATTCTAAAGAAGTCACAGTGAATCACTCGTAGTTTTCCATCCAGATTTTTTCCTAAGGACTAAAGAGAGACAAAGATAACATGTTAAAAAATTTCAGCATTAAGCATACTTTGCAACAACTCAAAAAACTCTACTTCAAAAACCCAATGATAAAAAGTAAAGATAAAAATAAATCAATTACCTTTTTTTTTTTTTTTTTTGGGAGACAGAGTCTCGCTCTGTTGCCAGGCTGGAGTGCTGTGGCACCATCTCGGCTCTCTGCAACCTCTGCCTCCCGGGTTCAAGTGATCCTGTGCCAGCCTCCTGACTAGCTGGGACTACAGGTGCACACCACCACACCCAGCCAATTTTTTGTATTTTTAGTAGAGACAGGTTTCACCATGTTGGCCAGGATGGTCTCAATCTCTTGACCTCATGACATGCCTGCCTTGGCCCCACAAAGTGCTGGGATTACAACCACCACACCCAGCTGAATTATCTTTTTACAAAAAATATTTCTACCTCCATGAAGATGTAAAGAAAATATTACTAACACACCCAAAATTTAACAGAGGAAGTAAAAATCAATTAATACCTGAAAAGTAGCAAAAGTACAATAATATTACCAAGAAAAAGCCCCCCAAACAGAAATAACCTATCACAAATTTTTATTTATCCGTTCACTTTTTTTTTTCTTTGAGACAAGCTGTCAACCAGGCAGGAGTGCAGTGGCGCAATCTCAGCTGACTGCAGCCTTGATCTCCTGGGCTTAAGTGATCCTTCCACCTCAGTCCCACAGGTAGCTAGGACTACAGGTGTATACCATCACGCCCACCAATTTTTGGATTTTTTGTAGCAACAGGGTTTCGCCATGTTGCCCAGGTTGGTCTCAAACTACTGAGCTCGAGAGATCTGCTCACCTTGACCTCCCAAAGTGCTGGGATTACAGGTATGAGCCACTGCACCTGGCCCCACTTACTTTATCATAATGGCTTCAGCTATTCAAAAGCTTTTCATGCCACTCTCTGACTGCTTAGTAGTGGCTACCTGAAGCACTGGGCAAAGATTCTGACAGCATGGTTGGCCTCATATAGAGAACTGTGAGCCATCTGCTTTGGTCATGGGAAGAAAAAATGAAAGATGTTTCACAGTAAAGAAAAACAATTAAAATATGAAAGTGAAAGGCAGATGGATTCAAGAGAATATCTTTCTTCTAAGGGAATCTAGTCAGCTATCCACCAAACAAGTGAACTTAGCTCATCTCCATAATTTTCATTTACTTTTTCTAAAGACAGAAGCAACTATATACCTTGTTTGCTAGAAGAGGTCTAATATACCTCAGTCTTCTCACTGCTGTGATTTGCTCACCTTGCAGTAGTACTAGAGACCTTCGTAGTTAGGGCAAGAATCAGTTATAGACTCCATAAACTTAAATTGAAGTTACAAAAAAAACAAAACAAAACAAAACAATAAGGCATTATGTTTTTAATGCGTACATTGATGTTTCTGTGCACAGAAAATTCTATTAATATTTATTAAGGTTTAAAATGATGTAACTTAAAGTTATTAATTCAAACACCTAGTTTTTCTTAAGCATTTGCATACAACCTATGAATATTATCCTATTTCTAAATCTAGTAAATTATTTTTTCCTCTTATTTTTTATTGAGATGAGTCTCACTATGTCCCCAGGCTGGTCTCAAACTCCTGGCCTTAAGTGATCCTCCTGTTTCAGCCTCCTAAGTGTCTGGGATTACAGGCGTGTGATACCATGCCCAGCTCAAAATCTGGTAAATTTTGGCCAGGTGCGGTGGCTCACATCTGTAATCCCAGCACTTTGGGAGGCCAGAGGGCAGATCACCCAAGGTCAAGAGTTTGAGATGAGCATGACCAACATGGTGAAACCCTGTCTCTACTAAAAATACAAAAGTAAGCCGGGGTGGTGGCGCACCCCTGTAATTCCAGCTACTGGGGAGGCTGAAGTGGGAGAAATCGCTTGAACCCAGGAGGCAGAGGTTGCAGTGAGCTGAGATTGCGCCACTGCACTCTAGCCAGGGTGACAGAGTGAGACTCCATCTCCAAAGTAAATAAACAAATAAAATAAAAAAAATTTTTTTTTTTTTTTTTTTTTGAGACAGAGTCTGGCTCTGCCGCCCAGGCTGGAGTGCAGTGGCCGGATCTCAGCTCACTGCAAGCTCTGCCTCCCGGGTTCACGCCATTCTCCTGCCTCAGCCTCCCGAGTAGTTGGGACTACAGGCGCCCGCCACCGCGCCCGGCTAGTTTTTTGTATTTTTTTAGCAGAGACGGGGTTTCACCGTGTTAGCCGGGATGGTCTCGATCTCCTGACCTCGTGATCCGCCCGTCTCGGCCTCCCAAAGTGCTGGGATTACAGGCTTGAGCCACCGCGCCCGGCCAGAAATTTTTAAATCTAGTAAATTTTAACAATCCCTTTCAAGGGGAAGTTTTAAAAAGACTAGAGGAAGGGAAAGACTGGGGGTGGAAATCATATATATTTGGTCCCAATAATTTCGAGATGCCTACTATGTGATCCAGGTAGAGGTGTCAGGTAGGAAGCTGCAGCCCTGAATAAGCTGTCAGTGGAGTGGTCCAGGCTGACGATATAAATGTGTGGGTATTTGGCTTGTTGAAGGTAATTTAAGTCAGGGGTCCACACTAGGGAGAAACAGAGGACCAGCCCTGAAGGTAGACTATGTCCAAAGTCTAATGACAAGACACTGAGAATACGAGTAAGGAGGAAACCCAGAAGAGGGCGGTGTCATGGAAGCTAAAAGAAAGAGTACCCATCCAATGCATATGATTATCAGTCGACATGCACAGCAAGGCTGTCCAACCTGTGGCCTGTGGGCCGCGTACAGCCCATGACGGCTTTGAATGCGCCCAACACAAATTCGTCATCTTTCTTAAAACATTATGAGATGTATGCATGGACCTTCTGGGTGATAGGAGTGAGACCCTGTCTCAAAAGAGAAAACGAAAATGTATAAACGATGAACACTTTATGGCTTCAACACACTTGTATGTTCTGAGAGGACACCATACATTCTTACTTTAGTACCCGTCAGTTAACACTCAACAATTCAAACATGGTAACAATCAAAGCTCCAGGATAAATAGTTCAATTCATACAACAGAGAGATCACATCTGAAAATTCAACTGGATTGCACTAGGTTTCAAAAACAGGACCGGAAAATAACAGAAAAGGCAAGTAACCCTTGAGGTTCTACTAGTCATTAAGTTAGGTACGTCCCATTAAGTTTGTCTCATTTACCAGGCGCGGTGGGTCAAGCCTGTAATCCTAGCACTTTGGAGGCTGAGGTGGGCGGATCACCTGAGGTTAGGAGTTGCAGACTAGTCTGGCCAACATGGTGAAACCGTGTCTCTACTAAAAATACAAAGAAATCAGTCGGTCATGGTGGCGGGTGCCTGTAATCCCAGCTATCACCACTGAAACTCCTTTCAGTTTTCAGGAACAAACTTTAGGTGGCCAGAAGCATTATCCTATCTGCTAAGAGCACGACTTTAAGCCCCTGACTTAGAGCCACAAGAGTTCCGTTTACCTATTGTTACTTCTCTTTTCATTCTGGCAAACAGATTCATTCCACAAAATTTTATTTGAATAGCTTTTCAATTTATCATAACAACAGTTACTAAAAAGTGAGAGAATATGTACTAAGGGTTGAGTACAAGTTAGTGCTAGTAAAAAATAAGAGCCTTAAAAGAGAAAAAACTAGTTCTAATCAAAGACTGGATTTAATCAATGATGTTTATATCTTGAGCTTACATTTATAGCTTCAGAAACATTTTGTTATTGATATTCCTACCACAATTATTGTTTCAAAAATTCTCCTTTTTTCAGTAAAACAACTGTTTTAAAATTAAACTCTTATCTTGAAGACATTTTTTTTCTTTTGAGACTGAGTTTTGTTCTTGTAGCCCAGACTGGAGTGCAATGGCACGATCTCAGCTCATTGCAACCTCCACCTCCCGGGTTCAAGTGATTCTCCTGCCTCAGCCTCCCAAGTAACTAGGATTACAGGCATGAACCACCACGCCCAGCTAATTTTTTGTATTTTTAGTAGAGGTGGGGTATCACCACATTGGCCAGGCTGGTCTTGAACTCCTGACCTCAAGTGATCTGCCCACCTCAGCCTCCCAAAATGCTGGGATTACAGGCATGAGCCTCGGTTGCTCAGTCTTGAGGATCTTACAGAAAACAGTAACTACTGTGTTACAGAATAACAAACTTTAAATAGAAACAAAGACATTTTAATACAATCTTAATTACTTTGTGAACATGTAGATTAACCTTCCAATATAGGTTTTTTTTTTTCTTCCTCAAAACAGGATAAAAGTTATCTTCTTGTTTTTACTTTCCAAGTTGAAACTACAGATGACTGTTTACTGAATCACATTTCAGGATGTTAAATCTTTGGACAATTATGTGTTCTTTTTTTCTTCACATTTTTGGAACTCCTTCAGATTTAAATCAATTAAATAACGTAGCTAAAACTTGAACTCTTTTCAAAACAGTAAGTTGTAGAATAAAAATAATACTCATAGTTTTAAAAGAATTAAACAACTGGATCTGACAGACATTTTCACAATTTTTTGTTGTCATGCAATTTTGGATACAGGCATTCTGCATGGTTTCACAAAGTTGGCATAGAGAAGTACAAGTTTCGTAAATTGAAGCTGAAGATTATAAAAGAGGGAAGGAGAATGAGAATAAGAGGCTGGCTAAAGATGCAAAGGATTTCCACTTCTTCATTGTTATGTAAATGTGTCTGCTTTTTAAGAAGCACAATCACTGAAAAATCTATTTGGAAAATGCCTTCACTCTATGTAACTGTATCTGACGACACGCTGAGCATCCCTAATTCAAAAATTCTGAAATACTCCAAAATGTGAAACTTTTTGAGTGCCAACATGATGCCAAAAGTGGAAAATTCCACACCCGACCTGTGACAGGTTTGCGGTGAAACCCCGTCTCTACTAAAAATACAAAAATCAGCTGGGCATAGTGGCAGGCGCCTGTAATCCCAGCTACTTGGGAGGCTGAGGCAGGAGAATCGCTTAAACCTGGAAGGCAGTGGTTGCAGTGAGCGCCGAGATCACACCATTGCACTCCAGCCCTGGGTGACAAGAGGGAAACTCTATCTTAAAAAAAAGAAAAAAAAGTTAGGGATGATGACGATGTCAAACAACCAGATTGTTCACATGGGTGGCTGACACAGTGACACCTTTGCTTTCTGATGGCCCAATGTATACAAATTTTGTTTAATGCACAAAATTATTTAAAATATTATACAGAATTGCCTTTAGGCCTTATGAATAAGATGTGTAAGAAACAAAAAAGGAATTTTTAGACTCAGGTCCCATCCCCAAGATATCTCATTAGGTATATGCAAATATTGCAAAATATGAAAAAATTTGAAATCCAAAACACTTGTGTTCCCAAGCATTTCAGATAAAAGATACTTAATTTGCATGCCAACCTTTCTGGCCTTTGAAACCCTAAATCTAGAGGTTACATAGACCCATTAACCTAACATTAGCACTTACTCCAGTTAGATTCCAAGCTCACAGAAGAAAGAAGCACAGCGCAGCTTAGCAGAAATGGGGAAACAAACCTAGGGATGCCAGTTATACACTTTGTTCAAAGTCAGCCAACCAGGCTGTAGCCGACCTAGAACTAGCAAACAAGTCTCAGAACCCCTCATGTTTCGGCCACTCAACAGCACGGAATATTAACTGTGTTCTAGTCACTGGGAATAAACAAGATATTTCAGAGACGGCTCCCTAAAAGATATTCTACTTAAAAACCTGTGTGCTTAATTTTATTTCCTTAAACCACTTACAGGTAGTTAACCAAACAATAACATACGTTTAGAAACTAAAAATATACCTCCAAATGTGGAATAAATGTTTTGTCACTTTCGAGGGCAACCACTGTGGCACCAGCTTCAAGTAATGCCTCAGTCAGGATTCCAGGACCTGGCGCATTAACAGAATGAAAAGTTTATTTGCACAAGAAACAACATAATCTCTTTCAATACCCAACTTTAGATGTTCCACGTTATTATCTGATTTTAAATCTGACAGCATCCCCCAAGTAGATGTCACTCTCCTTTTTACATTTCAGGAAACAGGAGATTATATAGTTATTTGACTCCAGCATCACAAGCGCTGCAGCTTGGCTTCGACATCATTGTCAGTGACTGCAAAACTTTTTTTTTTTTGAGACGAAGTCTCACTCTGTTGTCAGGCTGGAGTGCAGTGGGACTATCTCAGCTCACTGCAACCTCTGCCTGCTGGGTTCAAGCGATTCTCTTGTCTCAGCCTCCCGAGTAGCTGAGATTACAGGCGCCCGCCACCACGCCCGGCTAATTTTGTATTTTAAGCCGAGATGGGCTTTCACCATGTTGGCTCCAGGCTGGTCTGGAACTCCTGACCTCAAGGGATCCACTCGCCTCGGCCTCTGAAAGAGCTGGATTACAGGCGTGAGCCACCGCACCCGGCCAAAACTTGCACACTTCATCACTATGATTCACTACCTCTTAGAAGAAGCATACCACAATAAAATAGATTGCCTCTAGCCTCTCACTTACTCATGGACTACACGGATGCTTTAACTATCAAAGAGATTGTCAAGCCTAAACAGAACTGCCTGTGATACGAAATGGTGCTTTAAAATATTATTATTCAAAAAGCCTATAAATCTTGTGTTCTTAGCATCCTGCTACTGTCTATAGGGAATGCGCGGAAAAATAAGATAACATCATTCTTTCAGCTGGCAGAGGTTTGCAACTCTTTTGGAGAGATGATAAGATCCAAGAGCATGTTTTATCAAAACATTGTGTAAAGTGCAAACTGCTACAGAAATATTTTGTGGTGTCATTAATGATATAGACTCTACGCTTATGTTGTGGGCAATCTCTCCAACTAAGGAACTTCAAAAAAAAGACCCGTATCTGGCCAGGCGCGGTGGCTCACGCCTGTAATTCCAGCACTTTGGGAGGCCTAGGCGGGCGGATGACAAGGTCAAGAGATTACCAGGTCAAGAGATCACAAGGTCACAAGGTCAAGAGACCATCCTGGCCAACATGGCGAAACCCCGTCTCTAATAAAAATAAGAAAATTAGCTGCGCGTGGTGGCGGGCGCCTGTACTTCTTGCTACTCGGGAGGCTGAGGCAGGAGAATCTCTTGAACCCGGGACGCAGAAGTTGCAGTGAGCCGAGATCGCCCCATTGCACTCCAGCCTGGCGACACAGTGAGACTCCGTCTCAAAACAAAACAACAAAAAAACCTAGTATCTTAAATAGCACCCCGACGAGGGTCAATACGTTTGAATAAATGATGAACATCCAAGAAAATGCAATCCAGCTGGACTCACCTGGATTGCACTCCAGCAGTAAGTGTGGAGGTCTATTTGGTTTTCCGCATACGATTTGCGCCAGGGTCGTAGCCAATCTCCGATCGGTTACGTAACGCTTAAAGTCTAAGCTGGACCTAGACGCCTTCCTTGGCGGATTCCTGAAATCCGGTTCGGGCAACAGCTGCGGAGAGGAGTCAGCCAGGCCACGGCGGTTCCTCGCCGGCAAGTGCTTTCGCATCGCCGCTCCAGACCCTAAAATGCAAAAGCGACCAGCGCTCGCCAAGGCGGAGAGCCTCAGCCGCAGAGGAAGCCCGGCTACTGGGATCCACATGTCCTTGTCTCTCAGGCCCGCTCCAAAGACTACCAAGTGTTGCTACTTCAGTGAACCCCAGGAACGGTATCCCACGTGGAACGTTTCCTGGCGTCCGGGCCAGGTCAAGCGGAAGTAAACACTAGAGCCCGCGCATGCGAACAGCGGAGCCCTCGGCTTTTCTCCCTCACTTCCGCTTCCGCCTCGGCTCAGCCGCCCAAGGATTGTGAGTGGACCGTTGAGGAGAGCGACAGACCATCCGGTTGGTGTCCGGACTCGCACTCTATGGTTGTCCGCGCTCTGCTCTTCCTCTCTAGCCGCCAGTGCTCTATGCTCCGCGGTCGCGGGCGGCCAGCCTCCAGCCGGCCAGCCGCGAGGGGTGCGCAGAGGGAGGCGGGGCGGAAAGGCGAGAGGTGTCTCCTCCACCGGAGCCACGGGAGACCCGAGCAAGCTCCGTGACAGCACGTCGGCCGCCATGTCGCCGAGTGGGGCTGGAAACAGACCCGGCGCCCAGCGGTAGCCCTCCTTGCGCCTCCGATTCCCAGGTGAGGAGAGGAGGAGCGGGATGCAGGGGCACCCGCCGGCTCCTGGCCGGGATGGAAAGGCTTTCGGAAGCCCCTCGCTGCTCCCCCTGCGCTGTCCTCCTCCAGCCGCGCTGCCTCTGCCCTCCCGGTGAGGTGTAGCCCGGTCCCCTCACCTCCTCCGCCTCTCAGGTCGCCTGTTTTCCTCTCCTTTCTCAGCTGCTGTGGGTCTCCTATTGCTGCGCGTCGCGCCAATTTCTCTCTCCCTGGGGGACTAGCGCCAGAAGTCGTTCCTCGCCCGGCTCCTGGAGGAGCCTGCGGCTTCCACGGTCTCCATTCCTGTCTGTTCCGTGGCCCACAGCCCGCTCTCCCCACCCTGGTGGATGGTTTTCATTCCCTCCCCACACCTGGTCCCCCCCATCACCACCACTTTGGTTGTCGAGAACCGCCTGGTGTCTCCCTTCCTTTCCTCTCTCTGGGCCAATATTTTTCTTAATTTTTTCAGTTTGTGTGTTTGAAAGACTTAAGATTAAAAATGAAGAATTAAAAGCTTACAGTTCCTTTCTCAGCTTAACAAGATTAACACTTTAGGATGCTTACTTTATTCCTTATGTAAACTTAGTCAAACACATCCTACTGTGGAATGCGATTTAAAAGACCCAATTTTGAAGACTAAAAATAGCATGCTGTAATGGAAATTTTGGCAGTCTTTTTTTTTTTTTTTTTTTTTAACCTATTGGGCAATGTTAGAAGACACGGTTCTTTGAGAGTGTTTTCGGTGTTTCAGGATCAAACTTAGAAAGAGCTTTTACCCATTATCCTTACCACCAAGGCAAGAAACGGCAGCCAATCAACTCCGTGTCTCAAAATACGTACAATCCTTTCTGCTTACTCTACTGAGAGCGTAATTGAGTTTGGCATTTAACTGCACAAGGAAAAGGTTCCTAAGGAATGTATCACCTAGCAAATAGTCTGAAGATTATACTCATGAAGCTCAAACGGATAAGGAATTGACAACCAAGTATGACCTTTTGTGGATTATAAATTCGTTAGGACATCGTAGAAAATATCTCATCAACTGTTTGTTGAACAGACTCTGGGGACTCACTCATTGGTCTTAATTTCCTTACATTCTTTTTTCGTATAGTTTTCTCACTGACAATTTTCTAGAAATGACTTTGCATCCCCTGAACCTGTCCCTATTACTGAGCTGCCTCCCCCTCTCCCCTTAAAAAACATTTTCACAGATTCAGAAATACACTTTTTTTTCCCCCTCCAGGACCTGGAGTCCTAGATATTTTTAAATCAGATGAAATAGAGTTATGTCTCTATGGTTCACTCATGGAAATGTGTCGTTGAATTTCTTACTTTTTAAATATACTTTTAAAAAAAATTATGGTGGCTGGGTATGGTAGTTCATGCCTGTAATCCCAGCATTTTGGGAGGCCAAGGTGGGAAGATCACTTGCAGCCGGGAGTTCGAAGCCAGACTGGGCAACATAGACTCTGTCTCTTTAAAAAAAAAAAAAAAAAAAAAGAAAGAAAAAAAAGAAAAATAAAAATAAACACATTGTGGTTTTTTAAAAAAACCGTATGTTAAAATGCACTGTCTTATTTCATAATGTTTGTGAACCAAAGTTGGCCTACTGAGTCCTAGAAAAACTGATGTCATTTTTAATTTTGCTTTTGGGTGTTATATTCTTTTGGTTTTGGGAAGGAGAATTACATTGTAATATTTCCTTTTTACAGTGTTGATGGTTCATTTGTTTGTAATTGAAGGTACTTAAATAATAAAAAGACAGATTTTTGTACATCTTATTTTTTTCTGAGGTCCCAGGTGCTGAGAATGTTGATTTCACCTTAAAGATGAACTTTACCATCAGGATTTAGACATACTTTATTAGAAAAACTCAATTGGTGTGCAGTATTTCCCATCTTTTTTCTTAAGAAGTGTGGTTTTCTATCCCATGCTGTTTGTACCTTTTTGAAGTAATTTTTTTTTTTTTTTTTTTTTTTTTTTTTTTTGAGATGGAGTCTACTCTGTCGCCCAGGCTGGAGTGTAGTGGTGCAATCTCGGCTCACTATATAACCTCCACCTTTCAGGTTCAAGCAGTTTCTCCGGCCTCAGCCTCCCGAGTAGCTGGGATTACAGGCACCTGCCACTATGCCCAGCTAATTTTTGAGTTTTTAGTAGAGACGGGGTTTCACCATGTTGGCCAGGCTGGCCTTGAACTACTGACCTCAGGTGATCCCCCGACCTCGGCCTCCCAAAGTGCTGGGATTACAGGCATGAGCCACCACACCTTTAAAATGGTGCCAAGACAAAGTGATTCTGCTGATGATTTTTTTTATCTCCAAAATTATCTTGTTCTCTCAATTAAGTTGGTAGCAAAGAGAAAATACTTTTGTTCCTGCTCTTTACATTTAAATATATTTATTTATTTGTAAAGGTGGAGTTTCGCTATGTTGCCCAGGCTAGTCTCAAATTCCTGGCCTCAAGCAATCGTCCCGAACCTCAGCCTCCCAAAGCACTGGCATTACAGGCATGAGCCATCACACCCAGCCTCTTTTGGCTTTTAAATGACAGCCGTAATTGGGAAATGCCAAGCGATAGTCCTTGCTTGCTGTCAGAATTGAGGTTGTAGGTCTGTAGCAGCAGTGTTCCATAGAAATACAATGCAAGCCGTATAAGTAATTTGAAATTTTCTAGTAGTGATATTAAGAAAATAAAAAGAAACGGTAAAATTTTAGTAGTATATTTTGTTTAATCTTATGTATGCTATTTTAGCATGAAATCAATTTTAAAAGTTAATGAGCTATTTTACATTATTTCATACTGAATGTTACGTTTCTGAGCAGCACATATGATAGATCCTCACGTGATTTTTAAGCTGTCTTCCTACACGGAGAGTCTGATACTGTGGGGTAAATTAAAAACTCCTCTTCCTGAAGTGCTGTGGTATTCAATTTGAGAAGTTTCTATGCAGGAAGAGAGTTCTAAGTCTCTTCCTCTTAGTGTTTTTGTTTTGTTTTGTTTTGTTTTGTTTGTTTTGAGACCGATTCTCACTCTGTTGCTCAGACTGGAGTGCAGTGGCAGTCCCTGAGCCCTAAACTCCTGGGCTCAAATGATCCTTCCACCTCAACCTCCCAAAGTGTGGAGATTACAGGCGTAGCCACCATGCCCAGCCTCTTTCTCTTAGCGTTGACTGTGT
This sequence comes from Macaca nemestrina, assembly GCF_043159975.1. NCBI lineage: Eukaryota > Metazoa > Chordata > Mammalia > Primates > Cercopithecidae > Macaca > Macaca nemestrina. The sequence goes on along the minus strand of NC_092125.1, from coordinate 2,589,521 downwards.
TAACGCTGAGCCCCATGCTTGTTTCGTGAGGCTCATAAGATGAATAGTGTTCAGTCATTTCCTGGCGTGTCATTGTTATTAGTTATTTACATCTACACGTCAACAGTGTGTGAGGCACAGTGTGAGTTTCTGTCTACTAAATTGTAGGGAGAACTTGAGGACCTACAAGAAGATAGAACTTTATTGTGAACAGATAGAGTACCTGTTGTTGCAGAGTTATTTTCTGAATCAGTTTCAGGTAAGGCTAAGAGTTTTATAAATGTGCTTCTTTTTATCCTGGTGTTTCTTATCAAGGGAAAGATCAAATCTTTGAGCAAAATTTAGAAAGGAAGAGAGTAAGTTTTATGGCTGTAGAATGCTGGGAGCCTGAGTAAAGTAAAAGATTAACTTGCTTATGGTGGTTTAGGGAAATTTAAAAGAAAAGATGGCAGTTTTTGTATAAAGCAACTGACATACTGTCTCCATACATGCCTTAAGTTGTTTTTGCAACAAGGGTGGTGATTTACATAGAACCGTCTCTGGTTCAGAGCTGCTGTAACAAAGGTAGCTCTAAAGCCAGTTAACCTCCATGGGGATCACTCAGACCCATCGTTGTTCCTGTCTTGACCTCTGTGCTCTGATAAACTTCCCTAAATACTACTTTAGCTGCAGTGTGTTACGTCCACATCAATAGCAAAATTAGCCTGAAGGCCTAATTAATATTCCGTGTAGTTTAATACAGGAAACATGCCCTCTTCTCAACCTTTATGGTATAAAGAAATTTTAAATTACCTGGTCAGTGAACAAACTCCCTCTGTCAAATATAGTCATGATAGACCTGGCACAATGTAGGGACTGTGGGGAGTGTTAGAGGATCAAAGACAGAATTGGGGAAGGGGTGTAGTTATTGGATGTTGCTTGTTTTGTGAGCGATGTGTGGATGTTCTATAAGAAAATAATAATGTTTTCTTTTAAATTTAAAACTAGATAGCCGTTTATTGGCACCCTTTTAGTTGGATAAAAGAGAAAATACATTGCTTGGTTTCTACAAGTGAGTCTTAGCAAATTTATTGTAGTTATTTTAGGAAGAGTAATTGGTAGTGCAGTAATCTTCAGTTTTTAAAAAACCCTGATAAGGTTTAAATGGGCTTTAAAAGCATTATATGCTTATTGAGAAATTGTAACTTAATATATGTGTGTCTTGATACTATTATGTAACCTTTCCAGTTTAGGGCCTTCAAGATTCACGTGAATACAGGCTTTCCTTTATGTAGCAGTCATTCTCATGGGGGAAATTATATATCCTTTCAGGGAATAATTTTGTTTTTTAAGCATTTGAAATAATTATTTGTAATATTCTTTAAAGAACACATCATTAGCAGAATTCTGAAGTCTTATAATAGCTTGAGATTTCTTAAATTGTTTTTATCCTTTTTGAGACAGCGTCTTGCTCCATCGCCTAGGCTGGAGTGCAGTGGTGCGAGATCTCGACTCACTGCAACCTCCAGCTCCGGGGTTCGAGTGATTCTCCTGCCTCAGCCTCCCGAGTAGCTGGGATTACAGGCGTGTGCCACCACACCCAGCTAATTTTTTGTATTTTTAGTAGAGGCAGAGTTTCACCATGTTGGCCAGGCTGGTTTCAAACTCCTGACCTCAAGTGATCCACCCATCTCGGCCTCCCAAAGTGCTGGGATTAAAGGCATGAGTGAACAAACTCCCTCTGTCAAATATAGTCATGATAGACCTGGCACAATGTAGGGACTGTGGGGAGTGTTAGAGGATCAAAGACAGAATTGGGGAAGCGGTATAGTTATTGGATGTTGCTTGTTTTGTGAGCGATGTGTGGATGTTCTATAAGAAAATAATAATGTTTTCTTTTAAATTTTATTTAAAATTTATCTAAGACTAGATAAACGGCTATCTAGTTTTTATCTTAGTTTTGAGATCCTGCTCTTTAACATTTTGGAGATGGAAACTTTTTGCCATATACCCTCCACCCTTCCATCTCTTAGGACTTCCTGTTTTTCATCATCATTAGCCATGTGGAAAGGAAAGACAGTTTGTGCCTATCAGAATACTGACAAATCAGTATCTTGTCAGTATTTTGTCAAATCTCAAACTAAAATTCCTTTTAGACAGAGAAAAATTCTGAAACAGTAAATGGTAAATTTTGTCACATTTATTTACTTATTTTAGAGATGAGGTCTCACTATGTTGCCCAGATTAGCCTTAAACTCCTGGGCTCAAGTGATCCTCCTGCTGTAGCTTCCTGAGCCGGGACTACAGGCATGTGCCACACTGTCTGGTTAGTCACCCTTCATCGACATTTGGGCATTTGATATTTAAATTGACAGTATCTAGGCAATTATAGAAGTTAATATTATTTTGCAATTGGCATACGTATTAAATTTTCTTATGAGAATAGTTGCCCTGTTTTTTTCCTGGAGAGCCACTGCCTGATTAAATAATTACATATTTTTTTCTATCTTAGCTGCATTTTGAAAACTCAGTGAATTAGTTAACTGTGGTTTTCTAATTTGAATGAAGGTAAAGTAACCTTTAAAAAGACTTTTTGGCCAGTCTCAGCCATGCCTGGGACTCGCGCCTGTAGTCCTGGCTACTCTGGAGGCTGAGGTGGGAGGATCACCTAAGCTCAGGAGGCCAAGGCCGCAGTGAAGCATGACTGCACCACTGTGCTCTGCACTCCAGCCTGGGTGACAGAGTAAGACCCTGTCTCAAAAATGCACAAATACATGAATTAAATAAAGTACTTTTTATGTTACAGAGTTTGAAATAAGTTATTAAAAAATTTGGGAATTTTATAAGATCAAATGCTGCTGTCCTTGAGTATTGGGTAACATACTGCTTATATTTTGATTTTTTTTTTTTTTTTTTTTTGAGACGGAGTCTGGCTCTGTCACCCAGGCTGGAGTGCAGTGGCTGCGATCTCGGCTCACTGCAAGCTCCGCCTCCCGGGTTTACGCCATTCTCCTGTCTCAGCCTCCCGAGTAGCTGGGACTGCAGGCGCCCGCCACCTCGCCCGGCTAGTTTTTTGTATTTTTTAGTAGAGATGGGGTTTCACCGTGTTAGCCAGGATGGTCTCGATCTCCTGACCTCGTGATCCGCCCGTCTCGGCCTCCCAAAGTGCTGGGATTACAGGCTTGAGCCACCGCGCCCGGCCTATTTTGATTTTTTGTAAGCATTGTCTTTGTTCATTATTTTTCTCTTTTGCAGCTGTTAGTATACAACTGAATCTTAAAAATAATTTTTAGATGAACTGAAAAACATTACCTAAGATTTTTCAATGAGGATTTATTTTTGTGAAAATTTGTGTGGTTTATTATTTAAATAGAGATGAGATCTCACTATTTTGCCCAGGCTAGTCCTGAACTCCTCAGCTCAAGTGATCCTCCTGCCTTGGCCTCCCAAGGTACTGGGATTATAGACATGAGCCACCACTCCCAGCCAAAAATGTATTTTATTTGTTGAATAATAAATAGGGGAGTTATTTAGTTTTGTGTTAGGTATGTGGTTTTTCTAATTATTAATTTTTTAGAAAAATAGAAGCAGGGTTTCGCCATGTTGCCCAAGGTGGTCTTGAACTCCTGAGCTCAAGCAGACTGCCTACTTCAGCCTCTCAAAGTGCTGGGATTACAGGTGTGAGTCACCGCGCCAGGCCTGAGTTAATTGTTTTTACCTCATGAAGCAACGAAGAACATTTTAGATTTTTTTTTTCCACTTGTGAAGCATGAAAAAGTTTACTTAGATTGGGTCTTTTAAGAATTCATGTAACAACATGATTTCCTCCCTCAGAGTCAACTCAGATGAAAAGAGGGGTGGACATTTGTGCAAATTATACTGGTTATAATTATTGTGAAATTTAGTTTCCTGGAAAAGTCATTATTGATACCCATTTGTGGCATCTTAATTCAAATTCAGCCATCAGGCTTTATTTTAAATAATTTACACAGTAATCTCTAGATTATTTTTGCTACAAGTATTTTTCTAATTTTGTTGTTCTTTGCCATGCCAGTTAGAGTTATATCTGTAGCATTGGATAAGCACTGTAAAGAGCCAAAATTAGAAGTAATGCCCTTTGTCTTCCGTATTTTAATCATGTAATATATGTTTTGTGACTCGGAAGAGAGAAGATAGTCTGTCTTATTAGTATTACATTTGAGGCCGGGTGCGGTGGCTCAAGCCTGTAATCCCAGCACTTTGGGAGGCCGAGACGGGCGGATCACGAGGTCAGGAGATCGAGACCATCCTGGCGAACACGGTGAAACCCCGTCTCTATTAAAAAGTACAAAAAAAGTAGCTGGGCGAGGTGGCGGGCGCCTGTAGTCCCAGCTACTCGGGAGGCTGAGGCAGGAGAATGGCGTGAACCCGGGAGGCGGAGCTTGCAGTGAGCTGAGATCCGGCCACTGCACTCCAGCCTGGGCGACAGAGCGAGACTCCGTCTCAAAAAAAAAAAAGTATTACATTTGAACTCTCTCTTTTTTTTTTTTTATTATACTTTAATTAAGTTCTAGGGTACATGTGCACAACGTGCAGGTTTGTTACATATGTATACATGTGCCATGTTGGTGTGCAGGACCCGTTAACTCGTCATTTACATTAAGTATATCTCCTAATGCTATCCCCCACCGAACTCTTGTTTTAAAATTAGTATAATAGATCATATATTCACCAAAGCTCATCTTTTCTCTAGCCAGAGAAAGATGTATTTCAAAATAACCTAAAGTAAAATAGTATTTAATTCAAGAAGTTAGTTTTTATTATATCAGGTGACCTCTTGGTTGGTTATAGTTTCATGCATTCTGATGCCTATGGGCTTTTTATCCTTCCTTTCTCACTGTATAGCTGGGGAAAACCTAGGGATTGCCCAGTTTCAGATGCCAACAGAGCTTTAACCTATGTGTCCTTGGCTTGCCTTCCCTGAAGCCTCAAAGAGTATAGCTGTGAGTGCAAAAACCTTATGAGCAGAAATTCTGCTCCAGGAACACGTATCTAGGCTGAGGAAACATATTCTAAGAATATCTGTTTTGTAACTGAAGCTTCCATGTACTTGTGTAATGCTTTGTGTAAAACCATGTACTTTGTATAGCCTTTGCTGGAGAGTTTCCATTTTCCTCCAACTCTTCAGTGTAAGTGAAAAACTGGGTCCAGAATGTCTCTATAGATTATTCTGCCTTCCCTCACCTTTTAGTTTTTTCCATGGAAAGCTGACAGGTCAGAATAGGTCATATTTTATTAGAAACTTGAAAGTGGCAGGGGATAGAAGTGCAAATCTTATTCTTTGCCTCTTTTTTCCTTCTTGATTACAAAGTAATGATGCTCCAAATATTTTTTTAAAAGGTTGTAAATTTTAACTTGAGGAAGACATGGTTATTCAAAAATTAGTGTTTTTTCTTTTCCTTTAAAAAAATTTTTTTTAGAGACAGTGTGTTGCACTATCGCCCAGGTTGCCATCCAGTGGCATGATTGTAGCTCCGTGCAGCCTCAAACTCCTGGACTCAAGCAGTCCTCTCACTTCAACCTCTCTAGTAGCTGGGACTGCAGGTGTGCACCACCATGCCCAGCTAACTTTTTTTTTTAAAGCTTTTTGTAGAGATAGGTCCTCCCTGTGTTGCCCCAGCTGGTCTAGAACTCATGGCTTCCTCCAGGAGCGATCCTCCTGCCTTGGCCTCCCAAAGCACAATACGTGTATTTTTCAGAGGGAATTCTCAGGTTTCATCAGATTTTTCAAGGAGTATGTTACTCAATAAAAGGACAAGAGCCACAGCATCAATTTGACTTAGTTGGTTATTGTATGTCTTTCCTAAATTTATCTTATAAGCAGCTATGGTTTTATAAGGATTCCTATGTAAAAGCATCATTTTTAGTAGTATTTTATTTAAAACAAAAATAATTTAATAGATTATGGGCCAGACCCGGTGGCTCACGCCTGTAATCCCAGCACTTTGGGAGGCCGAGGCGGGCGGATCACGAGGTCAGGAGACTGAGACCATCCTGGCTAACATGGTGAAACCCTGTCTCTACTAAAAATACAAAAAAATTAGCCGGGCATGGTGGTGGGCGCCTGTGGTCCCAGCTACTTGGGAGGCTGAGGCAGGAGAATGGTGTGAACCTGGGAGGTGGAGCTTGCAGTGAGCCGAGATCGCGCCACTGCACTCGAGCCTGGGTAATGGAGGGAGACTCCATCTCAAAAAAAAAAAAAAAGATTATGAAGAAAGTCATGGTGAGTCAAAGAACAAATCTGAACAAATCTTCCTCAAGTATTTTATTTATTTATCTATCTATTTATTTATTTTTGAGATGGAGTCTTGCTCTGTTGCCCAGGCTGGAGTGCGATGGCATGATCTTGGCTCACTGCAGCCTCCGCCTCCTGGGTTCAAGTGATTCTCACCTCAGCCTCCCAAGTAGCTGGGATTACAGGTGCCCGCCACCAAGCCTGGCTAATTTTTGTGCTTTCAGTAGAGATGGGGTTTCAGCATGTTGGCCAGTCTGGTCTTGAACTCCTGACCTCAAGTGATCCCCCTGGCTCGGCCTCCCAAAGTGCTGGGATTACAGGTGTGAGCCACCGCGTCTGGCTCCTCAAGTATTTTTTGCCTTGTATCTTTTATACCTTTAGGAATTACTCTTTATATTTTTCTAGTACCTTGTGGGGTATTTTTTTTTTAAATCATTTGTTCTCTGTGCATTTTCTAGAAAAGTGAATAATTATTGTGGTTGAGTTTTTGCTGCAAGTCCAAAGACTTATTCACAGACCTGGGATTAGGGTAAAGGCAACTGCTGTTTTGTGATGATAAGAATGGGTCCATAGAGAGCTTGATTGTACAGACATGTTCCCTGATGAATAAGGAGTGGGTGAGAAACTGGATACAGGTAGAAAAATTATCCTTGAAGAGTGGATAGAAGCATTCTTCTACTGAGATGGAGGTGGAGCTTCTATTTACTTTTCCAGCTGAGACTCTGTTGAGCCAGGAATGGGTAGGCAGGGGACTGGAGACTGGTGATGAAGGCTGAGAATAGCTCTGGAGGAAGGTCGTCTGTCCAGCATTAAGGTTCCAGCTGAGGTTTCATGGGTACTGCTTTGAGAGAGTTATTCATTTGTGTAGTTGTGATGCTCTTTAGCAATAGATTGCAGATTGACGATAGGAGCAGAAAACGTAGTTAGATTGATCAGGGCTGGTGGTTTATAGGGTGAGTGCAGTAGAAGTGTAAGAAGACTAAGGAGTAGCAAGAGATGATACGTGGATTCGATACTAGATAGGAAAGGAAGTCGTGCCAGGATGGGGCTGACTAACGTGACCAAAACATTGGCAGGAGTTCGGCACTCTTGTGGTTGAACAGCTGGGGTGAGGGCTTGAGAGTAATCAAGGAATAGGAGTTTAGAGCCAGATAAAAGGATATGGATAGTGGGATGTTGTTGAGACTCATCTGAATTGAACAGATTTGTTCTGTTTATTTTGATATTCAGTAACAACATAAGACTGGAGTAACGTTGGCTAAATGACCAGACCATAGGATATTATTATAGATTTTTGAGACACAAAAAATTATTCATTCCACAAGTATGTGAGGTCATTGCTTTTTTATGCAAAACAGAAAGATAGTATTTTCTGAAGATTAATCTGCCTCTGATATGCAGGATGGATTGAAAGGGATATGTGAGAAAATGAAAGCCTTAATTAAAAGTAAACATCAGCCTAAACTCTTTGAAATTTTATAACCTCTGAAATGATAGAATTAATGAGTTTTTGCTTTGTGTTCATAAGAAGAGAAGAAATAAGCTAGTGAACTCCTGGCTTAGGTTTTGTAATTTTTAAAATTGTGTTTGCCATATAGATTTTATGTTCTTTATCCTACTCAAATTGATAAATTAATTTTAATTTATTGATAATCCATTTAACCTATACACTATGATATACATATGCAAGAAAATATGTCATGTTAGTGTATAATTTTGAAATATGGTAGATTTTGAATGACTGTTGAAACCCAACTTTCCTGTTAGCTTAATGACTAATGTCATGAATGACTTTATATAGATTTAATTTTTTTAAGAAAGAAACAGGAAATATACATGAAAAGTCTTTTGGTTAGTATAATTTATAATTCATTTGGTATATATTGTATAGAATTTTATTTCTTCATTTTACTAGAATTTTAAATGTCACCTCTTTTGACTTAGGGTTCAGTAAACCTATTGTGAAAAGTTGTGAAACAGTTTGGATGAGTTGCTTTTTGAGATCTATACAGTTCCACTATAGAGGTCTCCACTTTGTGCCCTGGAAAACTGGTTTTGTAGGAATTCCTGTTTCTGTAAGTTATTGGCAATTACAGCAAGAGTCTCGGTGGTACTCTAAAATAAGGTCCTAAGCAGTGGATATCTACTGAAACGGTTGATAAATACACTTTCTAAAAGAAAAAAACCCACACATTTATTACATAACACATGTCAAAGTGACTTTCCACAGTGTGTGGCACACAGACAGCACTTAGTAAATGGGGTGTTTTGTTTTTAATTTGCTAAACTTTTGTTATTACTTTGTATTTATTTGGGTTATTTTCTTTCTAAAGAGGGGAATAATATTAATATTTAAATGACCTGCATAACATTCTTAGTGATTAAAAATAAACTTTTATGTCCTTGGTTCAATGATTTAAAAAACATGTTTGAGTTTAAAATCTTACATTTAAATGTGCAAAATACAGAAAAGTACAAAAATAAAAACTCGTAAGACCTGATTGTTTAAACGTGTGTAGCACATAGTTGAATTCCCATCAACTAAGAGGAAAAAGTGTTAACATTTTGGTATATTTATTTTCAGTCTCTTTGGAGTGTGTGTTTTTACATAGTTGAGGTCATATTTACAATTTGTTTTAGATTCTTCTTCTCTCATTATGGACACATAATGTATATTTTTTGTGGTTTTGTAACAGGATAAACATTTCCCTATTATTGAACATTTGTTTTCAGTTTTTTCCTCACTGCCACCGTAGTCTTATGTATTCTCGTGTTGCTATTTAATAATAAAGAAATACCTGAGACTGGGCAATTTTAAAGGAAAGAGGTTTATTTGGCTCACACTCCTGCAGGCTGTATGGGCATGACATCACTCAGCTTCCGGGGAGGTCTTAGGGAGCTTTTACTCATGGTGGAGGGTGAAATGAGAGCGGGCACATCACATGGCAAGAGCAGGAGCAAGCGCAAGCAGGATGTGCTACACACGTTTAAACAGTCAGGTCTCAGGAGAACTCACTATCATGAGGACAACAGCCAAAGAGATGGTGCTAAACCATTCATCAGAAATCCACCCCTACGGTCCAATCAACAATCAGGTCTCACGAGAACTCACTCACTATCACGAGAACTCACTCGCTATCGCGAGGACAGCAGCCAAAGAGATGGTGCTAAACCATTCATGAGAAATCCACCCCTACAGTCTAATCAACAATCAGGTCTCACGAGAACTCACTCCCTATTGCAAGGACGACAGCCAAAGAGATGGTGCTAAACCATTCATGAGAAATCCACCCCCACGGTCCAGTCACCTGCCACCAGGCCCCACCTCCAATACTGAGGATTACAATTCCATATGAGATTTGGGTGGGGACAAATATATAAACTATATCACCTTGGATAAGCTATTTAGCTTCCTTTCCGCTTAGTTTTCACGTTTATAAATGTGGGAAATAATACTTCCTAAGAGTTAATGAGGATTAACTGACATAATGTGTATAGGACATGTAGAGCAGTCCTTGAAATAAGCCTGTAAAATATTGCCCCTGTGTTCATCTTTGTGCACAGAGGATCTCCTCTTTTTTCCTTTTTATGGCTACTGAAAAAATTTTTAGCATAAATCCCGCAATAATAAAAGGACTTAATTGCTTTAATCTTACTACATATTGTGAAATCATTTTCTGATAAGTTATGGCAGTTTACATTCCTCTTGAGCAGCATGAGACTGTGAATATTTAATCGAACCCTCACCAGTATTACATATTCTCATTTATTTATTCATTTATTGTAGAATTAGGGTCTTGCTTTGTTATATAGACTAGAGTATAGTGATGTGATCATAGGTCATTGTAGCCTCAAACTCCTGGGCTTAAGCAATCCTCTAGCCTCATCTTCCAGAGTAGCTGGGACTATAGCTATAGGCCACCACACCCAGCTAATTTTTTTTTTTTTTTTTTTTTTTTTTTTGAGACATGGCCTTGCTCTGTTGCCCTGGCTGGGGTGTAGAGACCACTGCTCACTGCAGCCTCGACCTCTTGGGCTCAAGTGATCCTCTTACTTCAGCCTCACAAGTAGCTGGACCACATGCATGTGCCACGAACATCTGGTTAATTTTTTATTTTTTTGTAGACACAGGGTCTCACCTTGTTACTCAGGCTGGTCTCAAACTCCTGGGCTCAAGTGATCCTGCCACTTCAGCCCCCAAAGTGCAGGTATTACAGGTATGAGCCACTGTGCCTGGCTCATGTTCTCATTTTTTAAAATCCTTGTTTGAGAGGCAAATGAATTGCCCATTTTAGTTAGAGAAGGAGATTTATAGAAGACTAGTAGAGGATAAAGTTAGAGAGCTGGTTTGCTGAGATACTGGAGATACTTAAGAGTTGGGACTGTGTTGGGTGTCGTGACCCTCATAGTTCTCCACAAGGACTTGAACTGGATTAAGGGCACCATGAGTCTAGAGGCAGGTCCAGTAGGCTCCACCTTCCCCATCCAGCCAAACCGGTGGCCTCAGTTTCCTGTAAAAATTTCTTTTTTTTTTTTTTTTTTTTTTTTGAGACGGAGTCTCGCTCTGTCATCCGGGCTGGAGTGCAGTGGCCGGATCTCAGCTCACTGCAAGCTCCGCCTCCCGGGTTTACGCCATTCTCCTGCCTCAGCTTCCCGAGTAGCTGGGACTACAGGCGACCGCAACCTCGCCCGGCTAGTTTTTTTTTTTGTATTTTTTTAGTAGAGACGGGGTTTCACCATGTTAGCCAGGATGGTCTTGATCTCCTGACCTCGTGATCCGCCCGTCTCGGCCTCCCAAAGTGCTGGGATCCTGTAAAAATTTCTTGTCTTTGTATCTGAAATACCGTTACATCTCACTTCTTCTTTTTCATCTATCTAATCTTTCTTATCGTGATTCACTTTCATTTCCTCTATGTCTTCACAGAAGGCTGGCCAGCTAACACGGCATGGCAAAGTAGTATCGCCTCTGCTGACAGACTCCCTCTAGGGAGAAAGAAGGTGGCCAAGCCAGTAAAGCTTAGGCATTACCAAATTTGCCAATAAGAGAAATAATTCTACCTTCCCAGAATTGGGTGAGTAAAGGAGTGTGGGAAAGTTTCTACACTAACACAGCCCTCAATATTTATATTAATTTTACTTTTAAACCATATTAGCATATGTCCACTGTTTTTTAAAAAGTCGTTTTCCTGAGTTTAAAAATCTGCAACTTACAACTCAGTAGGTTGTGCATAGACATTTTGCCACAGAAGATACACAAATGGCCAAAAACACATGAAAAGATGCCCAGCATCATTAGCCGTCAGGGAAATACAAATCAAACACAGTGAAATATACCACTTCACACCTGGAGATAGAGAAATCCAAGCCCGACCTTGTACATCTGATGGAAAGAGAATTGGTTGAACCCGGGAGGTGGAACTTGCAGTGAGCCGAGATGGCACCATTGCACTCCAGCCTGGGCAACAAGAGCAAGACTCCATCTCAAAAACAAAAGAGATTTCAGTGCTCAGGGTTGTATTTCTGTTTACAACTGTGGGGGTAAAATTAATAAATTTTGCCTTTGGGACAACATCACATCACGTTTTAGAAACAAAGATTTCTTGGTAGTCGATGGTGGGAGAGTTGGATCCTCATGTGTGTATGATAAATAAGAGTGTGAACTTGAAAGAACTGGTGCCGTCACAGTTTATACCGTATTCCATTAGTGAACAAAACTTTAATTTTTACAGAGCAGCATTATGTTAAATGACTATTATTTTAACTTTATTGATATTTTTTGCATGTACTAATTTGTAAATTTGTTTTGGTTTAATTGTGTTAGAGTTAGAAGCACATAAAAATTATGTTTTTACATCTTTTTTTTATTTTTTATTTTTGAGATGGAGCCTCACTCTATCACCCAGGCTGGAGTGCAGTGATGTGATCTCGGCTCACTGCAATCTCTGCCTCCCAGGTTCAAGTGATTCTCTTGCCTCAGCCCATTTAGTAGCTGGAACCGCAGGCATGCACCACCACGCCCGGCTAATTTTTGTATTTTTATAGAGACGGGGTTTTTCCATGTTGGCCGGGTTGGTCTCTAACTCCTGACCTCAGGTGATCCATCCACCTCGGCCTTCCAAAGTGCTGGGATTACAGGCGTGAGCCACCGCACCCAGCCACAAATTATATTTCTTAATTCTTTTTATCCTATTACCCCTTCCCCTGGCTACCATCCCCTACCCTCCACCCACATCCACAGTGAAAGATAAAGGAGATTAATTTTGCCTGTAGGAATCCATGGAAACTTGGCCTTCAAACTTCAGGCAAGCACCAGAGTGGAAACGTTTGGAAGTCTTGTTCTAACATGTTTTTACTTTAAAATGTTTTAAAAATTGAATTAGGTTTTTATGTTTTTAGAACCATCTTGCCCTGCCTTTTCTAGCTTTTGATGGGACATTGCCAAATTAATAGACTGTTTTAAAGATTACTAAGATGGGCAGCTTTCATTTCAGTAAAGAAAAGAAGCTGTACTAAAGGAATTATTCAGGTGAAAATGCTTTTGTGATTAAAAATGATCTTCAGAAACTGATGAAGTAAATTTCAACAGTACAAGTAAATTTCAACAGTACAAGCAAACCCTGTTTTTCTGCAGTTGTGACTTTGTTGTTCTCACGTCTCCTCCACATGTCTCCTCCGCACCTCCCCACCACACCTCCCCACCACAGCGTCTCTGCCTTTACAGCCTCTTCCTACTGCTACCTCCTTATCCAGTTCTCTGTCTAGACCCTCTGCTGTCCTCTGCGTTTGTTTTTGAACTGAACTTTGGATTAAAGTACTACCTTTTTGTGGCTGTTACCCAAAGTTTGTCTTCACTTTTGCTTGGAATTTGAGGTTACTGTACTGTTGTTCAGACTTTACCTTTAAAATTCCAGGAACATCCTATTAGTAAAACAATGAGTTTTTAAATTTTTGGTAAAGGTGGTCATAATTCTTACAGGAACCAGTTTTATTCCATTTCGTTCATAGATTTTCATTTTGCCTTTTTAATGGGCATAGAATTATCTTTCATGTTTTTCTGTAGTGGAGAAACCTAGTTGTGAGAAGGTGAACCTTTCAAATAAAATTGTAGTTGAAGAAACAAAAGTGGAAAGACTAGGTTAAAATAAATTTGACCCTGGCCTAATTCCATTTATCTCATATCCACTTTAGAAAAGAACTAAAACAGGCTGTGCATGGTGGCTCGCACCTATCATTTCTTTGTGTTTTTACTAATTCATGCTTCTTGTTTGGACTTTACTGACTTGTCTCTATATGAACTCTGTCACTGACAAAAATATCCTCTGTTCTCAAGTTTCCCTCTTCTGTTTCCTACCAGATAATACTTGTGGTTTTTTTTGTTGTTAAGTACATTTTAAACATCATCTTTAGAGATATAACCATTTTTTTTCTAAATCTGTATCCTTGGGTAAGAGGTAGTGTGAGACTTTAGTATTGTAGTTCAATTGAACAAACATTAATTAAACACCGTTTATATGCCTGGGCTGTGTTTTGGTAAGGATTGTAAAAGAAGTAATGGGCACATTCTCATGCTGCAAACATTCAAGCACTTGAATTCCAGATGGGAAATAATATATATGCATGAAATAACTTGAGAAAAATTCTGAAGCAATAAATAAGCAAATTCAAGACAGTGTCTAGTAAATACCAGAAAAGTTACAGTGTTTTAAAATAAGCTCTAAAATTATTGTGCTTTAAAAAATGGGTCTCTGAAAATGTTTCAGTATGGATTCTGTATTAACCATTGCCTTCGGCTGGGTGCGGTGGCTCACGCCTGTAATCCCAGCACTTTGGAAGGCTGAGGTGGGCAGATCACGAGGTCAGGAGATCAAGACCATCCTGGCTAACACGGTGAAATTCCGTCTCTACTAAACATACAAAAAATTAGCTGGGCGTGGTGGCATGTGCCTGTGGGCCCAGTGGGAGACTGAGGCAGAATTGCTTGAACCCAGGAGGCGGAGGTTGCAGTGAGCCGATATTGTGCCACTGCACTCCAGCCTGGGGACAGAGAGACTCCGTTTCAAAAAAAAAAAAAAAAAAAAAAACTATAGCCTTACAGCCTCAAATTATAATTGGCCTCTTCTAAGGCTAAATAGTATTATTACAATTTCTCTTCCTCCTCCTCCTCCTCCTCCTAACTTATCAAACTCTTCAACCCCCAGCTCAAATTCCATCTTGCTTATGGAATTTGCCCTGTGCACCGCAAGCAGCACAGCATCTGGAGCCAGTCTGCCTAGGTTGAGTCCTAATTCTAAGACTGTTTGACTTTGGATGAGTTGCTTTACCTATTAGTGCCTCAGTTTGCTTGCTATAAAATGGTAGTGCTAATAATAACTACCTCATAGGACTGTTGTGAGGAATTGTTACTATATGAGTGGCAAAGAGTAAGCACATATATAAATGTGTCTTGTTACTCTCATACTCTGTTATTATGGTCACTTCTCACAATACACTTAAACATTTCTATAAAGTGATTTATCTGAGCTTAAATATTTTTTGGAATTATATATTTTGTATATTCTGCTCTATAATAGCTGTTTGTGTTAACATAAAATTAGCATCTCTCTTCCATCCTCACCTTTAGAAGTGAATCGATGTTACCAGAGAATGTGCATTTATCATCCTGTGGCTTTGCAGATCCCTGGTCCGCTTTTTCTCTTTCCTGTTTCTGTTCAGTATTTATTCATTCTGCCTTGTTGCCTATTAGGTTCTGCATATGTGCTCTTCACTAGCTTATTATAAGTTCTTCTTCCCAAGGAGCAATTCTATTTCAGGGATGACAACAAACATGACTATTGAACTCTTAGTGCCGTGCATCTTGTTATCACTAGAAAATTCAGGATTCACAAATAGCCAATAGCTGGGCTTGGTGGCTCACACCTGTAATCCCAACACTTTGGGAGGCCAAAACAGGCAGATCACTTGAGCCCAGGAGTTCAAGACCAGCCCAGGTGACACGGTAAAACCCCATCTCTACTAAAAATGCAAAAATGATGAGTGCCTGTAATTCCAGCTACTTGGGAGACTGAGGCAGGAGAATCACTAGAACCTGGGAGGCAGAGGTTGCAGTGAGCCGAGATTGCCCCTCTGCAGTCCAGCCTGGATGACAGAGTGAGACTCTGTCTCAAATAAAAAAATAAAAATAAAAATCACACAGAGTCCTCAGCAGAGTAAATAAAACAAAATTGCTAGCGATTGACATCTAGAGACTGTTTACAAGGATGTTCTTAATGTACCTTTATGGATGACTTTAGCTGTTTCCCATGGATTATCTCATTTTACTCTTACAGCAAAGAAACAAAGGCTCATAAAGTTGAACTAATTTGACTAAGATTACACAGCTGGCAAGTATCAGAAAACTATATTTGCACTGAGAAGGGAATGACTCCAAAATTAGAGCTTCCTTTCTTACTGCTGTCTTATCTCTAGTCTTAGTTCTTGTTTGGAAAGGGAACTTCTGGTGCTTACGAATGGTGAGGCTTATCTTCTTGAAAGTGGTAATCAACTGTACTGAATTTCTAAGGTTAAAAAATTAAGATGTACAAGGCCTATTATGGGGAGGGGGGAGGGGGGAGGGATTAGGGATTGCATTGGGAGTTATACCTGATGTAAATGACGAGTTAATGGGTGCAGCACACCAATATGGCACAAGTATACATATGTAACAAACCTGCACGTTATGCACATGTACCCTAGAACTTAAAGTATTAAAAAAAAAAAAATTAAGGTGTAACATTACCAGTTTTCTCTTTTATTGATGCTTTCCTTAGATTTTTTTTTTTTAAATAAATAATCTGTTACCTTTTTGTGAGAACTGTATGTAGATTTCATTCTGGACATATAAATATTAAGGCTTAGGTAGCATTTAAAGTATTTGTGATCCCAGCACTTTGGGAGGCCGAGACGGGCGGATCACGAGGTCAGGAGATCGAGACCATCCTGGCTAACACGGTGAAACCCCGTCTCTACTAAAAAATACAAAAAAAACTAGCCGGGCGAGGTGGCGGGCGCCTGTAGTCCCAGCTACTCCGGAGGCTGAGGCAGGAGAATGGCGTGAACCCGGGAGGCGGAGCTTGCAGTGAGCTGAGATCCGGCCACTGCACTCCAGCCCGGGTGACAGAGCGAGACTCCGTCTCAAAAAAAAAAAAAAAAAAGTATTTGTGGTCAGAAATTAAATGAATGCATGAAATACTGTACTCTTTTTTGAGTAAATTCTAAAAATAATCCCTAATCATTTTGTTACAATCAGTTGTAGATTACTTTGCCATTTACCCATATACTTTTTTAATATACCTTAAAGACCAGAGAGAAAGGTAGGAACAGTTGCGAAGTTGCTCTTCTCTGATTATGAAGACTTATTCAGGAGGACTGGAAGCAGAATTTTCAGACATGTTTCTGTCTTTCTAAATGGATTCTATTAACTTCCATAGTACTTTGTTCATAGCAGACTTTCAAATGTTTGGTTGGCTTCATGCAAAAAGGAGCTGTCTCTTTACTCCCTTCTGTATTGCTGATGCTAATTGAATTATCTTTTAAAGATTCAGCATATTTTATGGGGATTTAATTTTGAGAACATTGGTGTCTTTGTGAAGGTTTCTTTTTTCTTTTGAGACAAAGTCTCACTCCGTTCGTTGCCCAGGCTAGAGTGCAGTATCGTGATCTTAGTTCACTGCAACCTCTGCCCACAGGGTTCAAGCAATTATCCCGCCTCAGCCTCCTGAGTAGCTGGGATTACAGGTGCGTACCACCACACCTGGCTAATTTTTGCATTTGCAGTAGAGATGGGGTTTCACCATGTTGGCCAGGCTGGTCTTGAACTCCTGACCTCAAGTGATCCCCCCACCCCGGCCTCCCAAAGTGCTGAGATTACAGGCATGAGCCACCGCGCCCAGCCTGAAGGTTTCTTTTGTAGCACGTAAAAAAGATTTAATTCATCAAAATATCCACTCACATTCTGATACTTCCTAGAGTAATAATCTTCTGTCTTTAGCTGCTATTTCTGTCCTGTATTTTCATTGCAATTGTATGCTTTTCTTCTTGAACCATTCCCATACATGGATATGGTAACAGCCACATTGGGTGAAGCTTCATTAGTGTCTCCACACTGTATTTTTTCTACCCATCCCAATCTATTTTTTTTGAGATAGAGTTTTGCTTTTGTTGCCCAGGCTGGAGTGCAATGGCACAATCTTGGCTCACCACAACCTCCATCTCCTGGGTTGAAGCAATTCTCCTGCCTCAGCCTCCGGAGTAGCTGGGATTACAGGCATGTGCCTCCACGCTGGGCTAATTTTGTATTTTTAGTAGAGACGGGGTTTCTCCATGTTGGTCTGGCTGGTCTCAAACTCCTGAGCTCAGGTGATCTGCCCGCCTTGGCCTCCCAAAGTGCTGGGATTCCAGGCGTGAGCCACCGCGCCCGGCCCATCCCAATCTTTTGGAAACGTAGTCTGGGTCCTCGTAAAGCACATGGTTGCTTAAAAACATTCCATTACAGCCGCAAACTCCTAATGTGTTCAAGAGGACATTGCATTTTACGTTTTCAATTTCTTACAAACTTTCACAAAAACAATATAAGTAAATAGCTGATGAAGTGTTCTTTGTGGCTTTGAAGAAACGTTAGTACCTTAGGAGATACCCTTTACCAGCAGCCCGTTAATACTTGGTTTATTTTATTTATTCATACGTCTGAGCTGGATTCTATAGGGAGAAATGAAAAATGTTTTATAGGCAAAATGTTATGAGATATCTGCTAATATCATAGGCAAAAGTATTTTTGCAATATGTATTATATATCATTAATTTAATGGTATCCAGTAGAATATAATATCCTTTTACTGGAGGGTTTTAAATAAAAATGTCTTTTCATTACAGTTTAAAAGATGATTGTAAAGTTTCATGTAAGTCAAGCACGCAGTTGTTAATATCTTATATGTATGTACTCCTTATGTTTAGCAAGATGAAACTTGTCAGACCCACATGCTAAGAGTGACCAGATTTACTGGCCCTTCACACAAATCAAACACGACTTTGCCGTTGCTGTTTTTCTTTCCTCTGCCTTCTTCCGCTGTATTCTATCTCTCTCCATCTGTTACTGTGAAGGGGTGGCCTGCCCCTCCACACCTGTGGGCGTTTCTCATTAGGTAGAACGAGAGACTTGAGAAAAGAAATGAGACACAGAGACAAAGTATAGAGAAAGAAAAAGTGGGCCCAGGGGACCGGCGCTCAGCTTACAGAGGACCCATGCTGGCACCGGTCTCTGAGTTCCCTTAGTATTTATTGATAATTATCTTTACCATCTTAAAGATAAGGGAGTGGCAGGACAACAGGATCATTTTAGGGAGAAAATCAGCAGTGAGACTTACGGATAAAGATCTCTGTGACATGGGTAAGTTCAAAGGAAAATGCTGTGCCTTGATATGCATATGCAAACATCTCCATAAACCTCTTAGCAGCATTGCTCCAGCAAGTCCCACCTTATGCCGTAAGGTGGTTTTCTCCTATCTCAGTAAACAGAGCAGACAGTCGGGTCTCACACGGGTTTTCTCCTATCTCAGTAAACAGAGCAGACAATCGGGTCTCACACCGAGATGTTCCATTGCCCAGGGACCGGCAGGACTTTTAACCAGCAAGCTGCCTTCAGGCACTTGTTTAACAAAGACACACCCTGCACAGCCCAAAATCCATTAAACCTTGAGTCACCACAGCACATGTCTCTTGCAAGGACAAGGTTGGGGGTAGGGTCACAGATTAACAGCCTCTCAAATACAGAACAAAATGGAGTCTCTTATGTCTACTTCTTTCTATACAGACACAGTAAGAGGCTGATCGCTCTCTCTTTTCCCCACAAACTGACAGTTATAAGCATAGAGGAGCCTGTACCTGGAGGTGGATTCGTAACTGTCCTTTACCTTCCACATCTACTCGGGCCTGCAAACCGCGAGCCCCACCTCCATGCTCTTTTTTTTTTTTTTTTTTTTTTGAGACGGAGTCCCTGTCTCCCAGCCTGGAGTGCAGTGGCTTGATCTTGGCTCACTGCAACCTCCTCCTCCCAGGTTCAAGTGATTTTCCTGCCTCAGCCTCCCTAGTAGCTAGAATTACAGGCATGAGCCACTTATGTTTTGTATCCTCCTCCCCTTTACCCCCTAGTAATTGGTTCATGGCCCACTAGGGGAAAAAAAGATGGTCTTTCACAACAGATAGTCTGAAAAGCGCTGGTCTGAATTTCCTGTATTAGGCCCTGGCCCTGCCTCCGTTTATCAGGCTCGTCACTCAGTACTTTCCTTCAGCACTCTTATTCCAAAGTCTACTCGCTCTTCATTCTGTTCTTCCTCACCTTTTCATTTGGTCCTGTTTATTTCTTCTCTTGAGATTGCCGCTCCATGCACCTCAGATGTGGGTAGAATGGAGGGAACACACCGTCTCAGAGCTGGGTTACAGCGTTCCCTTCTCCAGGGTTCTCTGCTATAGCGACATTTCCTCCAGACCATGGCTGAAGATGAACACGGCAGCTCAGCAGAGTGAAGACGCCTGAGGCCAGCACTCATTCGCCCTATCAGAGAAACAAGGGACCTGCCAGACCCTGTTGTCCGCCTGTTAGTGTGATGAGCAGCTGTGGATTTCATCTGTGTTTCCTGGGCAGGGGGCATGTAGGTGTGGAAATGGATACTACCAATTGGATTGGCTGGTTTAATATCTCATGAATATCAGTACCTTCATGAGTATTTTGTGTCTCCTCTGATCTCGTGAATATTTGGTGGTTCTAAGTGCTTTCATTCGTTCCTGTGTTTACCACACAGATGCCCTGTTTACCTTCTCTGTGTCTAACTTCTCAAGCTGTTTGCTCTGTACTTATTTTCATCTCTCTTATTTGTATCTTTGATTTTCTGTAATGGAATTGGATATTCTTAAATATTCATGCATTACACCTCTCCACAATAAAAGTAACCTTCATTCCTCTGACTCTCAAACAAATTGCCTGTCACTGATCACATTCTTTGTAGCAAAGTTTTTCTGAGAGAAGAGGAATGTTAGTTAGGGCAGGGTTTATAGACACGTCGTATAATTCATTACCTGCTAGAGTATCAGCTCTTGTATTTTTATTTTCCACTTTTAGAATACATAGTCCTTAGGGCATGTTGTGTCTCATCTGTCTCTCTCTTGCCCCATTGTATTTAGTATATGGATTTTTGTTGTAGACACTCAAAGTTGATTACCCTGAAGGCTGGTTAAGTTTAGTTAAAGTGCTCAACCTCTGAGGTCAGAGTTCGGTGTCATGTGGAGACTTATTTGCTTTGTTTCATGTCCTCATGGTAACCTTGAATGCTGGCCAAATGGCTCTTGGTTACAAAGAGCCTGGTAAGACAAAGCATTAGCACTTGTATCGCATAAGCAGTTTGAAACCAGTGTTCCTCTGAATGTGGGGCAAGAGCATCTTGTTCCCATTCAGAGGGCAACATTATATCATAATTTTTCATGATTAAAAAAAAGTGGACAGTGAGGATGGCAGAAGAAAATATATGTGAATTTGCCTGTAACTATACTTTTTTCTTTTTTTTTTTTTTTTTGAGACTGAGTCTCGCTCTGCTGCCCAGGCTGGAGTGCAGTGGCCGGATCTCGGCTCACTGCAAGCTCCGCCTCCCGGGTTTACGCCATTCTCCTGCCTCAGCCTCCCGAGTAGCTGGGACTACAGGCGCCACTACCACGCCCAGCTCATTTTTTGTATTTTTAGTAGAGACGGGGTTTCACCGTGTTAGCCAGGATGGTCTCGATCTCCTGACCTCGTGATCCGCCCGTCTCGGCCTCCCAAAGTGCTGGGATTACAGGCTTGAGCCACCGCGCCCGGCCAACTTTTTTCTTCTTTTTAAGAGGCAAGGTGTTGCTCTGTTTCCCAGACTGGAGTGAAGGGAGAGTCATAGCTCACTGCTGCCTTGAACTCCTGGCCTCAAGCAGTCCTCCCACTGCAGCTTCCAGAGTAGCTAGGACCACGGGCACATGCCACCGGAGTAGCTAGGACCACGGGCACACGCCACCATGCTCAGCTAATATTTTAGATTGTCTGTAGAGATGCGGTCTCGCTTTAAGGCCCAGGCTGGTCTTAAATCCCTGGTCTCAAGTGATCCTCGCAGAGTGCTGAGCCACCATGCCCAGCCACATATGTTGGCTTTCTTGTATAGGTTTAAGAATTCAAGACCGGGTGCGGTGGCTCACGCCTGTAATCCCAGCACTTTGGGAGGCCGAGACGGGCGGATCACGAGGTCAGGAGATCGAGACCATCCTGGCTAACACGGTGAAACCCCGTCTCTACTAAAAAGACAAAAAAACTAGCCGGGCGAGGTGGCGGCGCCTGTAGTCCCAGCTACTCGGGAGGCTGAGGCAGGAGAATGGCGGGAACCCGGGAGGCGGAGCTTGCAGTGAGCCAAGATCCCGCCACTGCACTCCAGCCTGGGCGACAGAGCGAGACTCCGTCTCAAAAAAAAAAAAAAAAAAAGCAGTCATGTATCTATGTTAGAAGAATCTGAAATTGCTAAGAAATAATGTGAAATTTCAAAGTAACTTATATAAGTCAACATACCACTCCCTCCCTGCCTCCGGTATGTGGGTCTCCTTTGCGTCTGTTTCTGCTGTTTTTTCCCCTAGTTTTCTTTTTTAAATCAAGGTGTGATCTCTTGCGTGCCTGGTTGTTTTGGATTCTATACTGAATATTACATATGAAAAGTTGTGGAAATAATTTGAACCTTTGTTGGATTTTTCTTGCAGCGAGGATTGACTTTAGTTTCTGGCAGGCAACCAGGTTAGAACAGATCACCTTAATTCAAACAGAGATGAGATGATGGATTCTTCTGGGTTAGTCCCTGCGAGCGCTGATCTGTTCCAGCCTTGCCTTTTCTTCTGGGGAGTATCGCTTGTAGGTCCCACCAGAAGGCCTGTGGTCCCCTCTTCTTGGAAGACCTCGAACTCTGGTTTTTCCTCCAGCTCTGTGAACCTACTCAGCACTCTGCTCAGCTTTTTCGGCTTCCCAGCTAAGCTTTCTGCCGGCTTTTCTGGTTATCAGCAGGAGTCTGCCCTTGCCAGAAGTACATTCTTTCTTCATGTTTGTTTTTGCATTTGTTTAAAATGGCCGGGTGCTGGCTCAAGTCTGTAATCCCAGCACTTTGGGAGGCCCAGGCGGGTAGATCACTTGAGGTCAGGAGTTCGAGATCAGCCTGGCCGACGTGGCGAAACCCTACCTCTACTAAAAATACAAAACTTAGTTGGGCATGGTAGTGCGTGCCTGTAATCCCAGCTACTCAGGTGGCTGAAGTGGGAGAATCACTTGAACCGAGAGGCAGAGGTTGCAGTGAGCCAAGATCACACCACTGCATTCCAGCCCGGGCAACTGAGACTCTGTCTCAAAAAATCCCACAAAGAATATATACATATATATGTATACAGCATATGTACATATGGTTTATGAACAGATATACCTACAGTGGGTATACGCATGATCAGTTTCGTTGCCTAGGCTGGGTGTGGCGGCTCACATCTGTAATCGTGGCACTTTGGGAGGCCGAGGTGGCGGGATCACTTGTGGCCAAGAGTTTGAGACCAGAGTGGACAGCATAGTGAGACTCTGTTTCTACAAAAAATTTAAAAATTAGCTGGATGTGATGGCACGCACCTGTAGTCCCAGCTATTTGGGAGGCTAAGGTGGAAGGATTGCTTGAGCCCAGGAGTTCAAGGCTGCCGTGAGCTATGACCTTGCCACTGCACTCCAGCCTGGGGGACAAAGTTAGACCATGTCTCTGGGGGGGAAAAAAATATATGTGTGTGTGTGTGTGTGTGTGTGTGTGTGTGTATGTATATGTATATATATTACTGATAGTGTGCTTATAATAAGCAAAGATATATGGTATATCTTTGATATGTATCTTCATTATATAGTATATATAATATATGCCTTTTATTATATATTTGATATTTATTATATATAAAGCTGTATATCTTTGACATATCTGTATATAATACATATATAAGCTCTATCTTATGTATCTCATCTATATCAACCATATATGAGATATATAAGATATATAGATATATAAATGATATATCAAATATATAACATCTTTTATCTGTATCTATATATGATATATATGCAAGCTATATCTTATGTATCTCACATATATCTTAGCTATATCTGAGATACAGAGATAATATATAAATATTATAAGTACACCACCAAAGTTTGGAGACTCTTGCATGTTAGTCCCTCTTCTTTAACGTGGTATTGGTTCAGTAAGTACCTGTGGCCTGCCTGGTAAAAATTTTTCTAAATGCACAAAGATGAATGTCAGATATCTTATGAATGTCAGATAATTTATAATGGGGTGGTTATATAGCCCAACATATAAGCCTGAAGAAATGAACTCATAATATTAAAGGAATGCAGCAAATCAAGAGTCTTATTGGTGGGTTCTATGTATTTGCTGTGTAACCTATTTTTCTACATTTGACATATTTGAAAAACATCTCAAGATATTGGAAGTGTTCATTTTGTGGCCTCCTTAAAGTAGCAATTTGGTATTTACAACATATCTGAAAACAGCTGGTTTTTAAAAGTAATATAAAAATGATTATAGTGGTTAAGGGTACAGGCTCTGGAATCAGATTCTAAATTGAATCCTGACTTTGCCACGTAATAGCAGTGTGACCGAGGCCTATGTGTTTCATCTTTCTATTGTTGTTTACTTCTGTAAAAAATGGAAATAATTTTAGAACTACTATATGGGACTTATAAGGATTAAATTATATATATGTAACAAACTTTAAACACTGACACTTACTAAATCTTCAATAATTGTTAAAGAGATGGAGTCTTGCTGTGTTGCCCAGGCTGATCTCAAACTCCCCGGCTGAAGCAAGCTTCTCACCCCAGCCTCTTGAGTAGCTGACACTACAGGCACACTACTGTGCCCGACTAGTCTCAGCATTTTATTCAGATAGTGCAATCTATTTTGTCAGACATCTTAAAAGAAGGTTCTAATAATTTGCTTTTGCCATTGTATTTTCAAAAATTGACATTTTAAAACAATGTATAGTTTTATGTGTCTATTTAATGAGTCAAGTGTAAGACAGTTTCCGTGAGGATATATAGTTGATACAGGCAGTAAACATGATTTTTGTTTTAAAAGAGTTGGCTATAATCTGAACCAAAGTATTTTCAAGTCTTAGATTCTGTTGGTTGCGGCTTAAAAGTATGATTGCAGTACATTTTTACAACAAAGAGGTATTTAAAACCGAATAAGCACAATTTGGATGTGTTGACTTCTCTTTTGTTTACTTAAGTAGAACTTGTGTATATCTGTGCATAAGAGAGGGACAAGGGAAGAGAGATGACTCTTTATCTTTACTGCTTGGGTATACCCACAGTGAGGCTTTGGACCTGTCATTCCCATTTATGTAATGGATTTTGAACTCAAAAGCCCTGTAAATACATAAGCTATCTTGAACCAAGCCCCATTGTGAAAGGCAGGATTGAGGAATATGAAACAAATTATGCTTCCTTTCATTCACTTTATCTGCCCCAAGGTTTTTTGGGGAATGTGAGTCACATAATTTCATTTAATTTCTTCATATTTTTAACAGTGCTCTCTCTTCATAACTGAAAATCTGTATTTGATGTTGTTTTTCCCTTAGAATCATTACCTTCACATTTATTCTTGTTTTTCCTTTTGTATCTTGTACCTTTGTCACATTTTTATCCTTCCTGCATACCTCATAGCATACATTTTCTCTTCTATGGCCTTTCTTTTTGCTAAATGAAGAACTAAATCTTTATGAAATTATATTTTGTATTCTTATTAAAGAAATATTAAAACAATGTGATTTACTTTTGTACTGTACTATTATGTAGAAATTTCGGTATTTAGAGTGATTACTGAAAGGCTGTTTTACTAATTTTAATTATAATACTATTTAACTTTTATGAAGTACCAGGGATGTTCTGAATATGGGGAAGTACGAAAAAAAGGAACAGCATGATCTAGTGATTTACATTGTGAATATGGGAAATGAGGAGGTAAAAATTAATTTTAAATAGTATCTATTTCCTTCAACAAGTATTTGCATTTGTTTAATTACAGTAATAATAATATCTATATCCAGGAAATACCTGTAGCACAACTTGTGTTAGCAAAGGAAGAATCTAAAGTGGAGTGATTCACCATGAGCCATATTTGGCTGCTGTGGCACTGCCAAGGCAATGTCATAGACAGCAGCGTTGTCCAATAGAAATATGTGAGACATATATATAATTTTGTTGTCTAGTAACCACATTAAAAATTTTCAAAGGGAGAAATTAATTTTAGTAATAGTTTATTCAGTATATCTAAAGTATTATTTCAACATGTAATCAATATATAGAATTGATGAATTCTTTTATATTGATTTTATTCATACTAAGTCATTGAAATATGGTATGTATTTTATAAATATAGCACATCTTAATTTGGACACAATTTTCATTGGAAATGCTTGAACTACATTTCAATTTCATAAAGTGTACAGGTGAAAAACATTCACATACCCAAGTTATTCCAAACATACTTAAGTTTTTCAGTAACTGAATTCATGTCCATTTAAAAATTTAAATTTGGCCGGGCCCAGTGACTCACGCCTGTAATCCCAGCACTTTGGGAGGCCGAGGTGGGCGGATCATGAGGTCAGGAGATCGAGACCATCTTGGCTAACACGGTGAAACCCCGTCTCTACTAAAAATACAAAAAATTAGCCAGGTGTGGTGGTGGCACCTGTAGTCCCAGCTACTCGGGAGGCTGAGGCAGGAGAATGGCGGGAACCCGGGAGGCGGAGCTTGCAGTGAGCCGAGATGGCGCCACTCACTCTAGCCTGGGCGACAGAGCGAGACTCCGTCTCAAAAAAATACATAAATGTATTAAAATTTATAAAAATGAAAAATTGAGTCCCTCAGTGTGTTCATGTTTCAGATACTCAGTAGCCGTGTGTGGTTAGTGGCTACCATTTTGAATAGCACAGGTGTAGAATAGAGCTAACAGTTGAAGATGTCAGCTAAGGAGTCCTGAGTCATTATTACTCTATTTGGAGACACAGTCTTGCTCTGTTGCCCAGGTTAGAGTGCAGTGGTGAGATCATAGCTTGCTACATCCCAGGCTCAAGTGATCTTCCCCCTTCAGCCACGTAGCCGGGACTGTAGGCATGCACCACCACACCTGGCTAATTTTTATTTTTAGTGGAGACGTGGGGGTCTCACTGTGTTGCCCAGGCTGGTCTTGAACAACTGAGCTCAGACGATCCACCTGCCTCGGCCTCCCAAAGTGCTAGAATTACAGATGAGCCACCGTGCCTGGCCTAGCATACATTATTACATTGAAATTATGAGAACGACATTTTAAATGAAGTTTGTATCTAAATTCCAAATGATCTGCATTATTTTCAGAAAACAGTTTGGAGATCATCGCTACCCTCTGTGGTCCTCACTCGGGGGTCCTCAGGCTGAGATACTATTAATTCCTAGAAACTGCCTTCTGGCATACTGCTGTGGTCGACACTCATCAGTGGGATATGAAATCCACCTAGTGGATCTTGAACAGCATTTTTTAAACATATGAAATCGTATTGAATGGGATAAAGAGCGTATCAGTGATTCACCTGTGTTAAGTTTTAGCTGCATAAACGTGTGTATTTTGTGGGTTCAGGAGCTCAGTGAAAAATGAATTTTTTATTGTGTGTCACAACGGTTTTCACCGCCATCCCTCTGAGGCATACTTTTGATTGCTGTTGTACTGAATATTGCCTCAGGGTATGTTTGTTTAAACAAAGAGTGTTAATCAGAGAAGAAAAGTATAGATTTAGCAATGAGATGTAAGTGGTATTGGAACCTATCTAATGAGTAAAGAGGTAAAAATAAATGTGAAGTGGTATGGAATGTCAGTGATAAACAGAATCATATGGATGTGGTCACTTTGTTTTTTGAGACAGGGTCTTGCTGTGTCACCCAGGCTGGAGTGCAGTGGTGAGATCTTGGCTCATTGCAACCTCTGCCTCCCAGGTTCAAGCTAGTCTCCTGCCTCAGCCTCCCAAGTACCCAGGATTACAGATGCCCACCACCATGCCCAGCTAATTTTTGTATTTTTTTTAAGTAGAGACGAGGTTTCACTATGTTGGCCAGGCTGGTCTCCAACTCCTGACCTCAAGCAATGCGCTTGCCTCGGCCTCCCAAATCACCAGGATTACAGGCATGAGCCATCACACGTGGCCTTGGACGTGGTCACTTTGTTCCTCAGTTCTGAATTGGCCGGGAATAGACACATTTGAACTTGGTGTTAATAAACTGCGTTATTAGTTTGGTGACTATATTCCTCTAAATGTTGGTTTGGCTATAAATCAAATTTAAATTTGGGCTTGAATCTTTATTCTTCAGAAGGATCTTGGCTTCAAAAGTAAAAGTATAGTATTTATCTGATTTGTATGAAATACAGAAAAATGGCACCCATAGTCTTAAAGCATTTCAATGAAATACTACATATTTCACTGTGTATTCCCATAAATTATTTTTAAAAATTTTAGTAACACCTAATGTTTAATCTCTTTGGACATCCATTAAGATGTGTAAAAAATGAAGTCAAATCCTATCCAGAATTGAGATATGCTTTTGGTAAAATGGAGATTTTTTTTTTTCTTAGCCTGTTACTTTAAATTGTTCATTTATTTAATGTTCTTCCTTAAAGTTTGGGGGTTCTCGTGTTTTGTATAAGCCTCACTTTAATATGGTTGTTTGAAATTCTTAAGCTGTAGAGAGGCAATGCATCAAATGATTTTTATACAGAGTACATGTTTGGAATGCTTTCTTGCCACAAGAGTCTGGAAACTTGGGCAGCACTCGCTGTTGTGCTTTTAAAGACAAAATATGCCACAATCAGTGCTGTAGCAGTGATTGTAGCATATCACTGTTTCTTTTGTGAGAATTTGTATAGACTTAGGGATTACTACAAAATAGCTTTACTGTTTAGATACAGCAGATAAGTTTGAATGCAGTCTCAACTAATAATCCTCAGGTCCCACGCGCTATTGGCACACATTTTAAAATACTGTGTATTAACTGGGCGTATTTCTCCTTGTAAATTTTCTCTTGCCCAAGTGCTTTGTAGTGAGATACTAGGTATACCAGAAGATCAGCCTGTTGAAATGCTATTCCTGTAGCATTAAGGGAGAGGAAAGAGGAAGAGACAAAAATAAACGTTTAATTTATAACTGTTTCTAAAAACAGTAAGACTATACGGATTATAAACCCCATTAGGAAGTTTATCCTATTGCTTAAGTTAAGGCATTTGTATTGAAATGTGTTAGGGATGCAGACAGAAGCCAAATATTGTGCAGTAGGTCCCATTGCCTCTCAGAATAGGGGCAGGAATGCAGATGGGATTCCATGTGTCTGACTTACCCCCGTTCAGAGAGAAACAGTAGAAAATTGTTTCCTTACTCTTTCATGAATCTAGTAAGTACAAGGCCCAGGGCTAAACATTGCAAAGAATGAAAATTATCTATGCCTGGGTTCTAAGTATTCAAATGGCTTAAATCTAGTATGACATATATGCAAAAATACAAAGTGCAGAGCCATATTTGGGAAGGACTGAATGACAACAGTGCTGTTGTACATTATGTGTTGGTCTTTGTGATGGAGAAATCAGGGAAGGCAAACTAGGGTAAGTGACTTTTGAGCCAGACCTTGATGCATTGCTAGGAATCCCTTTCCTTTCCCTTTCCTTTCCCTTCCCTTCCCTTCCCTTCCCTCCTCTCCCCTCCCCTCCTCTCCCCTCCCCTCCCCTCCCCTCCCCTCCCTTCCCCCTCCCCCTCCCCCCTTCCTTCCTTCCTTCCTTCCTTCCTTCCTTCCTTCCTTCCTTCCTTTTCCTTTCCTTTCATTTCCTTTCCTTTCCCTTTCTCTCTCTCCTTCCTTTCCTTTCCTCTTTTCTTTCTTCCTTTCTTTTCTTCTTTTCTTTTCTTTCACAAAGTCTCCCTCTGTCACCCAGGCTGGCATGCAATGGTGCAGTCTCAGCTCACTGCAACCTCCACCCCTCAGGTTCAAGCGATTCTTCTGATTCAGCCTCCCCAGTAGCTGGGACTACAGGCATGCGCCACCACGCCTGGGTAATTTTTGTATTTTTAGTAGAAATGGAGTTTCACCATGTTGGCCAGGGCTGGTCTCGAACTCCTGACCCTCAAGTGATCCACCTGCCTCACATCTCAAAGTGCTCAGGTTACAGGCATGAGCCACTGTGCCTGGCCAGGTATCTTTATTTCTTAAACTACAGCATATTCACACCTTAGAGCATGAAAGTCAATCTTAGAAAATATTTTATAAAATTATCTTATGAGTTAAATTATGTCATCACAAGAGTTGCAGGCAAAATGTCTTGAGGCCCACAGAAATGGATATGTACTGTACTGGTAATAGCGACTTTACTTAAATGGTATATCGCCCCTGCACCCACCCGCTTAAGAAAGTTTCCGACGGAAGTTGAGCTCCGTAGGAAGTGAGGTACTGTGTGGTAATGGCGACTTTACTTAAATAGTATATCCTCCCTGCAGCAAGTGAGGTACTGTGTGGTAATGGCGACTTTACTTAAATAGTATATCCTCCCTGCAGCCACCCGCTTAAGAAAGTTTCCGACGGAAGTTGAGCTACGTAGGAAGTGAGGTACTGTGTGGATCTAGTACTTCGCAGGGAAAGAGAAGCCCTTCCAGGAACGTGAACTTGTTGGTCGTTAGATTTGTGTCCTCTGCTGTAGGGTAGATCCCTAATTGGGGCATACCATAGCTGGAATGAAATGTAAGTTATTGTCTCCCTATTGTCCATATCAGGATTATAACTGGTCTAAATTCCATTTCTAAACTTACTAGCTGAGGGACTCGATGAGATACAAGTCTTGGCTTCTTATCAGTAAAATGGCACTAAAATTACCTATCTGCTAGGGTCATTGCAAGAATTGAATAGGAGTGTTAGGCTAAATAGTTTAAGTCAGGGCTTGGCACATGACACTCAACAAAGCTGTAAATATGCTCTGTAACTTCATACTTCCCAAAGAGTCTTTCGATTTTTTTGGTTTTTAGTTTTTCTTAAAGAGACAGGGTCTTGCTATGTTACCCAGGCTGATCTTGAACTCCTGGCCTCAGGCAGTCCTCTGGCCTCAGTCTCCCAAAGTGCTGGAATAACAGACATGAGCCACCAAGTCCAGCCACAGCAAGAAGTCTTAATGACTAATTTCTAAGTTTCTTAGTCGTCTGAAACAGAGTGCTCAGAATGGATATTAAACACTCCAGGAACTGAATGAGATATCGCTGTCATAAATTCATCCTTCAGCCTTCTGCAGTGATGCTGCTTAGCATCGGTCTGTTGTTAGGAACCTCATCATTTCTGGGATGTCTGGAAAAGCTGTTACTGAAGCTGCGGTAAGGCTAAGGCCTCAGTCGAGTAAACCTATCAGTGCTTTCTATCAACCTGTGAGATTTGGGAAGTAATAACTTTTATTGAGCTTTTACTGTGGGCCAAATACTCCACTAAATGCTTTACCAGCAGCGTTGACTAAGCTTCAAAAATGACTCCTTGAGGTAGGTGTTACAGTTCTTCAGTTTTACAGATGAGAAAATTGAGGCTTGTGGATGCTAAGTAACTTTACTAAAGTTGCAAAAACAGCTTGTTAAATGGCAGAGTCAAACTTGAACCCAGGTCTGCCTGCACTCTTACCCATGATGCTGTACCTCCTGGGATCCGATGTCAGGAGGAACTAGTTTCAGGTCCAGTTCCACTTCTTGCCAGGAATATGATCTTAAGTTATTTTGCCTCTTTGAGTTTCAGATTTTTCATCTAAAACCCTGTGAATACCCATGATGTAGGCTTGCTTTGAGTACTAGAAAGAAGGTATAAGGTATGAGGTTCCTGGCATAGTTTCTGTTTTGTTTTGTCTTTTGAGACAGGGTCTGGCTCTGTTGTCCAGGCTGGAGTGCAGTGGCACAATCATGGCTCACTGCACCCTCTACCTCCTGAGCTCAATTGATCCTGCCACCTCAGCCTTCTGAGTAGCTGGGACTGCGGGTGCACATTACCACATCCGACTAATTTATAAAAATGTATATATAGAGAGACAGGGTCTCACACTGTTTCCCACGCTGGTCCCAAACTTCTGGACTCAAATTATCCTCCAACCTTGGCCTCCCAAAGTGTTGGAATTATAGGTGTAAACCACTGTACCTGGTCCCTGGCACAGTTTCTGTTTCATGATAGAGCCTCAGCAAGACGTGACTGTTACCGTTTTGGGCTCTCTATACAATGCTTTCTAGTTCCACCATCCCCCGTGGCCTGTGACCTCCAGGTCTCTTGAAGGTAAAAGTAAAAGCTTATGCTTTCAATTGCAGATATGTGTTAGAATACCTCTTAATTACATAAATGGGAAAACAGCTGAGGATGTTACCAGTTTCACAGATCAGTAGAGATATGTAGTATATATTTTGAGGAAAATAATACCAGCCAGATTTAGATATTTTAGTGTCCGAGTTGCAAAATATGCTGAAAATATATGATGGTGTAACAGGACGAGCCGCAGACAAAACTCCTCCAACACCAGATTAAAGAAGGGAGAGGCTTCATTTGGCCGGGAGCGTCAGCAGACTCGCGTCTTAAGAGCCGAGCTCCCTGAAAAAGAAATTCTTGGCCCATTTAAGGGCTTACAGCTCTAAGGGGTCCATGTGAAAGGGTCATGATGGATCGAGCAAGCGTGGGGAACGTGACTGGGGGGGCTACATGCATCAGCTAACAGAACAGAAAGTTTTGCAGGGCTTCCTCGTACAATGTCTGGAATTTACAGATAACACAAGTAGTTCAGGTCGGGGGTTAATATTATTTTTTTAGCCACCAGGGTCGAGTGGGGGTGCCAAGGCCGTCTGGCTATTTATCGTCTGTTTCTTTCTAACTTTTTGCTTTCTCCCTTTTCTCCTGTCTTCTAAACTAGGCAAAAGTGGGGGAGAGGAGGGTAGCAGGAGAAGCGGTGGTCTCCTTCCTTAATGATATAGGGAGAATATTTTATTTTGTACTTCTCATGTTTTTAAAGACTGTACTTTATATACATGTTTCTAAAGATTAAGCGTTTCTACTCATTAAGTTGAAGAATCTTTAGAAGTCCTCTCACTGAGGTTTTTTTCCAGAATTACTGGAATATTTCTTTCATACCTATCATTTTTCTTAAAATGTAATATACTTTTAGATAATAAGAGGAGATAAAAGATGACTGATAAAGGGCTTGCAGTCTGTTTTGTTAATTTTAAAAATATTATTGGTATTCTTCAAGCAGATTTAGCTTTTCTTCTAGTTCTCCACTAAGAGTAGCCTAGAGTTAACCATGGCCTTTTTTTTTTTTTGTAAGTGTTCAAAAGGATTTTGATGACAACTCTAAGGTACCTTCCAGGGCTTATTTTTAGGAAATAAAAGAGATAATGATAGTATAAATATATGCTACCCAAACTTCCCCTCACATACTTTTTTCTAGGTTTTTTTTTAGAAAAAAATCTGTAAACATTTTCACTTCCAAATATTGCTGCTGTTTAGCCAGGGAAGAACTTATACAAGTAGCTTTCAGTTGTCTGCTAAGTGTCCAGAGATCAACATAAGAGACCAGTTTCAGCACGTAACCTATTTAACTAGTCATTTCATTAAGGCAGCGGTCCCAACCTGATGCACATTAGACTCACCTAGAGGACTTCAAAAATAGCGGTGCCTAGGTTCCATCCTCAGCGATTCCAATGGAATGGTGTAGAACAGAATTTGGGCATCCTCTCAGGTGATTATCTTGAGGAGCCAGGGTTGACTCCTATGGTATTCACGTGAGAACCAGCTGAGTTTGGGGTTGGGTTGGATATGTTGAAAGGGAATGAACTTAAGTCATTTCCTTCTCTTGCCTATTTACAGTGAAACAACCTAAGAGGAGGGGAAAATCAGAGATCACTGAGAATCTGCAAAGGTTAGAAAATGAAGTAGCTCTTTTCTTTTTGTCATTGTAGACATGGAAGGTCTTTAATATAACTTTAAATGGTTCAGCAAAGGATGCTCTAATGGATGACAGCGATACTCCTACATATAATCTGCAAATAGAACCACAAGATGGATGTCATCCTGGTGACAGCGTGGAAAGGAGTGTGACCTGCCTGCCTTCTGCATCAGATGAAAATGAAAATCAGCTTGATGGGGACGGGCCTGAGCATCTGACCAGCAGCGACAGTGCAATGGGAAAGCCCCAAGTGTCTGAGCAGGACAGTCTCAATAATAATGAAAGCTGCATATTGAGCTGCGAGGTGGCCGCAGGTGAGGACTCAGAAAACACCCTTTGTGAAGGCTCCAGAGATGAACAGGCCTTCTTGGGAAAGGACAAAAAAATACCTGGAAAAAGAAGTCCAAGAAGCAAAAAAGGGACTGCTAAGAAGATACCACCAGGTATTTTTTAAAATAGTATTTATTCTCTTCTTTAATTAATTAAAAATGAACCTCCTTCCCCTCCCATACCGTCTTTACTGTCCTGCATCTTGCTTCTTTCTTAAGCTATTCTGGAGCTAGTTCCACCATAGCACAAGTAGATCCAACTGAGTGATATTCCGTGCGTGTGATACGTCTCCACACTGTTCCACTGTATGGGTGTAACACAATTTTTTAAATCACTTCCTTATGGCCCTTCCCAATCTTTTACTATCATAAACAGTGCTAAGGCCGGGTGCGGTGGCTCACACCTGTAATTAGCACTTTGGGAGGCTGAGGTGGGCGGATTACCTGAGGTTGGGGATTCAAGACCAGCCTGGCTGACATGGTGAAACCCCATCTCTACTAAAAATACAAAAAATTAGCTGGATGCAGTGGCGGGCGCCTGTAATCCCAGCTACTCTGGAGGCTGAGGCAGGAGAATCGCTTGAACCTGGGAGGCAGAGGTTGCGGTGAGCCGAGATCGTGCCACTGCACTCCAGCCTGGGTGACAGAGCGAGACTCCGTCTCAAAAAAAAAAAAAAAAAAAAGTGCTGAAATTGACATCCTTTGTATATGTTTTCACATTAGGTACTTTAAATATATGCAGTCTCCTCCTTTATAAGTTAGACCATTTTCTACCAATATCAACTTTAAAAATTGCCTTCTGTCATTCCTGTGGCTTTGACCTCTAACCTGTGAGTTTAGATGCTAGTATGACCTCTTCATAGATCTTTCCATCTCATTCAGCAGGTAAATAAAGTACATGAACATATATTAATATACAATTTAATATGTAGTGTTGAATAAGACATCTGTTCTAATTATCTGTATCACTTTGGTTAAAAAGTAATTCAGAGTATTTCTCATTTGTGTATGCAGTTTGGCAGTTGAAGTTTAGAGCTATGGAATTTTTGGCCTGAATCACAGGGCCCCCTTGGGAAAAGGCAGCCTCTGGTTATTTTTGATCAGAAACACGTGAGCCTAGAAAGTTTTGGTATGCCCTAGACTGGATTCCTTAGTGTAGTATCACTTTACGCAAGCCAACAGATTTTACATCAGACTCTAGTGAACTAAGTGGAATGTCTCTTCATCTTCTGTTCTCTTCTTTGGTTAATTAGAAATATATCTGTCTATATCATATTTTTTATTTGTATTTTTAAAATTTGAAGTAAAATACAAAACTTTTCAGTTTCTTTTTTTTTTTTTTTTTTTTTTTTGAGACGGAGTCTCGCTCTGTAGCCCAGGCTGGAGTGCAGTGGCCGGATCTCAGCTCACTGCAAGCTCCGCCTCCCGGGTTCACGCCATTCTCCTGCCTCAGCCTCCTGAGTAGCTGGGACCACAGGCGCCCGCCACTGCGCCCGGCTAGTTTTTTGTATTTTTTAGTAGAGACGGGGTTTCACCGTGTTAGCCAGGATGGTCTCAATCTCCTGACGTCGTGATCCGCCCATCTCGGCCTCCCAAAGTGCTGGGATTACAGGCTTGAGCCACCGCGCCCGGCCAAAACTTTCAGTTTCTACAAATTAATCCATATTTATTCTATAAGGTAATTTGAAAACTTTTTAATATAATTCATAATCTGGCTTTCTGGTTAATGTAACTGATAATTTGGCTTTTCATGTCCCTGTATCCTTTTCTTAGGAGACTTAAAATAATTTGTAACCAGGGATATGAAAGCTTTTTTTTTTTTTTGAGGCGAGCCACGCTCTCACCCAGTATGGAGTGCAGTGGCGTGATCTCGGCTCACTGCAACCTCCGCCTCCCGGATTCAAGCAATTATCCTGCCTCGGATGATTATCCTGCCTCGGATGATTATCCTGCCTCAACCTCTTGAGTAGCTGGGATTGCAGGCGTGCACCACCACGCCCCGCTTATTTTTTTTGTATTTTTTATAGAGACAGGGTTTCACCATGTTGGCCAGGCTGGTCTCAAACTCCTGACCTAGTGATCCGCCCACCTCTGCCTCCTAAAGTGCTGGGATTAAAGGCGTGAGCCACCATGCCCCGCGAAAGCATTTCTTAAAAGATCTAATAAGCAGAGGATATTTATAGTACTATGTATATATAAATCATTCTATAACTATCATTCAAGGGCAAATTCACCAGGCCTCTCAATCCGATTTTGTGGTTTTCTTTTCTTTTTTTTTTTTTTTTTTTGAGACGGAGTCTCGCTCTGTCACCCAGGCTAGAGTGCAGTGGCGCGATCTCTGCTCACTGCAAGCTCCGCCTCCCGGGTTCACGCCATTCTCCTGCCTCAGCCTCCCGAGTAGCTGGGACTACAGGCGCCCACAACCACGCCTGGCTAATTTTTTGTATTTTTAGTAGAGACGGGGTTTCACCGTGGTCTCGATCTCCTGACCTTGTGATCCGCCCGCCTCGGCCTCCCAAAGTGCTGGGATTACAGGCGTGAGCCACCGCGCCCGGCTGTGGTTTTATTTTCAAGACAGCGTTTCATTCTGTCACCCAAGCTGAAGTACAGTGGCATGACCGTGGCTGTCTGCAGCCTTGACCTCCCAGGCACAAGAGAGTCTCCCACTGCAGCCTCTGGTAGCTGGGACAACAGGCGTGTGCCACCATGCCTGATGAATTTTTCTTTTATTTTTATTTCTGTAGATAAAGGATCTCTCACTGTTGCCCAAGCTGATCTTAAATTCCTGGCCTCAAGCAATCCTCCTGCCTAGGCCTCCCAAAGTGTTGGGATTATAGGCATCTTATGATGTAAGAACTGATGCTTAGTTGCATATCTATGAGTCAGTCATAGCTTTAAGATTATGAGTCCTTTTACTCCTCCCTTCCATGACCTTTATTCCACTTTCCTTAGGTGTGATTATATTATTATTATTTTTATTTTAGAGACAGGATCATGCTACCTTGCCCAGGTTAGTTTCAAACTCCTGGGCTCAAGTGATCCTTTAATCTCAGCTTCTTGAATACCTGGGACTACAAGTGTGCACCACTGGGCCTAGCTTATAATTTAAAGTTATTTAGTATTTAGAATACTGTGACTCACTATCCGCTAATGCATTTGAAACATATGATTTATAAAATCTAGGGATAGTCTTTATACAGCTTGCTTTAAACATCATTTTCTATATCTTATATAAAGTGAGTTTAAGAGAGTGAGAAAGGCCAGACCTGGTGGCTCACACCTGTAATCCCAGCACTTTAGGAGGCTGACAGGGCGGATCACTTGCAGGAGTGACCAGCCTGGCCAACATGGCGAAACCCCATCTCTAAAAAAATACAAAAATTAGCTGGGCCTGGTGGCATGCACCTGTAGTCCCAGCTACTCAGCAGGCTGAGGTGAGAGAATGGTTTGAGCCTGAGAGGCGGAGGTTGCAGTGAGCCACGATCCTGCCACTGCACTCCAGTCTAGGCGACAGCACCAGACCTTGTCTCAAAGGAGTAAGAAGACAGAATCAGGAGTTATAAAACCCACGTACAAATCTTACGATTTTAGGTCACTTGGTGAGACTGAAGCAGTCTCTACTTCGTTGTTTTCATCTGTATAATGATGATGTTCATCTACCTAAATCTATGAAATTCCTTTTTAAGCTGTGAGTTTCTTAGATTTCATAGTAGAGGTGGTATACTCTATACTTGAATAAAATTTGGTGATTCGCCTCTAGTGCATCTATAGGGTTTTTATGTTTTAGAGATACATTTTTGTTTGTCTTTTAAGTTTTGTTGATAAATTAAAAGAAAGGAGACTGCTGTCTGCCCGGGCTGGCCGTGGACGAGGCAGGACTGAGTGTCCTGGGGTGAGTTAGCAGGGCATGGGTGTTTGAGATGGGGGGCCCTTAATTTGAAACTGAATAGGATTATTTTGGGTGTGGAATTAATCCTTTGTAGATGTGGAAGAGACCTAGAATGGGAAGAAGCTTTAGTATTGCCTGGAAAGCTTCCCTCAGAGTTTAGTTGCTGGGACCCCATCCTGAGAACTCGCTTCAGCCTGTCCTCTCTCAGTACGTATCCGTCACCCGGTCTAAGTAGTGTTGTCTCCCTGTGACTTCTCTAGTCAGTCTATTTCTCTCCATCTTCACTGCCACAGTTCAGCATCATCTTCAGCCAGAGTACTGCAAAAGCCCCTAAATTTGTTTCCCATCTTGCTTCCATCCTCCATGTCAAAAATAAAGCAAAGAGTTTACACATAGGAGTTTAGACAAGGACGTGTTTACTCTGTTTTTTCGGTTAAATTCTTAGATCCTAAGTAAATAAAGTTTCAAAATTTTCAGACGAGTACTTTTCTAATAATTGAATAGCTTCTCAAATGTGAAATGACATGTAAAACATGACATTCAGTTGCAAACGGAAATGCAGTTTTTTGTAGGTAGGTGCTCTTGTAACACTTTTTAGACAATATAAAATATAAAAATAAAGAAAAGACAAAAAAATAGAAAATGTAAAATAAAGTAAATTTATTCACTCTTATGCTCCCTTACCTGGTTTAATTTGTAGTAATTTTTCAGTTACTACTGTCCAAAGGCTAGTACTGGAAAAAAAATGATAGTGCAGGAGCCTTGTTACTGAAAGTCGTGTTACTATTAGGAGACATGTCACTATTTATGGGTTTGCTGGAGGCAGTATTTGTGTCAGTGGCGAAAACCTTGATCTTAGCCTCGGGGAAGTCCACTTGTCATTATATAATGAGCTTTTTTTTTTTCCTTAAGAGAATTGAATCCCCTTGATATGGTTAATGAAGCACGATTTCAAGCTGTGTTACAACAAGTTTTCACTGTCGGGCGGTCGCGTTGGCTCATGCCTGTAATCGTAGCACTTTCAGAAGCCACTGCGGGAGGACTGCTTGAGCCAAGGAGTTTGCGACCAGCCTGGGCAACACAGGGAGCCCTCATCTCTACAAAAAGTAAAATAATTAGCTAGGCATGGAGGCACGCACCTGTAGTCCCAGCTACTTGGGAGGCTGAGGTAGGAGGATCACAGCAACACTGCACCCCAGCTTGGGAGACAGAGAGAGATCCTGTCTCAAAAAAGAAAAAGAAAAAATTTTTCACTGTAGTTAAAATGGCAAAGCTTTAGGTAAATATTATCCTAAAAACTAATGGCCATTATTTATTTATTACTATTTTTCACATTACTTCTTACCTGGGGGAGAAAAACAATGGAACTTAATGTTTGTTTTTTTTTTTAACAGCTTTATTAAGATGTAATTCATTTACATACAATTCAGCTACTTAAAATATGCAATTCACTGATTTTTGGTCTACTCACAGGGATGTGTAACCATCAGTAGTCAATTTTCGCATGTGTTTTTCACCACACAAAGGAGCCCTTACATATTAGCACCCACTTCTTACTTCCACTTAGACATCACAACCCGAGGCAACCATTAATCTACTTCCTTTTTCTATAGATTTGTCTACTCTGAACATTGCATATCGGTGGAATCATGCAATAGATGGCCTTTGACTGGCTTCTTTCACTTAACATGTTTTCATGGTTGACCCATTTTGTAGCATGTATCAGGACTTTGTTCCTTCTTGTGGTCAAGGAACATTCTGTTGCATGGATAGACCGTATTTCATTTAGACATCAGCTGAGGGATGTTTGGGTTGTTTCCGTTTTTGACTGTTCTCCTGTGAACGCTGGCATACAAGTTTTCATAGAGACATATGTTTCCATTTCCCTTCGTTATATATTCTAGGAGTAGAATTGCTGGATCATATGGTCACTTTATGCCAAACAGTTTTCCAAAGCAACTGCACCATTTTACGGTCCTGCCAGCACTGT
The DNA here is from genome assembly GCF_043159975.1 of Macaca nemestrina. Taxonomy (NCBI): domain Eukaryota; kingdom Metazoa; phylum Chordata; class Mammalia; order Primates; family Cercopithecidae; genus Macaca; species Macaca nemestrina. The sequence goes on along the minus strand of NC_092125.1, from coordinate 2,549,998 downwards.
ATGAGGGTTACAGTTTCTCTACATCTTCACCAACACTTGTTAATATCTATTTGGTTGTCTCCATGTAGTTTTAAAAAAATTGTAATTCATATACCATAAACTTCACCTTTTTAAAGGGTAAATTTAGTGGTTTTAATATATTCACAAAGTTGTACAATCTAATTCCAGAACATTTGATCCTCCAGGAAGAAATGATGTACCCATTAGCAGTCACTCCTCATTCTTCCCTTCCCCAACCCCTGGCAACCACTGTCCCGTAAATGTTATATATTTGCATGAGACAAGTTTAGATTATGTGTTTTATGGTTGTCATAACAACGTTAGATGTTTACTCAGTACCAGTCACCACAGTATCGAAGCATTTGACAAAACAGTTCAGCAAATGGCGGGAAGCCAGAAATAGGCAGCACATGGAAACTGGGAAGGGAAGACCTTTCTCAGTTGACCTGACACTGTCAGTGCCCTGACTTGTTTCTCGGGAGGCCTTCACAGTGTGGCCAGCTGAAGGATGACAGGGAGGCTAGAACCTTAGGAAGGATCTTAGAGCCTTAGAAAGCCTGCAGTCAGGCTGGTGTAGTGAGAACAAAGACTTTGGATTTGAATCTTGGTTACTTGAGTCTTGGTTCTGCCTGTTTTTACCTGTATGATCTTAGAAAAGGAACTCATTTCCCTGAACCTCTTTTTCTCATCTGTAAGGAAGGCTGATCCTACATATCTTGCAGGATTGTCCTTAGAATGAACCGCTCTGTATGTAAACCTCTTTATAAAGCACCCAGCATAAAATAGGTTCTTCTAAATGGTGGCAGTTGTGTTTATGTGTGTCACAAGATGATATTTATTTACTTATTTATTTAAGACAGGGTTTTATTCTGTTACCTAGGCTGGAGTACAGTGGCGTAATCATGGCTCAAAAACATCCTCGAGGCCGGGCGCGGTGGCTCAAGCCTGTAATCCCAGCACTTTGGGAGGCCGAGACGGGTGGATCACGAGGTCAGGAGATCGAGACCATCCTGGCTGACACGGTGAAACCCCGTCTCTACTAAAAGATACAAAAAATTAGCCGGGCGCGGTGGCGGGCGCCTGTAGTCCCAGCTACTTGGAGGCTGAGGCCGGAGAATGACGTGAACCCGGTAGGCGGAGCTTGCAGTGAGCTGAGATCCGGCCACTGCACTCCAGCCTGGGCGACAGAGCGAGACTCCGTCTCAAAAAAAAAAACAAAACAAAACAAAAAACATCCTCGAGTTCCCAGGCTCAGGTGATTCTCCCACCTCAGCCTCCCCGGTAGCTGAGACTACAAGCGCATGCCACTACGCTCAACTAATCTTTTTTTTTTTCTTTTCTTTTCTGTTTTTTGTTGTTGTTGTTGTTGTTTTTTTTTTTTTTTTTTGTAGAGACGGGCTTTCGCCATGTTGCCCAGGCTGGTCCTGAATTCCTAGGCTCAAGCCACCCACCAGCTGTGGCCTCCTGAAGTGCTAGGATTAGAGGCATGAGCCACTACACCAGCCACACAAGATGATTTCTGAGTGGCATGAGTGGGAGCACCATTAACCAAAATTAAGAAATTAATTTGATTTGACTTTAAGTCCATTTGCCTCTTTTGTCAGTACTTTTTTTATTTCCTAGGAGCTTTTTAATACTGTCTCTTCAGGCGTACCTATCCCTGCCCCACTCCCCTAATGTACATTCCTAAAAATATATTTTCAGTTCCATACTGGTTTAATGTCAGATGCAACAGGCTTTTTGGGATGTTAACTGATATCTAAAGTAATAACTAGTAATGCCATAAAATAGGAATCCCCAAAGGCCTATTTGCATTTTTATGTATTGACTTCAGCTATAGTAGAACATTGATAACTGGCCTGTAAGTCAGCTTTATGGAGTCAGTTGGGTAATATCTGTACTGGCCAGAGCTGAGATCCCTGGGATTGGTGGGGACTGTGGTGAACAGGAGTCTACATCATGCCCTACCTAAGTGCATTCAAATTTTTAAAATGTAAGTGCCTGACTAAGCCCCTGTAAGAGGAACCGTAGGGGCTAGGGTTGATGTTTTGTGATTGTAACCCATTCTACTCAGTAGGTAGATAAATGGACAGTTTAACTCCCTTACAGACTACACACCATACTTTCAGAATTCAGGAGTCCTGGTTCACCTTATTTCTGCTCCCAGTAGATGTTCCACCTCTTTTAAATTAACGTTTCTTTGGACAGTGACATGCAGAAACAGCCTCTCATTTTACTCTCCCTTCATTAAGGGACTGATCGATGAAGGCAGGTCCTGTCTTTTCTGAAGCTCAGCGAGTAAGAATAGAATAAAGAGTTCCTGATTTATACGGAGTCAAATAATTTCACAATCGGGAGAGACTTCAAGGTCGCTAGCCAAAACTGTCTTAGGAAAAAAAAAAAAAAGGCCCAATATTAAAAGTGTATTCGTTTTCTATTGCTACCGGACCAAGTTACCACAAATTTAGTGGCTTTAAACACACACGACACAAATGTATTATCTTACAGTTCTGTAGATCAAGAATCTGACATGGTTCTTACTGGGCTCACATGAAGTTGTTAGCAGGACTGCGTGTCCCTCTCCGGACGTTCCCTGGGAGAGTCTGTTTCCTTGCCTTTTCCGGATTCTAGAGGCTTCCCACATTCCCCAGCTTCTGTTACCCTTCCTCCGTCTTCAAGGCCAGCAGTGGCTTTGAAGTGAGCCCAAGTCCTCACATTGCATCACTTTGACCAGGTGACGCTTCAGCCTCTCTCTTCCACGTTTAAGGTCCCTTGTGATTACACCGGGTCCTCCCAGATATTGCAGGATAATCTCCCCTTTTCCAGATGAGCTAGGCTGGGCACAGTGGCTCACACCTTTGACCTTTGGGAGGTCAAAGCGGGGAATATATTTATAAGTTCTGGGTATGGGGACAGGGACGTCTTTGGGAGCTGTTATTCTGCCTACCACAAAAAGATTTTAATTAATATAGACTGGATGATAACATTACATAACAGAATAATTCTTCTGACATTGCTTTGTAGACCCGTATAGGATTACTTAGTCAGCAGATATTTATTGAGCATTATATGCTGGGCACTATAAAACTGCAGGTGCACCTCCCCTTCAGTTTTGTGTGCTCAAGTGAGGGAGCCACGTAACTAACATGCGCAGTCTAGCAAGATGGGAGTCATAAGTAAGCACATGGTCGTGGAGGTAACCTGTCCTGGAGAGTTAGAGAAGGTTGTCAGGAGGAGTTGGTATCTAAGCTGAGTTAGGACAAATAGGTGCTAGTGAAGTAAAAGCAATGGGGACGAAGAGGAGAGGAAGGACGTCAGAGATGGCAGGCGCACCGTGGACTAGAGCTCACAAGACAAGAAGAGAGTATCCTACGTTTCAGCACCTGCCAATATTCCTGCTTGAGCAGAATAAAAGGAAAGAGTGGATCAAGGGGAAAGAGTAGAGAGTAGAGCGATAAGCCGGGCGCGGTGGCTGAAGCCTGTAATCCCAGCACTTTGGGAGGCCGAGACGGGCGGATCACGAGGTCAGGAGATTGAGACCATCCTGGCTAATATGGTGAAACCCCGTCTCTACTAAAAAATATTAAAAAAAAAAAAAAAACTAGCCGGGCGAGGTGGCGGCGCCTGTAGTCCCAGCTACTCGGGAGGCTGAGGCAGGAGAATGGCATAAACCCGGAGGCGGAGCCTGCAGTGAGCTGAGATCCGGCCACTGCACTCCAGCCTGGGTGACAGAGCAAGACTCCGTCTCAAAAAAAAAAAAAAAAAAGAGAGTAGAGCGATAAAGAGATGGAGGCTTAGAAGATTAGCAAAGTCCAGCTTATAAATGGTTTTTAACATTACCAGTTTGGGCCTTAACAACAGGTTTGAATAAGGGAATGACATGCTATGAATTGCATTTTTTAGAAGATTCCTCGGTCTGCAGTGTGGAGAATTGGTTGGAGCAGTGCGAGATTAGAAACAATACACAGTTAAGGGGCTTTTACAATAATCTCTGCAAGAGATGCTGGTGATCTCTAATGAGTAGCTGTACAGCTGGAGAGAAGTCAGTGAATTCAGAGTTACTAAGGAGGTGGAATTAACAGGACTGGATCATTAATTAGATATGAAAAAAAGAGTCCAGGATAATCTAATTCCCAGTTATCTGGTTTAAGCACCAGGATGCTTGATGATGCCATTTATTGATTTATTGAGCATAGGAATACAGGGAGAGAAAGAGCAAGTTTGGAGAGAAGAGAGTAGAAGACAGTGTTGTGCTTTTGGATCAGGTGTCTGGGGTCTCCTCGACGTCTAAATAGATATGTTAAACAAGCTTCTGGCCTAGAGTCAGGCCCGTGATGTTGGCTAGAGATGCAGACTTGGGAGAGCTGCTAGAGAGGGCCTCAAAAGTGACCTCCTCTAACCTCTTAGATTCTATGGATGAGGAAGTTAAAGGTTTAACTGAGAAAATACGTTGTTCATTTTTGCAGGAGAGAGAATTCGAATTAGGATGTGAATCTCAGGCTCCTAATAAGCTAGAATGTGTGTGTGTGTGTGTGTGTGTGTGTGTGTGTGTGCAGGACTCTGTGTTTTCAGCTGAGTCCTACTTCTCCCACTAAACAATGAGACACCAGCCACGGTGGCTCACACCTGTAATCCCAGCACTTTGGGAGGCCGAGGCAGGAGGACTGCTTGAGTCAAGGAGTTCAAGACCAGCCTGGGCAACACAGTGGGACCTGGTCTTTACAAAAAATAAAAAAATTAGCCGGCATGGTGGCATACATCTGTAGTCCCAGCTACTCAGGAGACTGAGGCAGGAGAATCACTTGAGCCTGGGAGGTCAAGGCCATAGTGAGCCGTGATCACGCCACTACACTCCACCCTGTGACAGAATGAGACTCTGTCTCAAAAAATTAAAAAACATACAAAACAATGAGGTTCTGTTGGTGGGGTAAAAATGATAATGAGCCACCAACTGTTACTGATTTTTTCTATTGTGGAAATATTTGCCAAGCATTAGGAATACAGTAAGGACAAAGCAGATCTGCGCTTCCCCTCCCAGACCCCTGGTGGAGTCCAGTGGGAAGGCAGGTATTAAATTAACGACCTGGCACAGTGGCTCACGCCTGGAATCCTAGCATTTTGGGAGGCTGAGGTGGGTAAATCACCTGAGGTCAGGAGTTCGAGACCAGCCTGACCAACATAGAGAAACCCCGTCTCTACTAAAAATACAAAATTAGCCGGGCGTGGTGGCGCATGCCTGTAATCCCAGCTACTCAGGAGGCTGAGGCGGGAGAATCACTTCAACCTGGGAGACGGAGGTTGCAGTGAGCCGAGATCATGCCATTGCACTCCAGCCTGAGCAAGAGCGAAACTCCATCTCAAAAACAAAATAAAATAATAAATTTAATACAATTATTGCAAGGGTGTATAGTCTGCTTGCTTCTAGAACTGACGCATGTTCACTGTGTGTGGAATGGAATGGAGAGAGCAGTTTGGAAGATGGTAGGAGATGGGTTTTGAAGTATTACCTCTTGGGTATTCTGAATGCTAATGAGAGAAAACCCTTTAGTGGAAAGCCTAGTTAAGGGTTGAGAGTTGGGAGTAACATACCACCTACTTATAAGAGGACCCTAAACTGATGGTTAGAAGGATAGAAATGCATTCCCAGCTGTTATGTAGCTCTTTCCGATAGACTGCACCGTTTCCAGGAGTGTTGGGAAAGTACAAACGTCAGAGAAGGGAACAACAGAATATACTAAAAAAGCAGAAAATCAAAGAATTATGCATGGTCTGCATATTAGCTTTCTCTTGCAGCATAACAAAACTCAGCAGCTGAAAGCAGCAAACATGTATCATCTCATGGTTTTTGTAGGTCAGAATCTGTGTGGCTTAGCTTGGCGCTTCTCACTTAAATCTCTTATGAGGTTGCAGTCAAGGGTTGGCCAGGGCTATAGTCATCTCAAGGTTTGATAGAGGTTGGATAATCTGCTTCCAAGGTCACATGGTTCTTGGCAGGCCTCAGACCCCTGCCATGTGGCCTACTCCACAGGGCTGCCTTACACCATGACAGCTGGCTTCCTCCAGGGCTAGCAGTCAGAAAGAGAGAGAGCACTCAACCTGGGAGTCATACCTTTTTAATGACCTAATTTTGGAAGTGATATTCCATCACTTCTGCATATTCCTTTCATTAAAAGCAGGTTACTGGGTCCAACTTGTGCTTACAGTAGGGGGTTGTATAAGGGCACGAATACCAAGAGGCAGGGATCACAGGGGCCCATCTTAAAGGAGGTCTGCTGCAGTCTGCCAGGAGAAAGTCGATGCCTCAGATTGTGGCAAGAGCCCCGTGAGAATATGTAATGGCAATTCTATTCACAGTTCCTTTTTTCCTCTGAACACCTTTCCTGAGATTGCGGGTGGAACCCAGGATATATGATGGTACAGACAGCCCAGTTAGATAGTTTTCTTTTTGTCTATTTTTTTAAATCATTTTAGTCATGCTGTTAAAATGCAACATCTCTGCAGAGAAAAGGTGAAAAAGAAGAGAATTACAATCAATCAGACCTTTCAAATTCTGTCCAAAAAAACAGCATTCTCTAAGTCTCAGTAATGAGTTAGGTATTTTTTAAGTAATGTGATATTTTATGTGCAGAAAAATTAAGAAATTAAAATTAAGAAATTTACCTCCAGATGCATGTATTTATGCAGTGACATACATATTAACCTAGACAAATGAAGACTTTGTAAAAGTTTTTAGATATAAGAATATTTTATAGGCTATATTTTAAAATATGGTTTTTAAAATTGATTTTATAGGACTCAGATTAGTGGAAGCTTAATGGAAACGTAACCTTAGGTGGGAGTTTACTGACTCTTGGCTTCTCAGTTCTTTACTGTGAAAGTCAAACTTCCCAATGTTTAATAGTTTTTTAAATAGTCACCTTTTGTTTTTCTATTTACTCCTTTTGTTTTAGTGGATCACGATCCCTACAAAGAGTGACTGTTTTATCTTCATTTGTTTAAAATAATAGTTTCTAGGCATCACTGATAGGGTCAGAACTACAATTGATTAAGAGATTTTTTGTTGACTTGTTTTTTAAACGAAGTTGTATGCACCTGCCTCTTAATTTGTAAAAGGCACACAAGTGAACATTTGAAAATGTCACACAAGTGAAAAGCAGGCAGAGGTTATATGCATGCAATAGAGCACTATTTGGCAATGAAAATGAATGAAATCCTAATACATGCTATAACACAGATGAATGTTGAAAAGGTGCTACGTGAAAGAAGCTGTACATGTGAAATGTCCAGAACCGTCAAATCTACACGGACAGGAAGTAGATTAGTTGGCTGCATAGAGCTAGGGAGGCGGTAGGGGGCGGGGTGACAGCTGAAGAATGGGAGATTTCTCGTTCGGGTAATAAACGTTCCAAAATGTAACATGGTGATGGTCGTGCAACACAACATGTTAAAGTAAAGCCCCTGAATTATGTATTATGAGAATTATATCTCAGTAAAGCTGTTAAAAGAAAAAAAGGCCGGGCGCGGTGGCTCACACTGTAATCCCAGCACTTTGGGAGGCCTAGGCAGGTGGATCACTTGAGGTTAGGAGTTCAAGACCAGCCTGGAAACGTGGTGAAACCCCATGTCTACTGAAAACACAAAAATTAGCTGAGGATGGTGGCGCGTGCCTGTACCATTATAGGCGTGAGCCACCCCGCCCGGCTACTGGAGAGGCTGAGGCAGGAGAATTGCTTGAACCTGGGAGGCAGAGGTTGCAGTGAGCTGAGATCACGCCATTGCACTCCAGCCTGGGCCAAGAAGCAAGACTCCATCTCAAAAAAAAATAAAAAATAAAAAATAAAGGCAAGGCTTGGTGGTAGTTGGTTTGGTGATATGCAGAAATGGTATAGTTATTTGTCTCCACAAAATTTAAAAATTACTAGTGTAATGGAAATTGATGTAACAATTTTCTATAAACTATAATAAAATGCCATTAAATGTGTTTCTCTGTGCCTTTCTTTTGACCTGTTGAAAGTTCAGAGTTAACCCCTGGGCTTCTAATGCTTACGTTCTTACATGATTTCATTAATTGCAAAGAGAATCTCTGATGTCAGTAGCTTTTAGAGAATTACAGAATATTAAAGGAGGGGGCTTTTAAGGAAAATTTCACTGTTTGGTTTGCTTTGGCTATTAGACTTTCCCCCTTCTCCCACAAACATATATTTATTATTATTATTATTATTATTATTATTATTTTGAGATGGACTCTTGCTCTGTTGCCCAGACTGGAGTGCAATGACACGATCTCCGCTCACTGCAACCTCCGCCTCCTGGGTTCAAGTGATTCTCTTGCCTCAGCCTCCTGAGTAGCTGGGATTACGGGCATACACCACCATGCCTGGCTAATTTTTTGTATTTTTAGTAGAGACGGGGTTTTACCATATTGGCCAGGTTGGTCTCGGACTCCTGACCTCGTGATCCGCCCGCCTCGGCCTTCCAAAGTGCTGGGATTACAGGTGTGAGCCACCGCGCCCGGACCATTATTTTTGTTTTGAATTTAAATACGTGCCTTTATGTTTGTTAGAGAAACAAAATATGTGTATTTTCAGGCATACAGGAAAATCATATACTTCTAGTAAGAAAATCATGTGCTCTCTTATAGGGTCATGTAAATTTTGAGAATTTTTTTATTATAGAGAACCAAGGAATATTTTCTATTTGATAGTTGATGAATTCAGTGTGCTTGGAATGAACAGGGAAAATACGGTAAAATTTAACCATTTTGATGTTAGCAAAAGTCAGTGTACTTCCAATGGATAAACAATGTATTTAATCGGATTTGAAAAATCCAAATATGGTGCTTGAGTTGTTTGTGGACCTGGATAAGTAGTTTTGAGGATTTGGCTAGGCATGGTGACTCACACCAGCATTTTGGGAGGCCAAAATAAAGAGTGGCTTGAGTCCATGAGTTAAAGAACAGCCTGGGCCGGGTGCGGTGGCTCATGCCTGCAAGGCTCTAACATGGGCTGGAACCCCGGAGCGCACTAGAAGACGGCCCAAGGCCGTGTGGAGCAACACGCTGTTTTAATGAGCACGTGGGTGCAGACGGGCTGAGGCCTAAAATGGGGCCTCAGCCCCACGTGAGGATGGGGCCGGAGTTTTACGGTCTCCTGTAAACAGGAAGTGTCCCTGTCTGATGTAACTGCTACGTGGTACCCGGATGGCCTCTCTCCATCCTCTGGGATAGGTGTCTTCCGGCCAGCCCTCTTCCTGCTTCCGCTGTCTCACTGAGGCACGCTGCTGGCGGAAGTGGCCTTGCGCCTCGGGACGGGGCCTGAGAAGGGAGGAGTTACTCATCCCCCCAAGCTTTCAGGCCCCGCGGAGAATCGTTCATTCCTGTCTGTCTTCTATAGAAGAGGGAAGAGGGACGACTTTCTCAATAACTACTTTAGGCATAACATAGGGGGTGGCGTGGGCACCTCAGAAACAAAAGAGAAAACTTAATTTTGGGGATTCTTGAGAGACAAGTTGGCATCCACCGTGCCGTTGTAGCAGGAGCATCGTCTGGATCGTCTGGTGGTTTACTGTGGTTTCGACAAGAGCTTTAATGGCTTTATCACTGGGATAACACAGGGGAGAAACAGGAGGACCCCAGTGAAGATGTCCGTCCCTACCAGCGTTTTACATCCTCCTAAATTAGAGAACCACCCCCTAGAAGGTTTTCCGGGTCCCATCCCTTCCAGGTTGGGACTGGTCCATGGGCTACTTTTCCGGTGTTTGAGGCGATTTCTAGAACCACTTTTCCGTTATCGTCTATGTTAAGACAGCAATTGGAGATATTAAACTTACCACAGACCCCACCCTCTTCTGCTAGTAAGTGTCTAGTGCCAGCCTGTGTTGATAAATTGCCGCGTGCATTTGGTTTTGTTGTTGCGTGAGCATTTCCAGGGCTGAGGCGGTTTGGTTGGTGATGGTCTCTAGAGCAGCCTGTGGTCTGATTATTCTATTTAGCATGTATATGGGATGACCCTGTGAACCATCCTCCGCCCAGGTGGCAGGACTGTAATATTCGATGATCCGTTGCGGAGGCCACTCGTCCTCTTGCCATCTTTGGCTTCCTCCTACCTTTAAGGACTGTTTTTCTCTGGTTATCATACACAGGGACTCTGAGGGTGTTGCCCGCCTGCTTTGGAAGTAAAAGGAATCCGGGTTTAATTGTGGCTAGGCAGCAAGTACCTTGCCAGTGATAAAGTAGCCATGAGTAAGCCTGGGTTCCACATAGCCACAGAATCCATCAGGGGCAGTCCATCGTAGGCTGGTGTTCGTGGTATTGTCGCATAGTGCACTTAGGCGGGGGTGTGCGGCCGAAGGGTTAGTAGTGTTTGTACAGTTCCAGGCCTTTGTCGACGAGACGCAATTGAGGTAGCTTAAGTTAGAAGGAGACCAGGCTCCGGGGGGTAACCTTGGCCACCACTCAGCTGTGGAGGTGTTGACTGTTAGGGTTTGGTGACAGGGGTTTCGCCTAGGGCGCGGTGGGTTTTCTCAGTCCACTTGTGGGATGTTCTCGCCCTCCCTCTTACTGGGTTGGTAGGTGTCCAGGACTGCGGGCGTTCCTGAGGAGTGAAAGTGAGGCTGGGGTTTTGAAATACTAGTAATTAAGGGGGATGTCTGTGCCGTGCCACAGCCACTGTTCACTCGTACGAGCTCCCCCGCACACCCAGCGATTGGACACATTCGTGGTGAGCCAGATGTGCTTTCCTACACCTACAGACAGGTTTTTTCCTGGCTTGGGAAGGGATACGTCTGCTTGTAGTTTTTATATAGAGGGATGGATGTACCACGGGTGATTTTCTGATTTTCAGGGGAGTTAACCCCGGGAGGGCGCCAACAGACAACACAAGGCCATGTGGAGCAACACGCTGTTTTAATGAGCCCCTGGGTGCAGGCGGGCTGAGGCCTAAAATGGCGTCAGCCCTACGGGAGGACGGGCCAGGGGTTTTACAGTCTCCTGTAAACAGGAAGTGTCCCTGTGTGATGTAACTGCTATGTGGTACCCGGATGGCCTCTCTCTCCATCCTCAGGGGTAGGTGTCTTCTGGCCAGCCCTCCTCCTGCTTCTGCTGTCTCACTGTCGCACGCTGCTGGTGCAAGTGGCCTTGTACCTTGGGCCTGGGCCTGAGAAGGGAGGAGTTATTCATCCCCCCACGCTTTCAGGCCCCGGGGAGAATCTTTCAAAGCTCATAATCCCAGCACTTTGGGAGGCAGAGGAGGGGGATCATGAGGTCAAGAGATTGAGACCATCCTGGCCAAGATGGTGAAACCCCGTCTCTACTAAAAATACAAAACTTAGCTGGGTGTGGTGGCGGGCGCCTGTAATCCCAGCTACCCAGGAGGCTGAGGCAGGAGAATCCCCTGAACCGGGGAGGCGGAGGTTGCAGTGAGCTGAGATTGCGCCACTGCACTCCAGCCTGGCAACAGAGCAAGACTCTGTCTCAGAAAAGAAAACAACAACAAACAGAACAGAACAAAACAAAACAAATAAAACCCAGCCTGGACAACATGGAGAACCTGTCTCTACAGAAAAAGAATTTTTTTTTTTTTTATTAGCTGGGCATGGTGGAGGTCCCAGTTACTCAAGAGGCTGAGGTAGCAGCATCATCACTAGACCCAAGGAGTTGGAGTTTGTATGATCCTGCCACTCTGCTGTAACTTGGGCAACAGAGACTCTGTCTTTAACATTTTTTAAGATAAGAAGAGGTTTAAGAATTAGCATAACAAATTGCATGCTTGGGCTAATGTCTTACATATTTTTCGTTTTTCATAAAAACATAAAATGTCTAATCAAAGTTCTGAGAGGAAAAATAGAGAATCCAAACATTGGTGCTAATTGACATGTTCTACATAATTTAGATTCTAAATCCCAGAAATATTTATGTGTACTAATTGTGCCTTGATTAGAAAGCCTGAAGCAAGCTCTAGGAAGTGGTGGCATCACTGTAAATGCTGTGATAGACAGAGCCCATGGGTTTTCCCTGCTATTACAACCTAAGCACTAAGGGATGGGGAGCCTTGGGCCTTAACAGCCTCTTGTTGGCATGCATTTGTCAAATTCCACTGGAGTTTCTTGAAGTTCATTTTAAGACTGCCACCTGAAGTCAAGTCCAGTGGCTGTTCCTGTCTTCCCATCCCTGTATTGACATTGAAACCACCTACCCAACACTGAGGTGCGAGAATAGTGCTGCCACGTTGTGTGCCTGGTAAATTCTGGCTGTACTTTGTGTGTCACCTTATTTAATCCTTTGCCATTAGTTTACGAGAAGACAGGTTGAGTGAGTCAGGTCGTCGCTTACTTTAGGTTAACAGGGCGGCTGGACTCCAGCCTAAGCTCTTAACCGAAGTCCTGCCTCACTCCCTCTGAAGGCAGAGGATGCAGCCCAGGGGCGTGGGAGGGAACGTGGCACATGGAGCACGTGGTAATTATGTCATAAGTACATAATACATTCTTTTGGCCCGAGGTCAGGTCAGAAGGAAGTTGACTAATTCCAGATTTATTGCAGTCATAATACCTGTGTCTGGTGTTGAGAAAAAGGAAGGGATGTTTCCTGTTTGCTGCTTCGGTATGGTTAGCCAGTGAGTGGAAGTATTTAAAAGGTGAGCACTGGCCGGGAATAGTGGCGCCTTTAATGCCAGCACTTTGGGAGGCCGAGGCAGGTGGATCACCTGAGGCCGGGGGTTTGAGACCAGCCTGACCAACATGGCGAAACCCCGTCTCTACTAAAACTACAAAAAATTATATGGGCATGGTGGCGGGCACCTGTAATCCCAGCTACTTGGTAGGCTGAAGCAGGAGAATCACTTGAACCTGGGAGGCAGAGGCTGCAGTGAGCCGAGATCATGCCATTGCACTCCAGCCTGGGCAACAAAAACGAAACTCTGTCCCCCGCCCTGCCAAAAAAAAGGTGAGCATTGTCCTTCACTCTCCTTTCCATTTTCATGGCATTGATCCTAACCTTAGAGGATGAAACGTGTCAGAAAAAGGGAGTGGGGCAGAGAGATTCTCGCACAGGAACTACATCAACCGTGTGTTAAAATTTATTTCTGGGCCGGACGCGGTGGCTCAAGCCTGTAATCCCAGCACTTTGGGAGGCCGAGACGGGTGGATCACGAGGTCAGGAGATCGAGACCATCCTGGCTAACACCGTGAAACCCCGTCTCTACTAAAAAATACAAAAAACTAGCCGGGCGAGGTGGCGGGTGCCTGTAGTCCCAGCTACTCAGGAGGCTGAGGCAGGAGAATGGCGTAAACCCGGGAGGCGGAGCTTGCAGTGAGCTGAGATCCGGCCACTGCACTCCAGCCTGGGCAACAGAGCGAGACTCCATCTCAAAAAAAAAAATTTATTTCTGATCTGCCTTCCAAAATTATGCCCAAGATATGCATCAGCATTAATGGGTAAGGCGGTTTGAGGAATTCGGTTGTACAATGACTCAAAGACTTATAACGTGAAATCACAGAACTGAAGGCATTTTTTTCTGTACATAAATTTGCCATTTTAACCATTTCACTCTATAGTTCAGTGGCATTAATTACATTCATAATGTTATACAACCATCATTTGTATCTATTTCTAAAACTTTTATCTCCCCAAACAGAATCTCTGTGCCGTTAAACAATAACTCCCAGCCGGGTGCAGTGGCTCAGGCCTGTAAGCCCAGCACTTTGGGAGGCCGAGGCGGGTGGATCATGAGGTCAGGAGTTCAAGACTGGCCTGGTCAAGGTGGTAAAACCCCGTCTCTACTAAAAATACAAAAAATTAGGCAGGCGTGGTAGCAAGCACCCATAATCCCAGCTACTTGGGAGGCTGAGGCAAAGAATTGCTTGAACCCGGGAGGTGGAGGTTGCAGTGAGCTGAGATCGTGCGACTGCACTCCAGCCTGGGTGACAGAGTGAGATTCCATCTCAAAAAAAAAAAAAAAAAAAAAAACCTCCCCATTCTTTTTTTTTATTTTCTGTTTCTTTATTAATATTCTCATTTTTTCCTACATTGTCTTCCTGATTTCCTTTAGTTCTTCATCTATGGTTTCTTTTAAGACAGTTAATTTAAATCCTTTGCCCAGGAAATTCAATGTCTGTGCTTCTTCCGGAATGTTTTCTGTCCATGTATTGCTAAACTGGACATTGATGTATTATAATGTGGTAACTCTGGAAATCAGGGTCTCCCCTTTGCTCAGGGTTGGCAGTTCTTGATTGCTGAAGCCTTAGCTTGTGTTTCTTTTCCAGTCTCTCAGATCGGCTCTGTGCTCGGGTACTCCTTTAACACCTCGCCAGGTCGTTTATAACTCTGCCCCAGCCCTCACTTCTGCTCGCACGAAGTTTATGGGTCTTCTCTGGCTCTTTCTAAGCACGTGTCATGTCCTGAGCTGTCGCGTGTAGCTTTCTGAATTCTACAGTATACACAAACATTTTTGAATGCCCTGATTTCCCAAGGAAGCAATCTTCCTGACTTTTGTCCCTGGCTTTAGATTGTCTAGTTTATGTCTCAACCATAATTTTTTTGCCCCCACCTTGGCTGTGGGTTTTTGATCACCTGACAGTATTTTCCAGCAACACCTGCTGCTTTTGTGCTCTGAATGTGTTCTGAGTTTTGCAACAGAGAGGTGAGTGCCTTGTTTCAGTCTTTAGGTAGCCCCAGGCAGATTAGAGCAAACATAGTGATTTGCAAGTAAGATCTACTCTGCTCCCTTCAAAAGCAAGTACGGGAGTTCCACACTGGGAATGAGGGCTGCTGTTGAGCTGGGGAAAGGGGTGAGGTAAGGGCAAGTAAAAACACCCAAAGCTTTGCTACTCTTTTGACGTTGCCTTTCTCTTGATTCGGTGGTCACTGTCTTGTTCAGGTATACCTTTGTTTTCCAGAGTTCTAAGAAAGTTACTTCTTACAGTTCTGGATGTTGTTGTTGGGTTTTTTTTATTTAATATTTCTGTGAAGGCCTCAGAGTTTGAAACTGCCTGTTCTGCCGTTTTACTTATGACACTCAAGCCCTTTTCATTTTAGGGCTTCCAGTAGCAAGAACTATGTCCAGAGGGATGGAATTAGATCAGACTGCTCTGAAAGAGTACTGTTATTTCATATTTTTATACAAAAGCATATTTTAGATAAGGATGTCATTGATTTAGAAACTTGAACCAGTTAATCTTTGGGAAGTAATATTATCTCTGTTTTAGAGATGGAAAAAAACAGCACAGATATTAAAGTCTCAAGACAGTGGTTGAGATAGAGTTAAAATAATAGAGCTGTAGGAAAACAGTTAAACATAGAATTACCATTTAATCCAGCCATTAACTTCTAGGTATGTACCCAAAAGAATAGAGAGCAAGGACCCAAGCAGATACTTGTACACTAAGGTTCATAGCAGCGTTATTCACAGTAGCAAAAAAGGTAGAAACAATCCAGGTGTTCGTCAACCGATGAATGGATA
Organism: Macaca nemestrina; assembly: GCF_043159975.1. Lineage (NCBI taxonomy): Eukaryota > Metazoa > Chordata > Mammalia > Primates > Cercopithecidae > Macaca > Macaca nemestrina. The sequence goes on along the minus strand of NC_092125.1, from coordinate 2,534,546 downwards.
AACAAGATGTAGTATGTACATATTAATAAATTTCAGATTTTAGAAGGAATGCTAATCTGATACATGCTACATATGGATGGATGGATGCCACAGCACAGATAAACCTGGAAGACACTGTGCTAAGTGAAAGAAACCAGACACAAAAGGACAAATATTTTATGATTTTACTTACATAAGGTACGTAGACTAGGCAAATTCATAGAGACAGGAGGTAGAATAGAGGTTTCCAGAGCTGGAGTGAAGGGGAATGAAGAATTAGTATTTTATGGGCACTGACTTTCTCTTGGGGATGATGAAAAGTTTTGGAAATGGACAGTGGTGATGATTGAACAACGTCGTGAATGTATTTTATTTATTTATTTATTTATTTATTTATTTGAGACAGAGTTTTGCCCTTGTTGCCCAGGCGAGAGTGCAGTGGCGCGATCTTGACTCATTGCAACCTCCGCCTCCCGGGTTCAAGCGATTCTTCTGCCTCAGCCTCCCAAGTAGCTGGGATTACAGGTGCACACCACCACACCCAGCTAATTTTTTGTATTTTTAGTAGAGACAGGGTTTCGCCACATTAAGCAGGCTGGTCTTGAACTCCTGACCTCAGGTGATCCACCCACCTCGGCCTCCCAAAGTGCTGGGCTTACAGACATGAGCCACCATACCTGGCAGGTATGAGGCCTTTAAATAACCCTTCCCTATCCTCAAAAATGCCCGTCAGCTTAGTTTATGTCATCAGTAACACCGCAGGTTGAATATCCCTTATCCAAAATGCTTGAGATTGGAAGTGTTTCAGATTGCAGAATTTTTCTTTGGATTATGGAATATTTGCATGTATATAATGAGATATTTTGAGGATATGACCCAAGTCTAAACACAACTTTATTTATGTTTCATATACCCACCCTGTATATAGAGACTAAAGGTAGTTTTATGCAATATTTTAAAATAATTTTATGCATGAAATCAAGCCTTGACTGTAACCTCTCATGTGAAGTTAGGTATAGAATTTTCTCCACATGACATCTTGTCAGCACTAAAGAAGTTTTAGGTTTTGGAGCATGTCGGATTTCAGATTTACAGATAAGGGATGCTTAATCTGTATCATCATAAATATAATAATTGCCACTCTTTACCTAGGCCTTGGTGTTTTCTGTGTGACATCTTTCCAGTCCCCGTTTTGACTGCAATAATTTTTTCAGTCAAATTGAATAAGACCTAATTTAAGGCCTGTCGACTTCACTAAGCTCTAACATGGAGATGACAGTTTACGTGTACCTACTGAGGTTTTCAGAGGTGGGGTTTCTTTTTTTTTTTTTTTGAGACAGAGTTTCTGCTCTTGTTGCCCAGTCTGGAGTGCAGTGGCACGAGCTCGGCTCACCGCAATCTCCACCTCCCGGGTTCAAGCTATTCTCCTGCCTCAGCCTCCCAAGTAGCTGGGATTACAGGCATGGGCCACCGTGACAGGCTAATTTTGTATTTTTAGTAGAGACGGGAGTCTCTCTCTCTTTCTCTGCAACCTCCACTTCCTGGATTCTAGCAATTCTCCTGCCTCAGCCTTCTTAGTAGCTGGGATTACAGGCATGCGCCACCACGCCCAGCTAATTTTTGTATTTTTAGTAGAGACGGGATTTCACCATGTTGGTCACACTGGTCTCGAACTCCTGACCTCGTGATCCGCCCACCTCGACCTCCCGAAGTGCTGGGATTGCAGGTGTGAGCCACCATGCCCAGCTGACTGCAATAATTTTTTATTCTCTTAATTGCTTACTAACTAGAGTACCAGCTGTGAGATTTTGCCCTTCAGCATCCAGTCACATCATTTTCCCTGTAATGCAGAGAAATGGTTATATCCCTTAGTTATGTTCACAGATGGCAGATCAGTGCTAGATTATTAAAAGGAACATGAATGTCAGGGTGCATTCCTAGTGTTTTAAGGTAAAAGTCATTAAAGGATACTACTGTATTGTTTCACAAAATGCCTCTTGACCACCATCAGAGATAGATTCTAAGCTAAGTGGAGCAGTTACATGTTAGAACTGACACAGAATTTGGGTGGTGTGATCAATTGAATAAAATTTCTCAAGGTAATTTCCCCAGTCTTTGGCCCATGGTTATTATAACTAATTTTTAAAAACAAATAAAACCTCTTCACAGCTACTCGGGAGGCTAGGCAGGAGAACAGCTTGAACCCGGGAGGTGGAGGTTGCGGTGAGCTGAGATCGTGCCATTGCACTCCAGACTGGGCAACAAGAGCAGAAACTCTGTCTCAAAAAAAAAGAAACCCCACCTCTGAAAACCTCAGTAGGTACACGTAAACTGTCATCTCCATGTTAGAGCTTAGTGAAGTCGACAGGCCTTAAATTAGGTCTTATAAATGTGCCTGTTACTGTCTTTAAATATTTATAAAATAGCATCATCAAGTTATTTAATGGGTAGTTTTAACTATAAGTCACTTGGCTTCCACAGATGACAATAAATAGAATTTTTTGTTCTTGTTAGCCGTATGGATTCGTATGTGGCAACAGAAAGCTTCATTTATATTGAGTGAGATTTTGTAGGGAATTACATGGAGGCGTTATGTTTTCATTTGGTTCTTCTCCTTAACTGTAAATATATCTTGAAAACTTTTTGTGTATTAGAAGGAATTTTAGGTCAGACATGGTGGCTGGCGCCTGTAATCCCAGCATTTTGAGAGGCCAAGATGGGAGGACCAATTGAGGCCAGAAGTTGAAGACAAGCCTGGGCAACATAACAAGACACGGCCCTTGCCCCCCAGAAAATTTAAAAATCATCCGGGCTTGGTGGTGTGTGCCTGAGGTTCCAGCTACTCGGGAGGCTGAGGTGGGAGGGTCAATCTGAAAAGACCACATATTGTATGATAAAGTGTGAAAAAATATATACAAGCTCAATGATGTTCAAACCTACAGTATTGGTGAATAATAACCTAAGCAACTTAATACTCCAACCTAGTTCTTATAACTCAATTATTCACTGTGACATGAGTAATGTAAACTTTATTCGCTTTAACTACCCTTTCCTCTGAATCTTTGTCCTCAAATTGGACTTGTCTCAGAACTGCTTTACCCATCTTGTGACCTTTTTCATTTAAGTGACAATAAAGCTGTTTTTCAGGCTGAGACTTAGGAGCGCTCCTGCTTTTTGCATGCACTGTCTCATTTAATCCTCACAATGCTATTATAAGGTAGATGCAATAGCCCCATGTTACAGAGGAAAAAATAGAGGATCAAAGAGATTAACTTGCCAAAAGTACAGCTAATAAGTAGGTGGAGCAAGCTGGGAACTTAGGGCTGCCTTAATATCCATGTCCTTCTTCCAACTCTGGGCAACAGTTTTCTAATATGAGTTCTTTACCCCATTAATGTTGTGAAACTAAAAACACCATAATTTAAGTGGCTTAAAATTGCTAGTAACCAGAATATGGCTAAATGTTACTTTCCTATTTTGTATGTACCTAAAGTAAAGTATATCCTTGGTCATTTCATAACATGTATAACAATTCGTGTGATTATTTGAGTCACGATGGAATTCTAAAAGCTTGGCAGAACTAGAAACAAGAACCTACTCGTTGGTAGGGAGTATTGCAGCATGCTCCTTGCAAGGACGTTCAGTTTTCTTGCCTGAAAAGCAAACACGCCACTATTTATATAGTCTACAGTCTAGGCAAGGGAGGAACAGTGGTTTTAAAAATATATCGAGAAAGGAATTAGAGGATACTTGTATTAGGTGGGTAACCTTACCTTCCATTGTCGTAAATAGGTGCTCAAGCTTCTTCACAGTAATGGTCTGCATTTCTCATATAGCAACATCTCTGGAGATTCTGAATGCTTTTGATGGTCAGAACTAGGAGGGATGGACCTGAGAACTTCTCTATGCAATCTCTTTGTTTTAGATAAGGAAACTACATAGGTCAGTGAGTAAAATGTCTAATCCAAGGTCTCTTGGAAAAATAATAGCAGAAAAGAGCTAGTCTCTTGCTCCTTTTCCAATGCTCTCTGATTTTATATTACTGTGTCCCAGCAAGGAATGTCATCTCGAGGTAAGATGGTTTTGTCTAGTAACAGTTATCTCTGAAGCTCATGTTGTTTAAGGCCTGACAGATAATCCTTTTGTAGTATGAGTCTTGTAAGTTTTGCTAATGTCTTCAATGATTTAGTGTGACCCATCTGAGCCTAGATCATATTTTCCTTCCCCTACCTACACTTGGTGATTAAAGGACGATATTCTTTCTAATTGCCCGTTAGTCCCCTGCTGCTCTTGGAATCCTTAGACTTCTGTGGGCTTTTGGAACTTCTGCTGTTATGTTTCATGAATAATAGTCCCCCTTCTGTTAAAGTTTCTCTGGTTACATCATTTTATTTACCAATATATTTCTTTTTAATAAACTGTACATATCGGTAACATTGAATATTAAAGTAAGTGATCAAATGGATCAAGCAGGAAACTTGACCATTACAAACTGATGCTAACTAAATAACTGAGATAATCACAATGCAGGTTACCATTTTCATTATCCAGGACCCTTTTTTGATCTCCTTTAGGAAAGGGAGTCATCAATTCTGTCCTTTTTCCTTACCTTTGAAAGTTCATCCTTCTTTGGCAATAGTCCTCAAGGGTTTTATTTAGCTCCCTTTTACTAACAAGCATTACAATATCTCATCTGTTTTTTACAAAGAAGCCTGGAGTAATACCCTGATAACTATAGGGGAATAATGTCATCAACAAAAGAATAGAATTTGGGAAGCTGACCTTATCACAGTCTGTATGAGATTAAATGTCTTGGGCATAGTAGTGTGGCTGGAGAAAAGGGAAAGAAAACACTAATTCTCTTAGTTTCTTTGTAGTTCTCCGTGGAAAACTCCTTTACCCACATTGGCACCCTTTTAGTCTTGCTGCTATGGTGGTTAGAAAATTAGAAAGCAGAAGAATCACCTATGTTTTTAGAAATACCCTAAAAAATGGCAGGCCATCACTGGGCCTTGTACTTCTAATGGCCAAAATGTATAGCGACATAAAGTATCTAGAAGAGAATTCTCTAAAATCCAAGTAATCACTGTAGGTGATTTTTTAAAGAAGCACAGCACGTGGAATTGTAGTGTTGAAGACACCATGCTGGATGTCACTGGAATAACCCCCGTACTGCCAGAGTTGATCTGAAGTAGAAGATGACATCTTATACCAATTACTGTCCTGCAACCTAGCATAATACGAGGCCGAATATCAGGTTCAGAGGAAAGTAACTTGACTTCAAGCTCATGTTATAGGGAAAGATATGGATTTTATTAGAGTAGGATGGGCTCTGGGCACGCTCTGCGGGGAGGGCGGCTTCAGTCGTGGTGTATACACACAATGGACTCTGGGCACGCTCTGCGGGGAGGACGGCTTCAGTCGTGGTGTATACACACAATGGACTCTGGGCACGCTCTGCGGGGAGGACGGCTTCAGTCGTGGTGTATACACACAATGGACTCTGGGCACACTCTACAGGGAGGACGGCTTGAGTCGTGGTATATACACATGATGGACTCTGGGCACACTCTGCAGGGAGGGCGGCTTCAGTCATGGTCATACACATGGTATTTCTGAAGAAGATCCTTTCCAAGGCAAACTAGCTAAAGGTACGCACATAGGCAGATAGTCTGTTAAATTTGAACATGAAAATTTAAACTGACACAGATTTCAGTGAAGGGTGAGGTTATAGTTTATAACAATGTTTAAGATTTGGTGTATTTCAGTAACTGTTAGTTAAGTATTTATTTATTAGTGATTTTTGAGAAGTTTGTGTTACTTCTTTTTATTAGGAAAAACATTTCACTAGCCATTAGGTCTGGCGTCTGAATTCCTGCTACTCTCCTAGCATCTAGAAGTATTTCTGATGTTATCAGAGTTTAATCAGAAAGGCTCAACTTCTTTAGCAGTTCCATGTGATTAACACATTTACCTTCCTGTTCAGGTCTCTTTTAGTTTGGGCAAGCCAGGGCATCAAACTATATGTAATCGTTTTAATGTGTTACACCATCATGGGAATTGATCCTAACGTAGGCATTTTCTTTACTTCTTAAAGGACTGTTTTCAGGAGATATTGCACCTTTAATGCAAGAAAAAATACTAAGTGCAGTCACACATGCTGTTGGTGTTGAAGAAGCTGCTGAAGTCAATGCTAATGAGCAGCCAGAGGCTCCGAAGCTTGTTCTGCAGTCTCTGTTTTCACTTATACGAGGTGAAGTTGAGCAGTTGGATTCAAGAGCACTTCCCCTTTGCCTTCATCAGGTACTCTGGTAAAGCCTTCACTTTCAGCCTCACAAAAATTCTCCTAGCAGCGTTTGGAATGATCTAAAATGCTGTCTTGGCTGGGCACGGTGGCTCACACCTGTAATCCCGAGGTGGGTGGATGACTTGAGCTCAGGAGTTCGAGACCAGCCTGAGCAACATGGCGAAACCCCATCTCTACAAAATATACAAAAATTAGCCGGACATGGTGGTGTGCACCTGTAGTCCCAGCTACTTGGGAGGCCAAGGTGGGACGATCGCTCAAGCCTGGGAGACAGAGGTTGCATTGAGCTGACATTGCACCACTGCTCTCAGCCTGGGAGACAGAGTGAGAGAACCTGTCTCTAAATAAATAAATAAATATAAAAATAAAAAATAAAATGCAATCTCTGTAATTGATTGTGTCCCACTCATCACTGGTGAGCCCAGGGGAAGGTGACCCTAGTGGGATATTTGGCATATTGCTAATTGATGGCCATCCCTTGGCCTTGGATAATCCATAGTTTAAACAATGGCTCACTTTTTAAGTCAGTAATTAAGCTGTGTACAGATAAATGTCAACATAGCAAGAGTTTGATAAGCATCTACCAGGTGCCAAAGACCCTGCTAGACACTGGGTGGACAAAGATTACTTAGCAGAATATGCCCTTCAGAGAGCCCCTGCGGAACAGGAGCAACAGTTATATAGATAAGTAGTTGTGGAATTTTGTATTCAGTGTTAGAGTAAACATAGTTAAAGATTCAGTAGCACAAAATGAGTGATTAATTCTGCCCTGTGGACACTTGGGAACAGAAGGTGACTCTTGAGCTGGGTTTTCCAGGCTTATTAGGTACTCAGTGGATTAACAGAATGAGCTGGTCCAGGAAGAGATCAGCCTGTGAGAGCTGTAGCTGGGATATTATTGGAGATGAAGATGGAAAACGAGGAGGTGAGATTGAAGAGCTGGTTTGACATTAAGGCTTTATTTTTAGGGACTGGGAACTTTTAATTATAAGAGTTCCTGAATCAAATTTGAATTTTAGAGAAAGAACTCTTCTGAGGATTAGGAGGGTACATATGTTAGAGGATGGAGAGCCTGGAGACTGGGGAACCTTTAGGCTAGTGATGAGGAAACTTTTTTTTACATAAGAGCTAATTCAGAAGAAATTAAGATATTTGAGCTGCATTTTATTTTATTTTTTATTGTATTTATTTATTTTTTTTTGAGACAGAGTCTCACTCTGTTGCCCAGGCTGGAGTGCAGTGGCATGATCTCAGCTCACTGCAGTCTCCACCTCCCGGGTTCAAGCCATTCTCCTGCCTCAGCCTCCTAAGTAGCTGAGATTACAGGTGCCCACCACCATGACTGGCTAATTTTTGTATTTTAATAGAGATGGGATTTCACCACGTTGGCCAGGCTGGTCTCAAACTCCTGACCTCAGGTGATCCACCTGCCTCGGCCTTCCAAAGTGCTAGGATTACTGGCGCAAGCCACTGCACCCAGCCTGCATTTTATTTTTACATAAAATGAAAATAACTGGTACATGGGAATGGCGAAAGTGATTGACTTTTATAATGAGAAATGAATACTTTTTAATTTTTAACCCATTTCCCATTTAGAAAAACAAAAGTGCAGCTGGCTGCAAGTGCCCAGTTTCACATAAACATGTTCTTCCAGGCTGAAGCAAATCTGACTCATTGTCAATGTGAAAGTAAAATAGAAAGACTGTTATTGGAGTTATTTCTAAACAGAATTTGTGTCTAATACTAATGTAACAAAAATGGATATGATGTTACATTAGGATTGGAGACAAGAGTATTCTCAGGGCAAACAGAAAATGGGATAAAAAGTAAAGTAGGCTGGGCACGGTGGCTCATGCCTATAATCCCAGCACTTTGGGAGGCCAAGGTGGGTGGATCACGTGAGATCAGGAGTTCGAGACCAGCCTGGCCAACGCAGTGAAACCTCATCTCTTTAAAAATACACACACACACACACACACACACACACACACACAAATTAGCCAGTCATGGTGGCACGTGCCTGTAGTCCCAGCTACTCAAGAGGCTGAGGCAGGAGAATCACTTGAACCCAGGAGGTAGAGGTTGGAGTGAGCCGAGATTGCACCACTGCACTCCAGCCTGGGTGACACTGTCTCAAAAAAATAAAAAGGAAAATAGGACCAGGCACAGTGGCTCATACCTGTAATGCAGCACTCTGGGAGGCCAAGGCAGGCAGATTGCTTGAGCCCAGGAGTTCAAGACTAGCCTAGGCAACATGGAAACCTTGTCTCTACAAAAAAATAAAAAAAATTTAGCCAGGCACAGTGGTATGCACCTGTAATCCCAGCTACTGAGGAGGCTAAGGTGGGAGGATTGCATGAGCCCAGGAGTTTGAGGCTGCAATGAGCCGTGATTCCACCACTGCACTCCAGCCTGGGTAACAGAGTAAGATCCTGTCTAAAAACAAACAACAACAACAAAGTAAAATGGGTTTTGTCCCAATTCAGGAAAATGTATACTCTTACAAATTTGTATTACCTCCTTTATGAACGTGAAGAATGCCTTTGAGGAGATGTATACTCCTTCTGGCCTCTAAGCTGTCACGAACTCACCATTGTTGGGCAGCACCAACAGCAAGGCAGCTTTCTAATCACTCAGCTTTCTTTTTTTTTTTTTTTTTTTTTTTTTTTTTTTTTTTTGAGACGGAGTCTGGCTCTGTCGCCCAGGCTGGAGTGCAGTGGCCGGATCTCAGCTCACTGCAAGCTCCCCCTCCCGGGTTTACACCATTCTCCTGCCTCAGCCTCCCGAGTAGCTGGGACTACAGGCGCCCGCCGCCTCACCCGGTTAGTTTTTTGTATTTTTTAGTAGAGACGGGGTTTCACCGTTTTAGCCAGGATGGTCTCGATCTCCTGACCTCGTGATCCGCCCGTCTCGGCCTCCCAAAGTGCTGGGATTACAGGCTTGAGCCACCGCGCCCGGCCTAATCACTCAGCTTTCATTGCATTTGAACAGTGGATTGCACGGCGATCTTTTCTCTCCTGAGAAAGATGAGAGAATACAGTGGTGGTTTAAAAGTATGGGCTTTGGCCCTACCACAAGCTAAGTGGCTTTTGGTTTCCTTTTGTAAAGTAATAAAGGATTAAATGAGATAATGCATGTAAAAGCACTTAACATATGTGTGACGTACAGTAAAAGCCAAAGAAATATTAAACATTTAAACTCTATTCTTAACTGTCACTAATTCAGAGATTGCTCATTGGAAATCAAGGCTGGGGATCAGCAAAGAAATACTGATGCCATTAGAAAGCTGAGGCATCAGGGTGACAAGGTTCGGTTGATGGTTGCCTCCTCAGCCCAAGAAGACAGAATACCCTGTCACCTCCCAAGGGACACACATCAGGGAGGGATGGAGGCATACTTCATTCATTTTAGTAATTCCCAGCACATCACACGATAGATTTCACCTAGATTTGCCAGTTGTTAACATTTTTATCAAATTTTTGCTGTTTTTTTCACCTGAGACTATAGGCACTCACCACTGTGCCCAGGTAATTTTTGTATTTTTAGTAGAGACGGGGTTTCTTCATGTTGGCCAGGCTGGTCTTGAACTCCTGACCTCAGGTGATCCACCCGCCTCGGCCTCCCGAAGTGCTGGGATTACAGGCGTGAGCCACCGCGCCCAGCCTTTTTGCCCTTGCCCTTTCTCTTGTGCACTTACACGTATTTTTTCCATTGAAACACTTGAAAGTAATTTGCATTATGACATTTCGCCCCTAAGTATTTGTACATAAATCTCCCAAGAAGAAGGATACTCTCCTATATAATATACAAGGCCATTATCAACCCCAAGAAATGAGTCACTGATGCAGTAAAATTATTTAATATACAATCCCCAAGTAGTTCCACAAATGTTCTGTGTAACTGTTTTCCCCCAATGCAGGATTCAGTGTGGGATGACATATTGCATTCAACTGTCAGTATTCATTAGTCTCCTGTAATCCAGAATGCTCCCTGCTTTTCTATCTGTATCAGTCTTTCTTTCTTTCACAATGACATTTATGAACAGTCTTAAGAATTCATGTAGAATGTCCCATAATCAGGATTTGTCTAATTATTTCTTTCTTTTTTTTTTTTTTTTTTTTTTGAGATGGAGTCTTGCTCTGTCCGCAGGCTGGAGTGCAATGGCGTGATCTTGGCCCACTGCAACCTCCACCTCCTGGGTTCAAGCAATTCTTCTGCCTCAGCCTCCTGAGTAGCTGGGACTACAGGCCTGCGCCACCACGCCCAGCTGATTTTTGTATTTTTAGTGGAGATGGGGTTTCACCATGGTAGCCAGGATGGTCTCAATCTCTTGACCTCATGATCCACCAGCCTCGGCCTCCCAAAGTGCTGGGATTACAGGTGTGAGCCACGGCACCCAGCCTAATTATTTCTTTAAGATTTGATTGAGGTTAAACATTCTGGGCAAGAATTTACTTAGGTAACATTCCATACCCAATTCTCTCTTGAAGTGATTCTAATCTGGCTTTTGTTCCCACCACTCCCCCAAAATTGCATTGTAAAAGTCACCAGTGATCTCCATGTTGTTAAATCCAGTGGTCAGACCTCAGTTTTCATCTTACTGGAGCTATTGGAAACATCGAGTTGATCACATACTCTGTTTTGAAGCGTTTTGCTTATTTGCCTTTTGGGAGCTCTTTTCTTGGCTTTTACCTGTTACATCACTGGCCATGCCTTCTGTGGCTCATTTGCTGAGTTCCCATATTTTCCTTTTTTTTTTTTCCCACTCTGTCACGGCTCACTGCAGCCTCCATCTCACGGGTTCAAGCAGTCTTCCTGCCTCCGCTTCCCAAGTGGTGGGGACTGCAGGCGCACGCCACCATGCCCAGCTAATTTTTTTGTAGAGACAGGAGACAGGGTTTCACCGTGTTGTCCAGGCTGGTCTCGAATTTCTGGCCTCACGTGATCCTCCCACCTTGGCCTCCCAAAGTGCTGGAATTTCAGGCATGAGCCACAGCGCCCAGCCCTAATTTTTAAACACTGGGATGCATCAGAGTTCAGTTCTTGACTCTCTTCTCATTCTGAGTTTACTTGCTGGGTGTTTTCATCCAACCCTGTAGGTTTGTCTTTTTTTTTTTTTTTTTTTTTTTTTTTTTAGACGGTGTCTCACTGTGTCGCCCAGGCTGGAGTGGCACAATTTTGGCTCCCTACAACCTCCGCCTCCCGAGTTCAAGTGATTCTCCTGTCTCAGCCCCCCAGCTAGCTGGGATTACAGGCATGTGCCACCACACCTGGCTAATTTTTGTATTTTTAGCAGAGACGGGGTTTCACAATGTTGGCCAGGCTGGTCTCAAACTCCTGACCTCAGGTGATCTGCCCGCCTCGGCCTCCCAAAGTGCTGGGATTACAGGTGTGAGCCACTGTGCCCGACCTGTCCTATTTCTTTTCTGAACTCCAGACTTAACTATCCAGCTACCCAAGATGTCGCATGGGCATTTCAAACTTAAGATTTACAAAATCAAACTTTGATTTTCTCCCATATCTACTGCTTTCCTGGTCTTACCTCTCTTGTTAAATGCCAACTTCATCCCTCTAGTTGCAGAGACCAGATGCCTTGAAGTCGTACTTTATTTACTTTTCCCTGCATCCAAATCCAATCCAACAGCAAATCCTGCAGATCTACTTCAAAATATACCCAGAACTACTTCTTCCCTCTTTCACTACTACCATTTCAGTACAGGACACCATTAAATCTCATCCAGATTCTTGCAGTAAATTTCTCACTATAGAGACCTTTCTGCCTTCACTCCCCCTTCCACTTAGTGCTTTCCCTCTCCATGACAGTCACTGCGATGCAGATGAAACATAAGTCAGATCTTGTCACTCCACTGTTGAAAGCCCTCCAATGGCTTCCCTTCTCATTTAGAATAAAAACCAAAATCCTTACCATGGCCTACAAGGCCCTACATGATCTGGTCCTGTTAGCCTCCTCGATCTTCATTACTAAGATTCTCCTTAACTCACTCCTTTCCGGGTTCACTGGCCTTCTGACAGCTCCTCAGATATACCAAGGATTTCCTACGTCAGGTCCTCTGGTATCTCCTATCTACTCTTTCTCAGGAAGCCACTAGATGATGTGCTTCAGCAAAACAAGGGAGTAAACCAAGAAACAGGAAGGTGTGAGATACAGGAAACTGGGAATCCTACTCAGGAAGGAGGTGAAGGGAATCTAAGTGAAGGGAGATTTTAAGATGACAGCTGTATGCCAGGAAGGAGAGGGTCACCGGTCCTGTTTAGAGTGGATCACAAGAGTCTGGGGAGAGGCTTTTCTGTCATTTTCCTGTTTGTAGAACTGTTGGACTCCTTAAAGCATAGACATGTAAAATTTGGATGAAAATAAGAACTAAAAGAAGACATAATTCCGGCATCAGGTAATAAAAGCATCTAGGCTAAAGTGGTGACAGTGGAAATGGAGAGGGATGGATTTGAGATCTTTGGAAGGAAAGATAACTGGGACTTAGTGTAGATTGTTGTATTAGGGTTCTCTTAGAGGGACAGAGCTCATAGGATATTTATATATGTCCTATATATATTTATATATATAAATGGGAGTTTATTAAGTATTAACTGGCATGATCACAAAGTCCCACAATAGGCTGTCTGCAAGCTGAGGAGGACAGAGAGAGCCGGTCTAAGTCCCAAAACTGAAGAACTTGGAGTCCGATGGTCGAAGGCAGGAAGCATCCAGCACGGGAAAAAGATATAGGCTGGGAGGCCAGGCCCGTCTCTCTTTTTCACCTTTTTCTGCCTGCTTTATATTCCCTGGCAGCTGATTAGATTGTGCCCACCAGATTAAGGGGGATCTGCTTTTCCCAGCCCACTGACTCAAATGTTCATCTCTTTTGGCAGCACCCTCACAGACACACCCAGGATCAATACTTGGTATCCTTCAATCCAATCACGTTGACACTCAGTATTAACCATCACAATTGTAAAACAGGAATAAAGGAGAAATCAGAGATGACTGTAGGATATCCAGTTTGGGGAGAATAGTAGTACCATTAACAGAAATAAGGTATTCGAGTGTGAGAACTAATTTTAGGAAAATTGTGGTTTAAAAAGTGGTATATAATATATAGAATAATATGTGCTAAAGGCCAATGGAAATACGACGACATATACTTATATTTTGAGCTCGTGGAACTCTTAAAAATTCTGTTTTAAAGTTCTTGTTCTTAGGTATGAGTGGTCTTTTTTACACTGACTTAGTTAATATGACTACAGATTAGCTTTAAATGTTTAACTGAAGTCATATGCTTGGGAGATGTTCGTATAGAAACGCAGGCCCTCCCTTGAGCCTCTTTTGTAAGTGAACGTGGGCAGAGCCCCCATGACCTAATCACCTCCCGGAGACCCCCTTCTTCACACTATCCCCTGGGAACTTGGTTTCAAAATATGAATTTGTGAGGGGGACACAAACATTGAGGCTATGGCCCTTCACAGTGTCTTTTTTTAGCGGGTTCCTGATTGGTAAAAGAAGGAAAACCAGGATCACCTTACAACTGTTGCCTTCCCAGCAGTTTTCAACTTTGTCACATGATTATACTCTGCACCTTGCAATTCATTCCGAATCAGACTCAAAAACCATTTTAAGCACTTACTGCAGTGTGCTGGGCATTATGCTAGATATACATTCTCTCTTTCTTTTTTTTTTTTTTAATTTGTATTTAGTTATTTATTTTAATTTGCTTCCTGTACCTGGGCAGCAAACACAATCTCTGTTTCAATCCTTATGGCAGCCTTGTTTTATACACCTCTGCAGCTGTAAAAACTGCATTACTGTCCCTGTTTTAAGATAAGAAAGTTGAGGCTTGAGATGCAAAATGACATGTCCGGGATCACACAGCTGGTAAGTGACAGGGCTTGGACTAAAACCAGGCCATTCACCTCCAACCCCATGTTCTTTCTGCTCTACTGGGCTAGCTTTCAGATTTAGAAATATGCTTCAAAAAAAGTACATCTTCTCTTCCTGCTAGACTTGCAAGGGGGAGATTTTTAAAGGGGAAATACTTTGTGTATTTATTTCTCAGGATGACTTTTTACCTGGAAATGTCTTTTACTTTTACTTTTTTACTTTTGAGGCACTGGTTTCATAACCTCCTCTGCAGTTACTTTATGGTATTAGAACCGCTACAGAAGCCTGCAAGCTAATTGAACATTGTATCTCTGCAGCGCCAAGAAATCTGGTTACATAATAGTTATGGACCCCATCAAAACTCCTCAAATAAGAGCTATTTATAAACATGTGCCAATTGTGTGCAGATGCAAAAAGACAAGAAAAATGGCTTTGAAGGGCCAGACATTTTATTTTAATGGGCAACCTGAAACTATATCTCATACCATGTATAGAAAGGAAACTGTGTAATACCATAGATGTTTTCATTGGGAGTTTGTACTTGAAATGTTTTTTTCTTTGTTTTTTTGAGACAGAGTTTCACAGTGTCACCCAGGCTGGAGTGCAGTGGCGCAATTTTGCCTCACTGCAACCTCTACCTCCCAGGTTCAAGTGATTCTTCTGCCTCAACCTCCCAGGTAGCTGGGAATACAGGTGCACGCCACCACACCCAGCTAATTTTCATGTTTTTAGAAGAGACAGGGTTTCACTATGTCGGCCAAGTTGATGTCAAACTTCTGACCTCAAGTGATCTGCCTGCTTCAGCCTCAAAGTGCTGGGATTATAGGCATGAGCCGCCATGCCCGGCTCTGTAATTGCAGTGTCATCATTGATTTCAGTTAGGTGTAACGCACTGGTATGCTGAAACCTGCTAGTACTGACATATGAGAACCATGTTTAGTGACGCCCATCACATTGGTAGCTTGACATCGGCCATGGTGGGAGTATTGACACCACTGAGATGAGCAAACACTGCAAGCCGGGGCTCTCCCCAGCACTCTGGAGACTGTTAAACATTAGCACACTGCTGGTTACACCATTATATGAAATTCTCATTTTGTAAGCTAAAGGAATGATTGAAGATTGGCAGTTTGACTTGGTTCATACTACTTTTAAAATGTATTATTAAAAAAATAAGCTGGTAAAAGATAACCAGGTTCTTAAAAATCAGTTTGTCCCTTTCAAAATCCTTAATATAACATAAATATGGAATCAAACTTTGTATTAACTGAAAACTAAACATTTATAGAGATGATTGAGTCAGTCATCTACATTGCTGATGGAAAAAATGTCACATTTGTAGGATTTAAACTAGGCAAATATTTTCCTTTAAAAGTGTGCTGTTTCCCCTGGGGTATTTGGGAAAAACCATTCCTTTTTATTGCTAGCTTATAGCTTTGACAAGTACTTTATTACTCTTTGCCTTGGCAGTTTACCTGGAAAATGGAGATCGTGATGTATAAAGGTTATACCTTTTTTTTACTAGAGACAATCTGTGGAAACTGTTTTTTGGTTGTTTTGGTTTTTTTTTGGGGGGGGGGTTTCTTTTTTTGAGATGGAGTTTTGCTCTTGTTGCTCAGGCTGGAGTGCAATGGCACGATATCAGCTCACTGCAACCTCCGCCTCCCGGGTTCAAGCAATTCTTCCGCCTTAGCCTCCAGACTAACTGGGATTATAGGCATGAGCCACCACGCCTGGCTAATTTTTGTATTTTTAGTAGAGATGGGGTTTTACTGTGTTGGTCAGGCTGGTCTTGAACCCTTGACCTCAGATGATCCACCCGCCTCGGCCTCCCAAAGTGCTGGGATTACAGGCATGAGCCACCGTGCCCGGCTAGAAACTGTTTTAAAAATACAGAGTTTATGCAATATTTCAGTGAATATTTTTAGTTTTAGTGATCTGTTCATAAATGTCATATCTAAATAAAGATCTAAAAATATCCCTAAGTTTTTAGAATCAAAGAATCTTTAAGTGTAAAGATATCTTAGAATGAATCTGGTAACTGACAAGCCTGAACTGAGACCAGCTCCTGAGTCTCGGAACTCTTTATCTAGTGTTCTTTACCATGTGCAGCACTGTTAGCGCTTGGCCTGGCCTTTTCTTTTTTTTTTTTTTTTTTTTGAGACGGAGTCTAGCTCTGTTGCCCAGGCTGGAGTGCAATGGCCGGATCTCAGCTCACTGCAAGCCCCGCCTCCCGGGTTCACGCCATTCTCCTGCCTCAGCCTCCCGAGTAGCTGGGAGTACAGGCGCCGCCACCTCGCCCGGCTAGTTTTTTTTGTATTTTAGTAGAGATGGGGTTTCACCGTGTTAGCCAGGATGGTCTCGATCTCCTGAACTCGTGATCCGCCCGTCTCGGCCTCCCAAAGTGCTGGGATTACAGGCTTGAGCCACCGCGCCCGGCCGGCCTTTTCTTAAATATCACACCAGACCAAAAAGTCAGTGTCCTGTGACATCCTCAGCCAGTAGTTTGTGAAATAGGAATGAAATAAATAGGATGTTGAGGTCTCACGTGACTTGACATATTTCTACTTTTTATTTATTTATTTATTTGCTTCACAGCATTTGAAAGGAATATTTCTCCTTTTATTTACAATAAACAATCGTTTTTTCATTTGTGTTATATTTTTGTAAGTCTAACATTTTTCTCATTCTTTAGAGTTCTAAACGCTAATGAATCAGGGAAATTTGCTTTGACTTGAAGTAGAGTAGGAAGAATGATATGCAAACACCAAAGAACGTCTCTGCTTTGCGTGAGATGAGTAACTTAAGAACTGCGTCCTGTGCCTACAGTCAGATTTCCTCTGAACTGGTGAATGTAGTTTAAAAAAGAGTTTTCTTAGTTTGATATCAAAAACATTTAGAATTTCAAGATCTTAATTTGCTTCAAATTTGTCTTCTCATCCAAGTGTTCATTTAATTTTCTCTGTTTTTTTCTTTGTTTTTAACAGATAGCAGAGTCCTATTTCCAGGAGGAGGACTGTATCCTTTTCTTAATTACATGAAGAAATTTTTAGAACTCTTAGAGAACCATTCATTTTTTTTCATTGAAGTATATTTTACATGTAATAGAATATACAGATCATATGGTTTCAGTGGTTTTGACGGTTGTATGTGCCCACATAACCACCTCAGAAAGCAACGTGTAGGAAATTTCTGTCACTCCACAAAATTTCCTAGAACCATCCAAAGTTTACCTTCATAAATGGGCCTTAATTTTACTAAAGTAAGTATTTGTATTTATTTTTCGAAAGAAAAGTTGTATTATTTTAATTATTTTTATGTACAGAACACTCAACAGTGTACATTTAACCCAGTTTAGTGGCGAGTTCTTTAGCCTTTGCCTTTTCGAGCTTGGCGATGCAAGCCACAGACTTGGGACCGGGGACATTGCCGCCCCAGTGACGGCGGATCTCATCGTATCTGTCGTTGTCATTGGTTCTGATAGCTTCCACCGGCTCAGCCACAGCGCCTTTGCCTTCCGAGTTCACCTGTGTGACGGCGACAGTGGTACAGGTCTTCCTGTGGCCTAGACGGCCCAGTCTTGCCTTCTCCCTGATAGTGCTGTAAGGGACCCCCATTTTACAACACAGAGCAGGCAAGAAGACAGCCAGCTGGAAGAAGGCATTAGCTGAAGAGTGTATTTTGACCAAAAGCAGTAGATTTCAAAGCTAGCTTGGTAGCAAGCGAGAGGGAGAGGACTTCTGAGTGATCATGAAGACAAAAAGCGAAACAGTGAGTTTTTCTCTTCCTTTTTTCTGGGTCAGCATTTAGAGCATTGCCCAGGGGAAGGTAGGCAGTTGGACAGCGTATCCTGACCTGACAAGATGCAGATCTGTGTGACACAAATGCGAAGGCGAAAGCTCACAGGATCATTTACAAAGAAGTAGAATCACATGATGATGAGGGAAATCACTGTGGCAAGTTAATTCAGTGTTTACAAAAGACCATGTAAGTTTTTGCTCTGTCATTGTTTAGGCCTGTGATCCTTTGGTCTTGCGGGAGAAAAGCATTCAGTGGGAAATAATAAGGATCAAGGTGACTTGGAACAGAAACACTGGACCAGAGAGTCACATAGGTGCTTGACAGAAAGTAAGGAGAGAAATAAAAAAGGAAACATGTAGATTCCAGGATTCCATGTGGTCCTGTTTCCTTAAATTACTTTTGGTTGACTCTGCAAGCAGACCTTCCTTGAGCATTAAAACCTTCTTTTAGTTTCTGTTTGCTGATAGTGTGGAATCCAAGTAGCTATTGCATAATATGCCACATTAAAATTTACCTGCTTCAAAACCGAGAAACATTACTAGGCTGGGCGAGGTGGCTCATACCTGTAATCCCAGCACTTTGGGAGGCTGAGGCAGGCGGATTGCTTGAGGTCAGGAGTTCAAAACCAGCCTGACCAGCATGGTGAAACCCCATCTTGACTAAAAATACAAAAATTAGCTGGGCATGATGGTGCACGCCTGTAATCCCAGCTATTCTGGAGGCTGAGGCAGGAGAATCACTTGAATCCAGGAGGGGGAGGTTGCAGTACACCAAGATCGCACCACTGCACTCCAGCCTGGGTGACAGAGGGAGACTCTGTCTCAAAAAAAAAAAAAAAGCTGGACGCAGTGGCTCATGCCTGTAATCGCAGCACTTTGGGAGGCTGAGGCAGGCAGATCAGGAGGTCAGGAGTTCGAGACTAGCCTGGCGAATATGGTGAAACCCTGTCTCTACTAAAAATACAAACAAATTAGCCAGGCGCCGTGGTGAGCACCTGTAGTTTCAGTTACCCGGGAGGTGGAGGCAGGAGAATCACTTGAACCTGGGAGGTGGAGGTTGTAGTGAACTGAGATTGCGCCACTGCACTCTAGCCTGGGCGACAGAGCAAGACTCCATCTTGAGAAAAAAAAAATGAGAAACATTATTATAGACATGTTTAAATTTAAAAGTATTTAGAGTCCTCTCATGTTTTAGTAAGCTGCAAATTTCTCAACATCTATAGGACATTGTTCTTCAAATAGGGGAATAATGTAAATAGTCTGGATTTCTCTTTTCCTTAAATGTTCTATTCAGATGAGAAAGCAATGAAATTCATTCAGCTAGAACGATTGTATCATGAGCAATTGCTTGCAAATCTTTCTGCCATTCAAGAACAGTGGGGTAAGTACAGACCAACATGGCATGTGGAATTAGCAGTAATCCAACAAGTCACTGTCTACAAAATTAACATATTTGACCTGATTTTATAAATCAGAAAATAGATGTTTCCATAGACAAGTTAATGTTGCAAAAAAATAGCTTTTTTTTTTTTTTTTTTTTTTTTGAGACGGAGTCTCCCTCTGTCCCCCAGGCTGGAGTACAGTGGCGCGATCTCAGCTCACTGCAAGCTCTGCTTCCCGGGTTTACACCATTCTCCTGCCTCAGCCTCCCGAGTAGCTGGGACTACAGGTGCCCACGACTGCGCCTGGTTAATTTTTTGTATTTTTAGTAGAAACAGGGTTTCACACATGGTCTCGATCTCCTGACCTCGTGATCCGCCCGCCTCGGCCCCCCAAAGTCCTGGGATTACAGGCGTGAGCCACCGTGCCCGGCCAAGAAAATAGCATTTTTACCACAAGTCTGTTCTATTGTGAGAAGACTTTTTTCTTTGTATTTTGCTCTTCATATCAATGCCAAGAAAAGAAGACTTGCAACTATTTGCATTTTTCCTAATCACATTTCATGCCCTACTGGCTCATTTCGTCTCTAGGATGATATTTACTTATACTGAAAAGTAATAAGTTAGCTATTTCTAACTGTTGGGTTGTTAGAGAAGATAATTTTGCAGGCAAATCTTTATGAGTGGTGCTAGTTAACTGTTTTTGTTTTTTTTGCTCCTAAATATGTTTTGTAAGAGCCAGTGACTAACAAATACTTTAAATTTAGAAACAAAATGGAAAACTGTGCAACCACAGACAGTCACGCCTCTAAGGAATTCAGAAAAGGGATTTAATGGTGAAGATTTTGAACGGCTTACTAAAATTTGTGCAACACATCAAGAGTAAGTATATCAGAATTTCGTTAGAGTGAGTTGGAGTAGAATATTGAAGAAGCATTATAGCATTGAGTATCCATTTCTTTAATGTTTTCAACTGGAGACATTAAGATGGGCATAATATAATTATTGCAAAGCTCTGGTATTGGTTCAAACCCGGGGAACGCGTCAACAGACGACACAAGGCCATGTGGAGCAACACGCTGTTTTAATGAGCACCTGGGTGCAGGCGGGCTGAGGCCTAAGATGGCGTCAGCACCACGTGAGGATGGGGCCGGAGTTTTACGGTCTCCTGTAAACAGGAAGTGTCCCTGTCTGATGTAACTGCTACGTGGTACCCGGATGGCCTCTCTCCATCCTCAGGGATACGTGTCTTCCCGCCAGCCCTCTTCCTGCTTCTGCTGTCTCACTGACGCACACTGCTGGCGCAAGTGGCCTTGTGCCTTGGGACTGGGCCTAACTACTTCAGGCATGACATAGGGATGGCATGGGCACCTCAGAAACAAAAGAGAAAACTTAATTTTGGGGATTCTTGAGAGACAAGTTGGCATCCACCGTGCCGTTGTAGCAGGAGCATCGTCTGGATCGTCTGGTGGTTTACTGTGGTTTCAACAAGAGCTTTAATGGCTTTATCACTGGGATAACACAGGGGAGAAACAGGAGGACCCCAGTGAAGATGTCCGTCCCTACCAGCGTTTTACATCCTCCTAAATTAGAGAACCACCCCCTAGAAGGTTTTCCGGGTCCCATCCCTTCCAGGTTGGGACTGGTCCATGGGCTACTTTTCCGGTGTTTGAGGCGATTTCTAGAACCACTTTTCCGTTATCGTCTATGTTAAGACAGCAATTGGAGATATTAAACTTACCACAGACCCCACCCTCTTCTGCTAGTAAGTGTCTAGTGCCAGCCTGTGTTGATAAATTGCCGTGCGCATTTGGTTTTGTTGTTGCGTGAGCATTTCCAGGGCTGAGGCGGTTTGGTTGGTGATGGTCTCTAGAGCAGCCTGTGGTCTGATTATTCTATTTAGCATGTATATGGGATGACCCTGTGAACCATCCTCCGCCCAGGTGGCAGGACTGTAATATTCGATGATCCGTTGCGGAGGCCACTCGTCCTCTTGCCATCTTTGGCTTCCTCCTACCTTTAAGGACTGTTTTTCTCTGGTTATCATACACAGGGACTCTGAGGGTGTTGCCCGCCTGCTTTGGAAGTAAAAGGAATCCGGGTTTAATTGTGGCTAGGCAGCAAGTACCTTGCCAGTGATAAGGTAGCCATGAGTAAGCCTGGGTTCCACATAGCCACAGAATCCATCAGGGGCAGTCCATCGTAGGCTGGTGTTCATGGTATTGTCGCATAGTGCACTTAGGCGGGGGTGTGCGGCCGAAGGGTTAGTGGTGTTTGTACAGTTCCAGGCCTTTGTCGACGAGACGCAATTGAGGTAGCTTAAGTTAGAAGGAGACCAGGCTCCGGGGGGTAACCTTGGCCACCACTCAGCTGTGGAGGTGTTGACTGTTAGGGTTTGGCGACAGGGGTTTCGCCTAGGGCGCGGTGGGTTTTCTCAGTCCACTTGTGGGATGTTCTCGCCATCCCTCTTTTTTTTTTTTTTTTTTTTTTGGCACGGAGTCTCGCTCTGTTGCCCAGGCTGGAGTGCAGTGTCACGATCTCGGCTCACTGCAAGCTCCGCCCCCGGGTTCATGCCATTCTCTTTCTTCAGCCTCCCGAATAGCTGGGACTACAGGTGCCCGCCACCATGCCAGGCTAATTTTTTTTGTATTTTTAGTAGAGACGGGGTTTCACCGTGTTAGCCAAGATGGTCTTGATCTCCTGACCTCATGATCCACCCGTCTCAGCCTCCCAAAGTGCTGAGATTACAGGCGCAAGCCACTGCGCCCGGCCCTCGCCATCCTTCTTACTGAGTTGGCAGGTGTCCAGGACTGCGGGCGTTCCTGAGGAGTGAAAGTGAGGCTGGGGTTTTGAAATGCTAGTAATTAAGGGGGAATGTCTGTGCCGTGCCACAGCCACTGTTCACTCGTACGAGCTCCCCCACACACCCAGCGATTGGACACATTCGTGATGAGCCAGATGCGCTTTCCTAGATCTACAGACAGGTTTTTTTCTGGCTTGAGAAGGGATACGTCTGCTTGTAGTTTTTATATAGAGGGATGGAAGTACCACGGGTGATTTTCAGGGGTAGTTGTTGGTTTTGAGGCTTTTGCTTTGGCTGTAGTCTGTTCTCTCTTTATGTCCTCGAGCACTTGAGTGTTTATTCCCCATTGTCCAATTTTGGTGAAACAAAGCCAGTGCTTCCCTTTTGGACATATAGCCCCATTACAACTGCGAGATACTCCTAGATTTTTTACTTTATAATAACTCTTTCCTGATTCAACACATTCCTCGACTAAGGTTCCCCAACAGGATCTTTCTGTATGAGTACGGTGATGAAGGACTGTTGACGTGAGTATGCTGAGTGAAGAGTGTGGTGATGAAGGACTGTTGACGTGAGTATGCTGAGTGAAGAGTGTGGTGATGAAGGACTGTTGACATGAGTGTGGTGATGAAGGACTGTTGACATGAGTGTGGTGATGAAGGACTGTTGACATGAGTATGGTGATGAAGGACTTGACGTGAGTATGCTGAGTGAAGAGTGTGGTGATGAAGGACTGTTGACATGAGTGTGGTGATGAAGGACTTGACATGAGTATGGTGATGAAGGACTGTTGACGTGAGTATGCTGAGTGAAGAGTGTGGTGATGAAGGACTGTTGACATGAGTATGGTGATGAAGGACTGTTGACATGAGTATGCTGAGTGAAGAGTGTGGTGATGAAGGACTGTTGATGTGAGTATGCTGAGTGAAGAGTGTGGTGATGAAGGACTGTTGACATGAGTATGCTGAGTGAAGAGTGTGGTGGTGAAGGACTGTTGACATGAGTATGCTGAGTGAAGAGTGTGGTGATGAAGGACTGTTGACATGAGTGTGATGATGAAGGACTGTTGACATGAGTGTGGTGATGAAGGACTGTTGACATGAGTATGGTGATGAAGGACTTGACGTGAGTATGCTGAGTGAAGAGTGTGGTGATGAAGGACTGTTGACATGAGTGTGGTGATGAAGGACTTGACATGAGTATGGTGATGAAGGACTGTTGACGTGAGTATGCTGAGTGAAGAGTGTGGTGATGAAGGACTGTTGACATGAGTATGGTGATGAAGGACTGTTGACATGAGTATGCTGAGTGAAGAGTGTGGTGATGAAGGACTGTTGATGTGAGTATGCTGAGTGAAGAGTGTGGTGATGAAGGACTGTTGACATGAGTATGCTGAGTGAAGAGTGTGGTGATGAAGGACTGTTGATGTGAGTATGCTGAGTGAAGAGTGTGGTGATGAAGGACTGTTGACGTGAGTATGCTGAGTGAAGAGTGTGGTGATGAAGCACTGTTGACATGAGTATGCTGAGTGAAGAGTGTGGTGATGAAGGACTGTTGATGTGAGTATGCTGAGTGAAGAGTGTGGTGATGAAGGACTGTTGACGTGAGTATGCTGAGTGAACAGTGTGGTGATGAAGGACTGTTGACATGAGTGTGGTGATGAAGGACTGTTGACGTGAGTATGCTGAGTGAACAGTGTGGTGATGAAGGACTGTTGACATGAGTGTGGTGATGAAGGACTATTGACATGAGTATGCTGAGTGAAGAGTGTGGTGATGAAGGACTGTTGACGTGAGTATGCTGAGTGAAGAGTGTGGTGATGAAGGACTGTTGACGTGAGTATGCTGAGTGAAGAGTGTGGTGATGAAGGACTGTTGACGTGAGTATGCTGAGTGAAGAGTGTGGTGATGAAGGACTGTTGACGTGAGTATGCTGAGTGAAGGATTGTTGCATCTTTCCTCCGTGGTGGAAAGACTGATAGCGCCCACAGCAGCTCTGAAGGGCTGTTGTGGACAGCAGGGCGGCTGCTGATGGTGTAAGGATCATGGTGAGGGATATTCCTGAATGAAGACTTCTGGTTGGAAGTGAGGCACAGCATCCGGTTGGGTAGATATAGGCCATATCTGGAAGCAGGTGTTTAGTCTTCCTTGTGTTTTGGTTTTAAGAAGAAGAAAATGTTTTGGTTAATTTCAGCTTGGTAGGAGAAATTGGCCTGGACAACCACTTATCTGTTAATGTTTTGGAGGAAGAAGTAGCCTTGGGGGTGAATTTGACCCTGGTACGATGGACTCAGTCGGGGAGTCCTTGGACTCTCACTGCTGTTGGCGTGCTGAGTATTACCGTGTAGGGGCCTGTCCACTTCGGTTGTAGCTTTTTGTGAGGGTCGGGTTGGCTGATAAACACGTCGGTGCCTGCAAGACAGTTATGCTGAGAGGACAAGAGGTGTCGGCAGGGAGAGGCGTGGCCTCGTTGGCTGCTTCATGAATGAAAGTCTTTGTCTGGATTAAGGAGGGGAGGTAATTCCCGAGTGGCTCAGAGTCTGGTAAGGGTGGAGGCCCTGAGACAAAAGCTCGTCCATACATGATTCCAAAGGAACTATAAAAAGAGGGTGCTTTTGGTGTTGCACGAAGTCTCATGAGGGCGAAAGGGAGATTTCTCGGCCACGACTGGCGGGTTTCTAGAGCCAGCTTGGTGAGTTGGGCTTTAAGGACAGAGCTGACCTTTTCAACTTTGCCTGAAGATTGAGGCCTGTAAGGGGTATGGAGAACCCGTTTCATTCCTAAGGATGTAGAGACGCCTTGGGTAATTTGGCTGATGAAGGCAGGCCCATCATCCGACTCGATGGATATTGGGAGTCCGAAACAGGGAATTATATGCACCATGAGAGTTTGTATGACGACATTTGCAGCTTCTGAAGTTGTTGGGAACGCTTCTACCCACCCGGAGAAAGTACAGACAAAGACTAGAAGGTAGCGGAGCCGTTTATCAGGCGGCATGTGAGTGCATCTACCTGCCAATCTTGCCCAGGTTCTTCACCCTGGGCTTGGTGGTTAGAGAAAGGCGGCGGCCAGAGGGAATCCTGGGGTGACACTGAGTGGCAGATAGAGCAGGACTGGGTGATCTCTCAAACACGGCTGGAAAGGTGAGGACAAGTGAGAATAGGGCGGAGACGTTGCAAGAGAGATTTGTAGCTGACCTGGAAAGAGTTGTGGAGGCTTTGGAGGATCGGCGTTGTTGGAGCGTGAGGAAGAATGAAGCACCCCTCCTTGATGTACCACGGTCCTTGCTGTTGGAGGTTCTGGGCCAGGAAGTACTCCTTTTCTTCTGAGGAGTAAGAGGAAAGAACAAGGACAGGCACAGAAACTGGCCTTGCACGGTTGTGGGGCTCCTTGTTTGACCACCGGATCTGCTAGCGCATTTCCAGCCGATACAGGATCGCCTGGGGTTTGGGGGCCTCTGCAGCGAATGATGGCAGCTTTCTGCGGGCACCTGGCAGCCCGAAGGAGCTTGCTGATGGGAGAGCCGTGTATGACAGAAGTGTTGTTTGCAGTTAGGAAACCTCTTTCTTTCCAGATGGACCAGTGTGAGTGCGCTGTGTGGAACACATAACGAGAATCTGAATATATATTGATCTGTTGCCCGGCTGCTAGAGTGAGAGCTCGAGTGAGGACGATGAGTTCAGCCTTTTGGGAGGTGGTGCCTAGGGGAGCGGATTGGCTTCACTAGTGTGGGTGGGTGACAGCGTAGCCGGCATGTCGGCGTCCTTGGTGTAGGAAGGAGCTGCCAGCTGCAAACCAAGTAAAGGAGGCGTCTGGAAGGGGTTGATCTGTGAGGTTTGGAAAAGGTGTAAGAAAGGTTTGAACAGTGTCCACAGAAGTGTGCAGGGTCTTGGGAGGTAGTGGCTTCAGGTAAGAGCGTGGCCGGGTTTAGATGGGAGCTGGTTAGCCCGATGATTTGGGGGTTTCTATGAATAGAGCGTACAGTCGGAGGAGCCGTGGGGCAGACATGAGACAGTACACTGCGGTGAGCTAGCACATCTTGATGTTATGGGTTGAATAAACTGTTAGGTTGGCATGAAGGATAGTTTTAGACTTTCACAGGTGAGGACAGCAGCTGCCACCAGTGCTTGGAGACAGGCAAGCCGTCCGAGAACTGTGGTTTCGAGCTGTTTAGAGAGGTAGGCAGCAATCGGAGGGCGAGTCCCTTAGACTGGGTTAGAACACGTAGTGTAACTCCACGCCGTTCATTGAAATAGAGGGAGAAAGGTTTGGTGAGGTCTGAGAGAGTGAGGACGGGGGCTGAGGTGAGAGCCTTCTGGAGTAGATGGAAGGGTTGGGTAGTAGGCTGTGCAGGGTTTAAAGGCTCATGGAGAGGGCCTTTAGCAGCTTAGTGTAACAGTTTGGCAAGTAGAGCGAAGGAGGGAACCCAGAGCCTAAAATACCCCACTAGTCCTAGAAAAGAGAGAATTTCTTGCTTAGTTTGCGGAGGTAGGAGGGACTGGAGGAGGGATATGCGGTCGGTGTGAGCCCTCAGGTTTGCAGGGTAAGAGCTAGGCCAAAGGAGGTGACTGAGGGGTGCATATTTGTGCTTTCTTAGGGGAGACCCAATACCCCCACTCTGCCAGGAAATTGAAAAGAGAGAGAGTGTGACCGTTGCAGTCTTTTTGAGAGAGGCTGCACAGGAGCGTATCATCAACATATTGAAGGAAAGTGGACAGTTCTAGGAATAAGGTACAGAGGTTGTGAGCAAGGGCCCGGGTTTCAGCATCAGGTGCAAGGCTCTAGTATTGGTTCGAATCCCGAGACTGCACCAACAAACAGCACAAGGCGGTGTGGAGCAACACGCTGTTTTGATGAGCCCCTGGGTGCAGACGGGCTGAGGCCTAAAATGGCATCAGCCCCATGTGAGGAAGGGGCCGGAGTTTTATGGTCTCCTGTAAACAGGAAGTGTCCCTGTCTGATGTAACTGCTACGTGGTACCCG
Organism: Macaca nemestrina; assembly: GCF_043159975.1. NCBI lineage: Eukaryota > Metazoa > Chordata > Mammalia > Primates > Cercopithecidae > Macaca > Macaca nemestrina. The sequence goes on along the minus strand of NC_092125.1, from coordinate 2,507,402 downwards.
GATGGCCTCTCTCCGTCCTCAGGGGTAGGTGTCTTCCGACCAGCCCTCTCCCTGCTTCTGTTATCTTGCTGACGCTGACAAGCATTTGTCACACAAGTGGCCTTGGCCTTGGGACTGGGCCTGAGAAGGGAGGAGTTATTCATCCCCCCCCCAGGCTTTCAGGCCCCAGGGAGAATCTTTCATTTATAGGTTCCTTTCTCAGTTTTTGTTGAGTTTCTTACCCTGAACTCAATAAAAGGTCAACTTTATGTAGGTTCAAAAGATTCTTCTGATTAGATATTTTAAAATATAACTTCTGATTTTGATCTCTTTTTGATTAAGAGATGAGCAGTTCAGATGGACAGAACTGTGTATTAGGGCTTTTGATTCTACTCGCTAATGTTTCTGTGTTGCAGTAAAAACATGACATTTTTAAGAGTAGTCTGATGCTGGAAAGCTAATAGAATATGGTATCTAACCAAAATCTTGCGAAAGGAAAACTGCGTTTACCAGGTAATTTTCAGTTGCTTGAATTGTATCAAGGAGCTGGATTTTTTAAACTAAAGAATAATAATAATAAGGCACTTACTTTTTAAAAAAACATCCTTATTCAGAGATCCAGATTTCTGAGGACAAAGGGACACAGTAGTGTTTAAACTAGTGCAAATTTCTGGAATTTAGAACATGAATTCTCCATACAAAGGCTAAAAGACTTTCCATTCTATGGATAACTTTTTCTCCTTTTCTCTCAGAACCAATGAGAGTAAACTAAAGCTCTGTTTGTTAATAGTGAGGCAGTGCCAGGTAATTGTCACGTAGTTCATGCAGCAGGTAAAGAACTCACAAATATTTATTGAACATGACATCAGCATGGTGTCTTTATGCTTCAAAATTTAGATAATTCCCCCCATATCATTACTCTTAAATTTTTGAATATTTAAAAATATTTTCAAGTTATACATCAAGTGTACAAGCTTGATGAGTTTTTGCATAAACATATGTCTATGTGACTACCAGTCTGAGCAAGGTACAAGATACGGAACATTCCAGCCCCTCAGAAGGCTCCCTCATGCACCTGCCAACTTCGTACCCACCCCCAATAGTAACCACTGTCTGGACTCTATATAACAATATATTTGCCTGTCCTGTAATTGTATATAAATGGGATCATGCAGAATATAGATTTTTATGTCTAGATTCTTGCACCCATCAGTATGTCTTGTTCCATGTTGTTGCATGTAACAGTGGTTTGCTCTGTTTTATTGCAGTACAGATTTCTTGGATGACTATGCAGCAATTTATTCATTCTATCATTAGTAGACGTTTGGGATGTTTCTTGTTTTGTGAATATTATGAATAAAGTGGCGATGAGCATTTTTGTGTGTGCCTTTAATGGATATGTACGTTCTGTTATCTTGGGTATTCCCTAACGTTTAATATTTATACTTTTTATCTGTTTCCATGGAGAATTCCAACAAAATTATCTTCAACCATAATCTATTTTAGACTAAAATGACATAAACTGAAATTTTTTAAATATGTGTATGTGAAATCGTCTTTATTTATTAGCAAAAGGTTAGCATTCTTTTTTTTTTTTTTCTTTTGGAGTGCAGCGTTGGTAGCTTCTTTGGGGGTTTCCAGTTTAATTGGCCATCTAAGGAGATTAACACATGATATAGCTGCACTTTGAACTATGTGAGCCAGTGGTAATGTTTCAGCCGTGGAAATGTTCTGTGCTAATATTAGAATCCAGAGAAGCTGTATTTTTTTATAGCCATTTCAGTGACATTTGTTTGGAAGCGTATTGCTGCTGTAATTTTTTTTTTAATTCTTTTTTCTTTCTTTTTTTTTACAGTCCTCTTTTATCCAAACATAAGGTAAGAAATTGTTTCTTTTGAAAATATTTCTAGGAAAAATGTTTGTGTCATATGTCTGTTGTATGGACTGTTTTGGAAAATAAAGAAACCTTTCTCAAGTTATTTTCAGCTTCCTAGTTTAACACAACAGTTTTCCCAAAAGTTGGGTTTTCTCGTTTTAAACTTTTTAGATAGCAGCTGTGGAGAAGTCCCAGGAAGGGAAATGCTCTACGCAGTTACGAGTGTCTGAAGATCCAAAGGAAAGAGGAGCTGCCACCAAAGAGTCAGGTATGTTTTAACTTAAGCTAGGGAGCAACGGGAAAGATACCTGCCTCCTCTGATATTTTACAAGTGTTACCTCTGATTTGCTGTGAAGGATCTTTTCTTTTTTTTTTTTTTTGCACTTACATTTTTGTACCTATACCTCTCCTAGAAAAATAGCAAAACAAGAATTTTTATATTGTTTAGCTCCACATTTTAGACTTCTGGTAGTAGATACCATAAAATCTAAGTTCTTATAAAAACATAAAATTCTTATGTTTTCAGTAGGTGGTTTTATATATATATCTAACAGAATAAGCAAAGATGGTACAAAATGCTCCGAAATAGAACTGGCGTTGGTACATTCATACATTGTTTTCTGTTTAAAAACCAACAGTTATTGTATGCACTTTACCAGAAATTTGTTCTGTCAATTTAGATATTTAAAACTCTGTATCTTGATAATTCATAGCAATTTAATTTCTCCCCTTTTCTGTTTACTAACATATGATATACTTTAGTTTGTGTATGTATTTCTAAAGCATTGATGATGATTTCCTACCACCTTGTGCCCTTATATCAGAAGATTTTAAGAGGCTTTCTTCTAAATGTTTGGCATGTTGCTCATTATAAAAGCTTTAGAAAATAAAAATAAATGAATATGTTTTAGGGTTTTTTTCCCCTTGACATCTAATTTTACTATTAATGTATATTTCCAGGTTTTATGTTACTGGGCCTGAGAGCCCTGATACTGAAGAGGAAGTGTCAGGTGTTTTGGACGAGTTGCCCTGAAGTGATGTGATGATGATGATGATGATGATGATGATGATGATGATGTCATGATTAGCCTTTTGCCCTCCCCCCCTTTTTTTTGAGACAGGGTCTCACACTGTTGCCCAGGCTGGAGTGCAGTGGCACCATCACGGCTCACTGCAGCGAGCTCCTGGGCTCAAGTAATCCTCCTGCCTCAGCCTCCCCAGTACCTGAGATTATAGGCACACACCACGGCATCCAGTTAATTTTTAAACATTTTTGTGGATATGGAGGTCTCACTGTGTTACTCAGGCTGGTCTGGAAGTCCTGAGCTCAAGCGGTCCTCTCACCGCGGTCCCACAAAGTCCTGGAATTACAGGCATGAGCCACCATGCCCGGCCAGCCTTTTACTCTTTACAAAGTATCTTTTTATTCTTTCAAATCTTGCTTCACCTCCTTTTCACTTCTGAGACAAGCTAGGGATGTTGCCTTGGGTCAGTCCTGCTAGACTCTGTTCTTCCTGTCTTTCCTTTTCTAGTCATTTTTATATCAGAAATCACCGTAAAATGAGCTTCATAACAATCTTAAAAGGAGGAAAAATACCACAAAGCTGCCTAGTGTGGGTGTGAACGTGTGTCTGTGTTGGGCACATTGAGAAAAGTGCTATTACAGGCTGTGCATTTGAGCTTGAGACTGACTTAGCATGGTTGCTGCCCAGCACCTCCTTCAACTTGGCCTCTGCTTTGATTCATGTGGTACAGATGGGGAAACTGAGGTACCAAGTTTAGTCACTTGCTTGGTGCTTTGATTCACAGCTAGAACCTGGGTCTTCCCATTTCTTTCTTTTTTTTTTTTTTTTGAGATGGAGTCTCGCTCTGTTGCCCAGGCTGGAGAGCAGTGGCGCGATCTCGGCTCACTGCAAGCTCCCCCTCCCGGGTTCCCGCCATTCTCCTGCCTCAGCCTCCCGAGTAGCTGGGACCACAGGCGCCGCCACCACGCCCGGCTAATTTTTGTATTTTTAGTAGAGATGGGGTTTCACCGTGCTAGCCAGGATGGTCTCGATCTCCTGACCTCATGATCCACCCACCTCAGCCTCCCAAAGTGCTGGGATTACAGGCGTGAGCCACCACGCCTGGCCGGGTCTTCCCATTTCTAATTGAATGCAGCCTGCTTCTGCTAAGTGCATTGTATGGCTTATCAAAGGCTTCAACAATCCAGATGTCCCAGGAATAACCCTGTGAGGGAGTATGGACTGAATTCTCGGGAAAGAAATGTTGGGGCCCAAGTTTCACCAATGTTTTAAAGAGAAATGTCGACAATGTGGGTGACTCTCCGAATGTAGTTTGGAAATCTTGGCTTTTCCAAAATTATGGTGGAGTTTTTTTCCCCATATTTTCTGTAGTATTTCTAAATAATGGGATGAAGCAACCATTTTCAGGTTATTTTGTAAATAATACATTGTACCCATAGATTGTCTTTATTGCTTATCACTTAAGTGATATCTCAGTTCATTAGATACGATACTTTAAGCGGTTGTACTTCGTGACATAGCGGCCGTCCACCACCTCACCTCCAACTCATAAAATGGCACCTCAGACTGATTCTGTACCTTTTCAGTCACTTACTAATAAGCTATTAAATAGTCTCATTTTGATTATTTAGAGCTTAGCCCTATTCAATCCTGAACTTGATTTTCACACTTAAATCTCATTGTACTCAAAGCTCTTCTCCGCCCTCCAGTTGCCAGGGCTGGGAACACAGTCTGCTCCTGGTTGGAGTTCACTGGATTGGTGTTTATGACTGAACCCAGGTCGTGTGGTGGCTCCAGCAGGAGCAGCTACGGAGGAGGTTACCCCCAAGCTGCTCCCCTAGATATTTGCAGCCTTTAGGTAACTGACCCTCAGCTGGAAGCAACGCACCGCATTCCTCTGATGTGGGGGTTCTCTCTGCCCTGTGCTTTCACAGTGCCTGTGGGACTGTGGTTCCCAGTCTCATTTAGTCTCTGAATCCTGTGGACATGTTTCGAGGGACATCTTCTGAACCTTTGGGTACCTGGAATCGTGGAGGAGCGGCTTGGCCCCCTTTCCCCTTGGCTGTGGCCCTCACTGCTCTAACCTTCCCCCATTTAACAGAGGGAGGGGCAGACCAGCAAGCCCAGTGGCAAAGCAGACAACCAAAGGAAAGTGAAATGTGCCTGTGTTTTCTTGCAGCCTCACAAACTTAGAGTGATTCTTTGGGGTGGGGAGAGAGAAGGAAGGCTGTGTTCTCCCAAAGGTGACCACTTCTTCCTTCTCCTGATCCGCATCTGATAATTTGAGTCAGGGTGTCAGGGGAGGTGCTATGAACTCTACTGAATAGCTACCTCTCAGCAACCCGGAGTTGAGGTGGCAGCCTCAGCACCAGATGCTCTGAAATCTGAAGCCGACGTTTCAGGAATGCCTTTTGCTTGATATGGTGTGGGCCTCAATTGTCAGTTGGTAATTAGTAGTAAAGTATCAATATGTTTTTGGAGTCCAGGGTGAAAAGGAAAGAAAAAAAAAAAGAAAAAGTATCAGTAAATAAAAAAACAAATGGAATAAAATTATCATCATGTTTTCTCTTTTATTTTCACATTTGGCTCATTTATTTAAGTTAAACAGCATATTAGTATAAAAAGGTTAAAACTTCTAAAATAGTTACGAATGCTAAGTGTACCAATAAAGCGAGAATGAGCAAGCTTCTCTGTTTTCTACCCATCCATGCACTGCTCCTTCATTATTCACACGGAGGTTTTTAACTGTTTCATTTTAAAGTGAAAGAAAAATAAGTTGGTTTTACTTAAAGTAGAAATTGAAAGAGATGTCAAAATTCAAACCCCACTTTGGGAGGCCGAGAAGGGCAGATCACGAGGTCAGGAGATCGAGACCATCCTGGCTAACACAGTGAAACCCCGTCTCTACTAAAAACTACAAAAAACTAGCCGGGCGAGGTGGCGGCGCCTGTAGTCCCAGCTACTCGGGAGGCTGAGGCAGGAGAATGGCGTAAACCCGGGAGGCGGAGCTTGCAGTGAGCTGAGATCCGGCCACTGCACTCCAGCCCGGGCGACAGAGCGAGACTCCGTCTCAAAAAAAAAAAAAAAAAAAAAAATTCAAACCCATTTCTACTTGTTGCAAAAACGTATCCTTTTTATTGCTACCCTTTGCTACCTCCCTTTAAGAAGTTGCAAGTAGGCCGGGCGCGGTGGCTCAGGCCTGTAATCCCAGCACTTTGGGAGGCCGAGGTGGGTGGATCAGGAGGTCAGGAGGTTGAAACCATCCTGGCCAACACGGTGAAACCCTGTCTCTACTAAAAATACCAAAAATTAGCCAGGCGTAGTGGCGGGCGCCTGTGGTCCCAGCTACTGGGGAGGCTGAGGCAGGAGAATGGCGTGAATCCGGGAGGCGGAGCTTGCAGTGAGCCGAGATCGCATCACTGCACTCCAGCCTGGGAGACAGAGTGAGACTCTGCCTTAAACAAACAAACAAAAGTTGCAAGTAATTTGCAAACACATTTATTAGTGGTATTATGGTCAAATTGTAAATTTTAACAGAACTGAGTTTTGTTCCTTTTATCTTAGTAAACCAGACCAATACTACTTTTCTTTGTTTGGTTGTTTTTTAAGACAGTTTTGCTCTTGTTGCCCAGGCTGGAGGGCAATGGCGCCATCTCGGCTCAAGCAACCTCCGCCTCCCGGGTTCAAGCAATTTTCCTGCCTCAGCCTCCTGAGTAGCTGGGATTACAGGCATATGCCGCCACGCCCAGCTAATTTTGTATTTTTAGTAGAGACAGGGTTTCTCCATGTTGGTCAGTCTGGTTTCAAACTCCCGACCTCAGGTGATCCGCCCACCTCAGCCTCCCAAAGTGCTGGGATTACAGGCGTGAACCACAGCACCCGGCCCAATACACCATGTCTTAAATGTGCTGAAAATAATTTTTCTAACTTCATTTTAATGTAAAAGGCTAATAAAGTTCAGAATAGCTTTTAAACCTTTGAAAATGACTTTTTTGATTATAATGAGGACTAAATGATTTAGTCATATTCACATGCTTTTGAATAATCCCTGTTCTGTATAAGGATTATTTACTAAATATTTTAGGTATTTCCTCTACCTAAAGACAGTATAATGCAACAGATAGAATTTCCATTTGAAAGGGTTAGAATATTGTTGTATTACACATATTCATAAGTCCCTTCTTTTCCTTCCCATACAAAGTGTTTTTTGAATTTTTAACAATTTATTTTTCTTCATCTTTAGAGAGTAAAACTTGTCTTGGCACAGAGCCAGATAAAGACAGCCAACGTAACGAGGATCCCGTGGGGAGCGGTCCCTGCTGTCGTCAGATGGACCAGCAGGCGGATGCCCCGAGCCTTTCGGTAACTGCAGGAAAGGACCACACGGAGGAGCTGCTCTGCCGCACTGAAGCCACGTTACCGCTCCACACCCAGTCCTCCGAGACAGCAGGGAGCCCGTCTGGGCCAGACTCTTCTGAGGATGCTTGTGAGGATGACAGTGGCTCGCAGCTGGCTCAGACGGAGGCCTGCCAGGCTGTGGCCAGAATAGAGGGCATTGCTGAAGACCCTAAAGTGTTGCCTTCCAGCGAGTCAGCGACGGAGACATTGATTTTACCAGGCTGTGACCGTATACCTCCTGCATTGATTTCTGAGGGTAAATATTCACAGGCTCAGAGAAAAGAACTTCGTTTGCCACTTCGGGATGCTTCTGAGGCGTTGCCCACAGACCAACTTGCGAACAATGAATTAAATGAGCTGCAGCAGCCTGATCTTACGGACAGTGATGGAAAATCACCACAGGCGCTGGCTGACTCACACGGCTCTGAGAATGTGCTCTGTGGAAATAATCAAATATCTGACCTAGGCACACTGCTTCCAGAGGTGTGTATGGCCCCAGAGGAAAAGGGAGAGAAAGATGAGCAACTCAGCAGAGAAACAGAAGACTATTTGAACAGCCTTTTAGAAGGATGTTTAAAAGATCCTGAAGATTCCCTTTCCTACGAAGATAACCAAGACAACGACTCTGATCTCCTTCAAGATCTCTCTCCTGAAGAAGCATCCTATAGTTTGCAGGAGAATCTGCCTTCTGATGAGAGCTGTCTTTCTCTTGATGATCTTGCCAAAAGGATAGAGATTGCAGAGGTAAATCAGAGATGAAGTACAATTAAAAGTAAAATGGCATTTAAAAAACATATATGTATTAAATATTGCCTTGTTTTTGTAAGTTTTCTCTTGTCTCAAACATGAGGGAAAATTCTGGTTCACATAGGCTTTTAATTATTAGTAGTTTTTACATTTGTGTGTATTGAATAAAATGACTTTTAATCATTATAATGTTCATACTACAAGATGTTCTATTGCATGCTTCCAGCTAGAGTGAGCCTTATCATATATATCCATTTTTTATAGTCCTGACTGATACGTGGCAGTTCCAGAAATTGGAATCAAGACAAGAATAGTCACATTCTAATAAGGAAGTCTCATTTTTCTTCTCATACATCTAGCAGATAAAATATGATATGTACTTACTGTTTCCTCCTCTTGTTAATATATTTTTAAAATCTTTTAAAATAGTCTAAAGAATGGACGGAACGTTTTAAAATGGAAGAGATACTGGATTAATTTTTAACCTTATATTAAGTTGAAAAGATTAAGGAAAAATGACCATTTTTCAAAGTTTGGAAAAAGAAAAGATAAAAGCCATATCCAAACTACAGCACCCTCACCAAGGTGGCCTGGATGGTAGAGCAGAATTTGATTGCCTTAGTTCCAGTACAATCCCACCGGTTAGTTAACAGCTTCTTGGAGTTACTTTTTACCTCTGTAAGCCTGTTTTCTTCTCTGAAAATTTGGATACGAGCTGCCTTTCCTTTTCTTCACCATTTTTACCCCCAAGTTCACTTTTAAGTCCCATTTCTACTCATTGTATTCTGAATCAGCATTATCATTGGAAAAAAAAATAAGGGGGAAAATGAAAAAGTAACAAAGCCAAAGTAGACAATAAAATATATGTGAAAATAGAAGACTGTGAAAAGCTTTCTAAGGTAATTATAACTGTTATATTACTAGCTCCCTTTATTGCCATTTACAGTCAATTCTCTATAAACAATGACTTTTCTTTTTAATTTTTTTCTTGCTAAAATTAGATAGAATAGTAAAGCACTTGGCTTACTGTTCATTCTCTTATTTTAACCAGACAGCTTGGTTGCCATTTGCGGTTAATTCTCTACAGACTATTGGTTTTTTTTTTTTTTATTTTTTGCTTAACGAAATTATTTAATATTGCTTAATGGGCACAGAGTTTCCATTTGGGGCGATGAAAAATGTTGGCAATAGATGGTGGTGATGGTGCACGTTTTGATTGTAATGAATGCTGCTGAATTGTATACTCACCAAGAGTTAAGGGCAGTTTCATGTGATATATATTTTTCCACAATGTTAAAAATAGTTTTTTAAAAAATTAGGGCTAATGGTAAAGCACTTAATCCGGTATTCATTCTCCTGTATATTTTAACTAAATCTCTGGTACAGGAAGTTAACAACACAAAGCTTATACCCATATTCAGATCTTAGCTGTAATGCCAAAAAAGTTACCATTATCTGCCTTTTTTCATGCCAATAATCAAGTCGACCGTAAAGGGAGAACCCCTGTGGTCTAATTTTACCTTTTTAGGTCTAAATTGTGAAGAAGGAGCAGAGTGCTCCTGTTGTCTTGCCCACCTTGTAAAACGTTTTCCTCCATTTTAACATTTGACTAGTTACACACTGATAATCACGTGGCCTTTTTAGAACTGTCTTTCCCCAGTAACTCGTATTTGAGGGGATAATAGGAAGTTTTGGAATTTCAGTTTTTGCTTCTGCCTGCAAGCTGTTCGGCTGGAGACATTTCTGTTGTCTAGTTTGCCAGGTGTCCCCTCCAGAGCAGCTCTTTGAGTTTCGGTCACCTTTGTCTGCAGCCTCCTCCCTGCCCAGCTGTGTTGAAGACGCACAGGGTCTTGTCAGGGATGTGTCAAAGGTCTGTAGCGTTTCTCCTGTGTGTTTCACTCCTGTGTGTTTCACTCCTGTGTGTTTCACTCCTGTGTATTTCAGTCATCTATTGACAAGTACTTCCAAAGCCTACAATTGATCAACATCCTTTTCCCAAATTACTTTTCCCCACATCACTAAATTTAAAATTGTACTCAACTGAGTCATCCTATTTCTAAGAAATAAAAGAATTGTTTATATTGGGAAAAAAATATTTTAAGGTGGCAGATTGTTAAATTAATGTTGCGTATTACAACTAAATGGAATATTCCCTCCTCAGACTCAAAACACAATGTCACTTCTACTGGGTAACAGCTAACAGTGGAAATTATATGTGTTTAACGTTGTATTTTCTATTAAGTTAATACATAATGGTCTCCTTTCCTAAGATTATATTGATCTATTAAGTTAAGCCATTTTAAGGACCCCAAAAGCTACATATGCATGACTTACAAAGCTAATTTACTTTCCTATGACAATGCTAAGCAGATTGTTAAACATTTGCTTTCCTAATACTTACTACCCTCTCTATTCTGAGAAGCATAGTTTAACAAAGTCTGCCTAATTCCTTAAGAATGAGGTTTTGGACTAAGTAAAATATCCAGGCAATTGTGGGTTTGCTTATAAGTGCAAACTTAGGATTTTTATTTTAAAATTTTCTTTTAATTTTAGATTTGAACCTACAACATTTTAATTCAAACTTTTTTTTTTTTTTTTTTTTTTTTTTTTTTTTTTTTTTTGATACAAAGTCTCACTCTGTCGCCCAGGCTGGAGTACAGCAGCATGATCTCAGCTCACTGCAACCTCCATCTCCAGGGTTCAAGCAATTCTCGTGCCTCAGTCTGTTGAGTAGCTGGGACTACAGGCATGCACCACCATGCCCCGCTAATTTTTGTATTTTTAGTAGAGGCGGGGTTTCACCATGTTGGCCAGGTTGGTCTTCAACTCCTGGCCTCCAGTAATCCACCTGCCTCGGCCTCCCAAAGTGCTGGGATTACAGGCGTCAGCTACCACACCTGGCCATCAAACACTGTCTGTTTGTGCTTTCAGTCAGATTTTATTAAGAGTCTTCCCTGTGTTTGGTGCTGAGGATACAATGAAAAATCAGATGATGTTCTTGGCCTTTTGGGGGCTCTCTGCTGTCACACTTGGCTAATTTTACTGGAATTGTTTTTGAAATTTTTTTTATGCTCCCTTCCTTTTGTGATTAGAGGATATAGAACATGATCTCTTAATAACCAAGTAATTTTGAACAGCATTTTTCATGCACTTAGGAACCCCGAGACAATGAGCCTGTCCCCTCCACCCCCGACACTGCTGTGCAGGTGGTCCTAGGTGGTCCTTCTCTGTTCGCTTTCCCGGATCTCCCTGTGACCTCTCCCGCCTCAGGTTCTCTTACTTCCCTCTTTCTACCATTGTGTTTGTGGTAGAACATGCTGGTTTGTTCTTTCTTTGCCAGCTTTCCCCTTTTCTTTTGTCTGCCTGCTTTCGTTTCCTTGCCACTTTTGCATTGCCCAGCCTTGGCTCCAGTGGACCTTGGTTTTGATCATCATTGCCAGCCCAGTGCAAGCACTTGTTTTGCTGTGTTACTTTGAACAATTGGATTCATCACATCAAATGAAATAATTTATAGAGAACTAAAATGTCTATGCTATTTATATAGTGACATGTATAAAGGGAACTTGTCTAGGTTTGGAAAGCTTTTTCAAACCCAGTAATTTGCTATGTAAAGTGATAGCTTAATATCTGAAGTATTGCTATTCTTTCTTACGTAAAAAATAGCATGACACATTATCAAAAGTATAGTTTATACTGTATACTGTTTTTAAAAGGCATCAAAAATTTTATCCTCCTTTCATAGATTTTTAAGAAAAAAAAGTATCACATGTGCAGTGTCAGACAACACATTGGAAAGATTTACTCGTTTATTCTCATTCAGTAATTTTTATTGTGACTTCTCTGTGAGGGCCGCATTACAGATGCAGTGACTAAAGTACAGGTAAGGATTTTTATGCAGATGAAGCCTGCAACCTAACAGTCATCTGGCACCAAGTGTGTTGTCTTTTTGCTGCATTTGATTATCCCACAGTTTTTGGCAAGGGATGAAATTGCATTGTAATACCCGTAATACACCAACGTGGTGGTTTTAATGTCAGAACCCAAACCCCTCTACTCCGGAGCCTGATCCTGCAAATAAATCTGTGTTTGCTTGGTTCTGGAACCTGGAAGAGTGGCATTATCTTCTCTTCAAACTCTTCAGCTGTTCCTCCTGTAGCCTGAGACTCAGAGGGAGCTCCTAGCATCAAAACTTGAACGAAATGTGCCATACGAACTCAAAGTGGCGGGATGACCCACCGGGCGCACTCAGCCTCTGTAGACTGTTAGACGCGCAGAAGTGAGGTAGCTGTTTTCTGAACAAGTGAGGTTGAAATTAAAGTTAACCTATTTTTGAACATAATGAAACCTATTTTTTAACATAATGAAAGTTAACCTATTTTTGAACATTGAAAATAATCTTAGTATGTAATTCAGAGGTCCCCTTGTGAGCAGATTTTAGCAACATAATATGCCGTGTGGAGACTAACCATTCCTTTTTCTTCATTAACATCTACATTTATAATCTGCTTGCAGAGATGTCATATGTTCAGAAAACTATATTAAGTGTTTCAGATTCCAGTGATTTTTGTTTTTAGAAATAATTTCATTATTTTTAAAATCTGAGGAAGAGGCCCTGTGTTACTGCTTGGGTCTTTAGAAAGCTTTTACCCTGGGAGAGAGCAACTCATGTTCCTTTTCCTCTGTCTAGATTAGCAACATTCACTTAAATGTTTTCAGATGGCCGGGTGCGGTGGCTCAAGCCTGTAATCCCAGCACTTTGGGAGGCGGAGATGGGTGGATCACGAGGTCAGGAGATCGAGACCATCCTGGCTAACACGGTGAAACCCCGTCTCTACTAAAAAATACAAAAAACTAGCCGGGCACGGTGGCGGCGCCTGTAGTCCCAGCTACTCGGGAGGCTGAGGCAGGAGAATGGCGGGAACCCGGGAGGCGGAGCTTGCAGTGAGCCGAGATCTGGCCACTGCACTCCAGCCCGGGCGACAGAGCGAGACTCCATCTCAAAAAAAAAAAAAAAAAAAAAAGTTTTCAGACCTGCTTGTATCACACAAAGCAAAACACAGGGGAGGACATAAGGTCACACTGTCTAGTGGGGACAAAAATGACAACCCAGATGGCTCCTGGGTTTGCCTTTAGAGAAGCTGTCTAATCGAAGCTGTGAGTTTTCTTCCCCGTTGCCTATTAAGGGAGGTAGTTACTTCTTGGCTAGATCACTGGGATCAGGGAAGTTTCTTTACGACTAGCTGCTGTGGGATTCTCTTGCCAAGTGAAGATGGGAGGCTAGCACTAAGCAGTAGTTGTTTATGAAATCACATTGGTGGCTGCTCTATGGATCCAGAACAAAAGAGGGTCTTAGAAACAGCAGTCATGGTTGTTCTGCCCAGAATGGCTCTTTTGAGAGGAGCAGGGGAAGTCCAGCCTCCTTACAACAGAAGGAATGCAGTCTTCCAATAATGTAAGAGGTTTTAGGAACAATGGTTGGCCCAGAATTTATGTAGATATCTAAAGAGCCCCCAAAGGAAAACCCAGGAATTACCTGTTTTCCAAATGGTCTCGTCCTTGCCTTTTGTTTTTATCATGACCTCTACATTTTCTACTTCATTAATTAATTAATGCTTCTCTTGATTGCCGTGTCTCTTGCACAAAGCTCTTTTTCTTTTCCATTTTAATCACTCTTTTAATTATATTTGTACGGCCTCTTCCTGGATTTTTGCAGTAGTTACTTAATAAGTTTCCCTGTTCCTTGTTTCATCTTCTCCCCTCCAAATGGCTCTTAACGTTAGCCCTCTATAAACTTGGGGTCTCAAACTGGTACCCAAGGAGCCAGTCAGGTATTAGAGTCAATGAAATGACTTAGCTGTAGTGATAGGAAGAAGGTTTCCACGCCTTTTCCAGAAGCATTCAGCTTTTTTAAACTCTACGGATTAAAACCAACCTCAGCTGAGGGTTCTTGATCGAACACCCAGACTGTGAGTTTAAACTCCTCCTGCTGTGAAACCCTTTCTACACCGTCATTCCTTTCCCACAGCTCTCTTTAGCTGCAGGATAAAGGCTGTACTACTCGACATTCAGGACTCCCGTCATCCGGCCCACCTGCCTCTCCAACATCATCTTCTGTGCTGGGGTAGCAGATGGTGCTGTAGTCAGACTGGCCGCCTCACCACCTCCCAGCTACACCCTGCACGTTGTCACCTTTGCTCTTTTCCCTCTGCGTATGTCAGCTCCACCCTGAGGCGAGCAACCTTCTTTCCACATAACCTTTTCTTCCCAGCCCTCAACATCTAGGTCATGGCTTTTTAGCATGGAGAGTACCAAGCAGTGCCTAGCTCATGGCCAGTACTCAGTAAGTGCTAGCTGATGCCATGATTCCCTGATCACTGGAGTCCAGAAGTTTGTTTCTTTCAAACAATTCCTCAGAACTTCAAATGAGGGCGAGGCTGGAACATCACTCTTCCCAAAGTCCGGCCTAAATGTAATCTCCCTCTGTTATCATAAGATGCACACATGCTGTCTTCTACACCAAACTGCAAACTCCTTAAAGATAGGGATTCTGTTAAGTATATCTTTATATTCTCGGCTAAGCTAATACAGGCTGTTGTAAATAACAGCCACTATACACAGTAAGGCTTTTTTTTTCTTAGTTCACTTATAAAAATAAATATCCTTTAATAATAGATTTGGTTTTGATTATTTTCAATGAAAAAGCTACAGTATGTTTAAGTATTTCCTAGGTGCTATCTATGTGTAAATTGCTTATCCGTGTATTTTTTCTTCTTTGGCATATTTAGTGAGCACCTACTTTATTATAGAAACTAGGAAGACAGCGCTGAACACAGAGCAAGTCCCTGCTCTCATAAAGCTTCCTTTCTAGAGGGAGAGACACATAATAAATTAACATAAAAACAAAAATATAGTTTTGGATACTGGAAGAACTATTAAAGAATTTCAACAAGGTGAGGAGATTTAAAGTAACTGAACTGGCAGCTATTTAAACAATTTTCTGGGACTTAAAAATGGGATCATATCTTGACATTCTCTTTTCTTTTTCTATTTTCAACTTATTAAATTGTCCCTTTAAGCAAGCAAAACAAATTACAAAAACATGAGGTAATGCCTAACCTAGAAACTTAGACACGTGATAAAACTCCTGTTATTTTTTAAAGGCTTTTTCCTTTTTAAGTGAATCTTTTAAAGATTCGACATTGATGTACTTCATCATAGTCCGTTTTTTCCCTTGTTTGCTTTCTCCCCGTATTGCAGTGTTCTAAGAAGCAGTGCTGTGGGTCTGAGGTGACCGCCGTGTTCTTTCTGGAAAATGGCTGCGCTTACAGCTGGCACTCCCTGGCCAGCTGTGACGTGTTTTTATCAATTGGCCATGGAAGGAGCCATGACATTAGTCTACTTCCAGATTAATCAAATGACACAAAGATCTTTCATCTAATCTCCTCTCCCCTTATGTCTCTAGATGGACAACTTTGGCCATTAGTTTAAGTATCTCATAAATGAGGTGATGTGTAAGATAAGAATTTTTGCTTGAGTCTTATTTGAAAGTTCTATTAATCTCGTTTTAATTATAATATATAATATAGCATATGGCATAAAGCAGCATTTTAGTAGTCATAGACAATAAGATATTTCACATTAAGGAACTGGCAAGAGGTTTGGTATCGAGTTTGTTTTCAAACTCTACCAGCTTCGGGCACTGCGAGCTGAAGCAAGTTACTCAGGCTCTTGAAGCTTGGCTTCTTCATCTGCAAAGTGGGGCTAAGGCTTCTAAAAGAGAGTTGTGAAAATTAAATATGATGTATTATGTAAATGTCTTTACATAAAATATACACATTTACTAAATTACAGTTGTTATTATGGAACCCAACACTGAAGAAGCAGGCAGAGAATATCACTTGTTTCTGTCGTTAGGAATAGTAGTGGTAAATTTGACATGTGCCACAATAGTGAAATTGCTGGCGTTTAAGGTATTTATGATATACTCTAATAGTATGATTTATGAATGTTAATTCTCAAATCAGTTGGAAGCCAACTGTGTGTTCTTGTTCAGAACTGACCAGCCTAGAGCTTCTGAATGGAGTAAAACCTGTATCATTAAAAGAATGTGACTTGGTATCTATTTTCTTCTTCAATTTAGTGAGGAGGCACTTGCAACAGCAGTGTGTCCCTGAATGTTTTCCTTGTCACATCAGGATTTGCTATTCCGGAAGAGTTGCAGAATAATTTTGTTTTCACAACTAGTTCATTCTGAAAATGCTATTTAAGATGGTCACTGATATCTGAGGGGAAGTGTGGGAAGAACTATTTATTTGCAAATACAGAAGCCTGGCCAGATGGAATATTTTTTAATTCCGTATTTATTCATAGAGCATCACCAGTAGCAATTACATTAATTATAGCTCAGACATTCTTTTTGGTCTCAATAGAAGGGCTTGGCATATTTGGGTAACAATTTGGCAATTGAAGTGGGAAACTAAATTTAGTTTTAAGGCTTTATTTTTTGAGATTTAAAAATTCTTCACCTTTTAATACTGACACTATAGTTAAAAAAAAAAAAAACATGGAAATATTTTTAAGAATAGTTTGGGGCCGGGCACAGTGGCACATACCTGTAATCCTGGCACTTTGGGAGGCCAGGCACTTTGGATTGCTTGAGCCCAGGAGTCCGAGACCAGCCTGGGCAACATAGCAAAACCCTGTCTCCACAAAAGAATGCAAAAAAAATTAGCCAGGCATGGTGGCGTGTGACTGTCGTCCCACCTACAGGAGGCTAAGGTGGGAGGATTGCTTGAGCCTAGGAGGTTGAGGCTACAGCAAGCTGTCAGCATGCCACTGCGCTCCAGCCTGGGCAACAGAGTGCGACCCTCTCTCAAAAAAAAACAGACAAAAACAAAACAAAATAATGGTTTGGAGGGAACACACTGCTCTCTGCCCTAAGTCGGCAGCCCGATCTGTTTTAGAAACACTTGCCAGTCTTTTGAGTGAGGCCCCGAACCAAGACCATGACTTTGTTTTGTCTTACTTGCCCTTCAAGCATGAAATTAAGGCAAACCCCACCAAACTTGTTTCTTAAGATATTTTAGTTGGACTGCCCTGATGTGGTAAGAAAAATTTCTGTTACAGGTAAGCCTGAATGTACCCAAAATTCTTGCAAAAATAGAAAGGCTAGATGCTGTCTGCCACTCCCACCTAAGAGTTCCTCCTTGGCCTGCATCTCTTACGCCTAAGCTTGGCCCACCATCCGTTGTTCTCCATCTGTAGGCTGTAGAACCAGAAGACAGTCACAACAGAAAGACCTAGAGAAGATCACTGAGCAAGCCTGAAAGGAAATAACGGAAAAGAGCATACTGCTTCACTTCAGACTCTGGGGCAGGCCCTGCTGAAACAAAAGGGTTTTGGTGGCAGAAAAAAAAGGCGTGGTTCGATTTTTAGCAAGAATTAAGGTATTGTGAGGGAGGGGGTGTCAAAATGTTAGCCCATCCCACACAATTGTAATTTCTCTTACTCTGTTTCTCCCATCTTTGGAAAGAGTTTGGAAAAGGTTGCCAGAGTTTGTTGCCACCCATAGTAAATAAGGTGGGACCACCTGACAAGGCGTATATCCCTTAGCAGAGTGACTTCAGAGCCAAACACCACCCTGGATGAGGCCGAGCAGGAGCTAAGGTGGGGACCTCACAGCCGCTGCACGAGGACCAGCTCTAGGTTCAGTTGGCACATTCTGTGCCTTCCCAGATGATTTCAGGAGCTTCTCTTCCTCCGTCAACATGTTTGTTCATATTTGCAGTGTCTTTTAATTTATGGCTTTATTGTTTCTTGAATTTATAGATGCAGAATTTATATCATAAATATATACAATTAACAGTAACACAACTCTGGGGCTCATCTTTAAAACTATTCTGAATAGGATTGTTTTTTCTAAGTAGTTAAAACGGCACCTTGAAAATCCCCATGGCAGGTGAATTCACCATTGGTAAGTGTATGACAGTATTTTATGGAGAAAATAGATAGTGAAGGAATCAATAAACTTCCTCCCCCCTTTTAAAATTTTTGAAAACATTTTAGAACAGCCAGATTCAAGATCCTCTCCTTTGTTTACATGTACTAAAAATTAAAAGAATATCAGTGATACATCCTTAGTAGTAATGTATTCATGAAAATTAATTTTCGTTTTCCATCTTTTGCTCTTTACAAACGTATTAAGACTGTTTCCCTCTCAGTTTCAGCAAGGTGCTTGTAAAACCTATTTTCTTTGTTGTTTGAAGGAGTTCTTTAATGGTGATGTTGCTTTCTTTACATATTTGTACTTACCATTTCAAGGCTGCTAAAGTACTTTTGTTTTCTCAGAACACGGACTTCTGAAATACATATTTCCTATAAAAAGAAAAGAATGTATTGTTGGCTTATTGATTTTTTTCTTTTTTTTGAGATAATGGTTTCGATAGACCCACATTCAGGGAAGCGTAGTCAAAGACCATCTTGAGCTATTTGGCCCTAAAAGCCCTAAGATATAAAAAGAACTAATCGAATCTGTA
Source organism: Macaca nemestrina (assembly GCF_043159975.1). Lineage (NCBI taxonomy): Eukaryota > Metazoa > Chordata > Mammalia > Primates > Cercopithecidae > Macaca > Macaca nemestrina. Next base: position 2,488,842 of record NC_092125.1, on the reverse strand, counting down.
ATATTTATGCATAGCGCATTGTCAAAGATTGCTGGCTGGACCTGCAAGTCATACTTAGTGTTTTATGCTATTGATTACATAAATGACATTACAGGCAGTCCCCAGCTTAGAGTTACCTGATGCCAGCAAGTCACTGGCATCTTCAGGGTTAGGCCCACGATGCCTGCCTGTGTCATCACCTGCAGCTTGTAGCAATCAGGCAACTAACAAGTTAACTTCTGTGACTGGCCCTGCTGTTCAGGGGCCTTTGGTAAGGCCTCCTGCTTCCCAGCCTGGCTCTTCCACCTGATCCTGTTCCTTCTCCCTGCACCTTGGAGTCTTTTAGCTTCTAAATGGCGAGGGTTTTTGGTTTTATTTCTAAGTAGGGGGTGGAACATAGGCAGGAGAGAGGCAGCCCAAATGAAAGCTAGAAGGCAGCATAGAAAGGGGTAGGAGTGGGTGTCTGAAGAGATATTAGACAGCAGACTTTTTCTAGGAAAGGCCAAATTATTAATATTTTAGGCTTTATGATCTCTTAGAACCACACAGTGCCATTGTAACCCAAAAGCAGCCATGTACAATATTTAAATGAATCGGCTTGGCTGTGTTCCAATTAAATTATATTCACAAAATTAGGCAGCACAGGCCTTTGGCCTGCGGGCCATAGTTTGCCAACCTCTGCATACTAGAAAGTAATTATGTCCCAGGCCGAGTGCAGTGGCTCATGCCTGTAATCCCAGCACTTTGGGAGGCCAAGGCGGGTGGATCACGAGGTCAGGAGATCAAGACCATCCTGGCTAACTTGGTGAAACCCCATCTCTACTAAAAATACAAAAAAAAATTAGCCGGGCTTGCTGGCGGCGCCTGTAGTCCCAGCTGAGGGACTGAGGCTGAGGCAGGAGAATGGCATGAACTCGGGAGGTGGAGCTTGCAGTGAGCCGAGATCGCGCCACTGCACTCCAGCTGGGCAAAAGAGCAAGACTCTGTCCCCCCCAAAAAAAAAAGTCCCTAGTAAATTGGCTCTGAGAGAAATTCTAGAAGTCCTTAAACTATTTTGAGCAGTAGAGCATTATTTAGTAAATGCACAGTTTCTCAGAGAAACTGAGGACAACACTTTGATGTTAAAAGCTTGGTATCCAAATGAAGATTTTAAGTTCCATATGTTCATTTGTTTAAAATTGCTGTTGAATGAAAAAAGCAGTGGAGGATTATAAGCTTCCATTATAAAGCAAAACCCAGTGCTAGTGACGAAGCAAAGAGGGGACTGTGAGTGATCATTTTACCGGTAACAGGGAAGTCAAGCTACAAAGCAAGGTGCTCTGATTCCCAGTCGACTGAACACTTCACACTGCCTGTCCCTGGAATCAGTTCAAGGGCTAACAAAGGAAACCAGGGTTTTAGACTTTTGTGTTTCTCAGTCATCTGCAGAGAAGTGAAAGTTTTATTCTGTTAGACTTTGATGATTGATACTTTTTTCTGTAGGAATTGGATACCCCTGTAATAAAAATTCAAATATCTGTTGAATTAGCCTTTTTATAGATACATGTAGAGATGTCCCGCCTTAATAAAACAATGATAGGTTCTTATAATTTCTGACAGGTTGTTCCTACTGAAGGACTGGTCTCAATATTAAAGAAGAGGAATGATACTGTAGGAGATCATCCTGCCCAAATGCAACACAAACCATCTAAGCGAAGAGTGAGATTCCAAGAAATAGACGATAACTTGGATCAAGGTAAACTGCTTGGCACTGTGGCTAGCAGCATAGATGGTCAGTGTTTGCTGAAAGAATGAGTTCGTGTAGCATGTGATGTTTACTAACAGGGTTTGTAAAAGACTGTCCGCTGGGCACACTGACTCACCGCTGTAATCCCAGCACTTTAGGAGGCTCCGGCGGGCAGATCACTTGAAGTCAGGAGTTTGAGACAAGCCTGACCAACATGACAAAACCCTGTCTCCACTAAAAATAGAAAAATCAGCGAGTGTCGGGGTACGCGGCTGTAATCCCAGCTGCTCGGGAGACTGAAGCGGGAGAATCGCTTGAACCCGGGAGACAGGTTACAGTGAGCCGAGATCGCGCCACTGCACTCCAGCCTAAGCAACAGAGCGAGACTCCATCTCAAAAAATAAATATAAATAAATAAATAAAAGAATATGTCAATCTAGTTGCTTTATCTTCTAAGGGAAAAACATATAAAATCAAACTATCATCTTAAATCATTTCTAAGTCTTTACTTGCTTAAATAAGTGAGCAAGTTGCAAATGCAACCTCTGTCCTTCCTGTTCCATAGTCAATGTTGAGAGCTTATTTCAGTTTCCTTCTTTAGCACTTTTTGTGTGAGTCTGCTGTGTTTGTCTTTTTTTTTTTTTTTTTTTTAAGACAGTCTTGCTCTGTCACCCAGGCTGGAGTGCAGTGGCACAATCTTGGCTCAGTGAAACCTCTGCCTCCCAGGTTCAAGCAATTCTAGTGCCTTAGCCTCCTGAGTAGCTGGGATTACAGGTGAGCACCACTATGCCCAGCTAGTTTTTTGTTTGTGTTTGTGTTTGTGTTTTTTTTTAGACGGAGTGTCGCTCTGTCACCCAGGCTGGAGTGCAGTGGTGCAAATCACTGCAACCTCAACCTCCACCTCCCAGGTTCAAGCAGTTCTCCTGTCTCATCCTCCTGAATAGCTGGGCTTACAGGCGCGTGCCACCACACCCAGCTAATTTTTATATTTTTAGTAGAGACGGGGTTTCACTGTGTTGGTCAGGCTGGTCTCAAACTCCTAACCTCATGATCTGCCTGCCTCAGCCTCCCAGAGTGCTGGGATTACAGGCGTGAGCCACTGCACCCGGCCCCAGCTAGTTTTTTGTATTTTTATTAAGATGAGGTTTTGCCATGGTGGCCAGGCTAGTCTCGAACTCCTGGCTTCAAGTGATCCACCCACCTTGGCCTCCCAAAGTACTGGGATTGCAGGCATGAGCCACCATGCCTGGCTTGTCTTCTTTTCAGTGGACAATTAAATTACTCCTCCTTTATTGTGGAAAATATTTATGAATATTCTCTCCAGTGAGTTCCTCTTCATTGATAGAAAAGAGCGTCTCTCAGGAGCAACAATTTAATACCATTACTGCTGTTTGGCTTTTTCTCCTGGGCCTGTTATACTTAAGGCCCTGACTTGGTCTAACATGAGGTGGTGAGTTTTGTAGCAAACAGTGCTGCCTTTTGTGGTTGCAGATATATTTAAGGTGTAAGTAAATAAGAGTAAATGGAAAGGTAACCCAGAACCTGTCAGTAGGCTTCTCATGTTTATAAAACAACTGCGTTGTTAAAATAACAGTGTAAGTATTTAGGTGTGCTTTCTAGGTGTGACGTGAGTGATAACAGTAGAAGTTTCTGCATTTTTACAATTATAAAGCTGCTTAGGGGGCCTTAGAAATAATGTCCTAAGCCCTGATTTTACTTCTGCACCCTGCTTGTAACTCTCACAGTCTTCTGCAGATAAGGTGCTCACTTCCATTTGCACTAATTTGACCAAATCATTGCTTAATAGGAGGAACCTGGATTTGGAACTCACCGTCTGCATTTCACTTTGTAGCCACCTCATCTTAAACTGAGTCACTTACTTGGAGGAGACTCAGTTCCATCATCTTTAAAATAAGGAGAATAACATCTGCCTGTCCCTATTGAAAAGCGTGTCAGATAATGTGTGTAAATTGATTTTGAGGGTTATAAAATGAAACGTAAATGTTGATTGTGTTGTTGGTTCCGAAGCTCTGTGACTTACACAGTGTTTTCATGAACCTCACCTTCTGCCAGAACCTTCCTAAAAGGGCCGATTCTTCCTCCTCTGAACCAAGGCATCCACTGGAAATATAATGTGAGGCACATACATGATTTTCAATTTTGTAGTAGCCATGTCAAAGTGAAAAGAAACAGGTGAGGTGAATTTTATTTTTCATTTGATTTCTTTTTTTTTTTTTTTTTTTTTTTTTGAGACGGAGTCTCGCTCTGTCGCCCAGGCTGGAGTGCAGTGGCCGGATCTCGGCTCACTGCAAGCTCCGCCTCCCGGGTTCCCGCCATTCTCCTGCCTCAGCCTCCCGAGTAGCTGGGACTACAGGCGCCGCCACCTCGCCCGGCTAGTTTTTTTGTATTTTTAGTAGAGACGGGGTTTCGCCGTGTTAGCCAGGATGGTCTCGATCTCCTGACCTCGTGATCTGCCCATCTCGGCCTCCCAAAGTGCTGGGATTACAGGCTTGAGCCACCGCGCCCGGCCGATTTCTTTTTTTTTTTTTTTTTGAGATGGAGTCTCACTCCGTCACCCAGGCTGGAGTGCAGTGGTGCGATCTCGCTGCAACCTCTGCCTCCCGGGTTAAAATGGCAAATTTTATGTTACCTATATTTTAACACACACAGACTGACACTACCAAGTGTTGGTGAGGATATGAAATAATCAAATTTTCATAGACAGCTAGTGGGAATATGAAATGATTCGCCCACTTTGGAAAACAGTTGGGCAGTTTCTTTTCTGCAGGGTGAGGGGTTGGGGGTGGCGGAGTCTCACTCTCTTGCCAGGCTGTGATCTCAGCTCACTGCAACCTCTGCCTCCCAGGTTCAAGCGATTCTTGTGCCTTAGCCTCCCAAGTAGCTGGGATTACAGGCATGCGCCACCACACCCAGCTAATTTTTGTACTTTTAGTAGAGACGGCGGTGGGGGGGGTTCACCATGTTGGCCAGGCTGGTCTCGAACTCCTGACCTCAGGTGATCTGCCTGCCTCGGCCTCCCAAAGTGCTGGGATTACAGGCGTGAGCCACCGCACCTGGCCAGAATTTTAAGAATGTATTTTATTTAACCCAGTACATCAAAAATATCATTTCAAAATGTGATCTATATGAAAAAATTACTAGTGAGATATTTTACATCCTTTTTTTCACACTAAGTATTCAAAGTCTATGTTTATCGCCACTCAGTTTGGACCAGCTGCATGTCAAGTGCCCAACAGCCACCCGTGACTCACGTCGGACCGTGGAGCTCCAACGGTTCTGGGACATACAAATAAAACACACAGCATATGTGTTTTTACATATTTAAGCTACATTTAAATGCTTGGATTTGAACATATGATAATGAAGAAAAATACTTTAGGTTGTTAACATAGATAAGGTGAGGGAAGGAATCATGTTAAGAAAAGCAGGTAAGGCTGGGGGCAGCGGCTCACACCTGTAATCCCAGCACTTGGGGGAGCCTCCTCCCAAGTCTTCCTCCTGGATCACTTGAGGCCAGGAGTTGGAGACCAGCCTGGGCAACATGGCAAGACCCCATCTCTACAAAAAATACAGAAATTAGCGGGGCATAGTGGTGTGTGCACCTGTGGTCCCAGCTACTTGGGAGGCTGAGATGGGAGGATTGCTTGAGCCTGGGAGGTTGAGGCTGCAGTGAGTGTGGCCTGGTGACAGAGCACAACCCTATCTTTGAAAAAAAAAAGAAAAGGAGGCGAAAAGACTGAACTGTCCAAAAACGACAAATACAATGTGATTAGTATGATCCTATTTCTTCATTTATATAAAAGACACATTTTCATACATAGGTATAAACTATATACTATTTTATATGCTATTATAAAATAGTATAAACTATTTTAGACTGGGCATGGTGGCTCACGCCTGTAATCCCAGCACTTTGGGAAGCCAAGGCGGGCAGATCACCTGAGTTCAGGAGTTCAAGACCAGCCTGGCCAATATGGTGAAACCCCATCTGTACGCCAATACAAAAATTAGCTGGGCATGATAGCAGGTGACTGTAATCTCAGCTACTCAGGAGGCTGAGGCAGGAGAATTGCTTGAACCCAGGAGGTAGAGGTTGCAGTAAGCCAAGATCACACCATTGCACTCCAGCCTGGGCAACAAGAGCAAGACTCTGTCTCAAAAAAAAAAAAAAAAAAAAAAGCTATTTTAAAATGTAAATTTCAGAGCAAACGATTGTTTAATCCTATTTTCATGTAAGTCCTGAAATCTACATATTTGATCTGAAAGGACACACACCAAATTGAACAGCGTTTACCTCTGGGATGGGAAGGGAATGTGATTGGGCAGGAGAAAAATGGGTAGTCCCTTAGACTCTAAGATGCTTTTGGGTTTGCATTTTTACAGGGAGAATATATTCATATATTACTGTACAATGTTCTAAATAAAGTCTATTTGGTATGCATTAGGTTTTATAAAATTTGTTTCTTGTAAAAATATATGGTAATTATGAAAAAATCACAGTTTAATAAAGTAAAAATTAAATCATGAGTCTTAGACATCCTTCAATGAAAGAATATATTAAATTTACTTCATCGTATTAAATACTTACATCCTGTTTCATTATATAAATGTCTCATAATGGTTTAACTGTTCCATTGTAACCAGAACAACTAAGTTACTCCCAACCTTTTGTTATAACAAACTCTGCGGCAGCCAACAAGCTTGTATATATGATGTTTGTTGTGCACATCTGTGGCCAAATTCTTAAAGGTGGATTTGCTGGGATATGTTGAAACTCTGTGTCCCAGGTGGCCTGAGGCTGTCCTGGAATTGCATTCGGTTAACACTGTCTTTTTTTATTTTTTATTTTTGAGACGGAGTCTCGCTCTGTCACCCAGGCTCAAGTGCAGTGGCCGGACCTCAGCTCACTGCAAGCTCCGCCTCCCGGGTTCACGCCATTCTCCCGCCTCAGCCTCCCGAGTAGCTGGAACTACAGGCACCTGCCACCATGCGCAGCTAATTTTTTATATTTTTAGTAGAGATGGGGTTTCACCGTGTTAAACCAGGAAGGTCTCGATCTCCTGACCTCGTGATCCGCCCGCCTCGGCCTCCCAAAGTGCTGGGATGACAGGCGTGAGCCACCGCGCCTGGCCTTAATACTGTCTTTTACTCTCAAAATTGTCCAGTCTGGAGGATAAATTAATTTTAAGTTTTGATAGATGCTGCCGAATTACTTCCAGAAACGCATCCTGCACCTTAATCATGCTGCACGTCAGAAGACTTTTTGGTCTTTTTGAAATTTTTTTAAAAAATTTTTAATTATGAATAATTAAGATTTTTTCAACCAAAGAATAATCATTTTCTTCAATATAGAAAGATGCAAAAGAGATCCCACCCAAAGACATTTTTGTTGTTTAATGTTAAGTGGACTTTGCTCTAAGGTAGTCCCATAGTGTGAACTCCAAGGGTATTCGAACAGCAAGGCTGTAATGTGTACTGTCAAATGCTGCTGTTAGGGCGGGCATGCTGGCTCACACCTGTAATCCCAGGACTTGGAGAGGCCGTGACACGAAGATTACTTGAGGCCCGGAGTTCAAGATCAGCCTCTGCAGCATGGTGAGACTCCATCTCTACCCAAAAATAAAAAATAGCCAGGCACGGTGGCACAGGCCTGTCGTCCTCGCTGCGCAGGAGGCTGAAGCAGGAGGACTACTTGAGCCCGGTGTCGAGGCTGCAGTGAGCCAAGATTTTGCCGCTGCACTTCAGCCAGGGTGACAAAGTGAGACCCTGTCTCTAGAAAACAAACAAAATTTAATTAATCCTTGCTATGAGCACAGCAGCTGTTTTTCTTCTTCTCATGGAGTGATTCTATCCATTGTATAAATGAGCACGTTTTAATTTTAGCATGTACAAGCTCCACAAGTCGGAATCTTCTTGGTAATTAACAGGTAGGTCTTTGTAGAGTCATTAGGAGCATGAGTTTTCTGTCAATACTTCCTATCCATAGAGGACCACCAGTAGAAATGTCCAGTTACCTTAATTAATGAAAAGACAGCAGATGCTAAGATTTCCATTTTGGTGACAATGTAACCTCACTCTTTCTCATGTTTGCAGATGAAGTTGGAGGTGGCTCCTGTATTTTGCTGATCTTGCTGTGCATAGCAACGGTTTTCCTTAGTGTTGGAGGAACTGCATTATACTGCACTTTTGGTGACATGGAGTCACCTGTTTGTACAGACTTTGCAGACAACATGGACTTCTATTACACTAAGTTACTGCAGGGAATGGCGGAACTGAAGCACTGGATCTACCTCTCCTAGCAGCATTCCAGAGACAGACATGCTGGCAGTGAGAATGAAAGGCGTGAAACTTTCTAAACAGTTTTTATTTCAGGAATTGTGTAACATTCCCCTTTCCCCTCTGTTAGGAACCAAGGACATCAGAAATAGCAACTTCAAGTGGCAATCCGGAGGAACTCTGTTAGAATAACCCACACAGTGAGGCAAATATCGATCTAAGCATTGTGGATGGAGGGAGTGATCTGTGAGGAACACACCCATCTCCTCCTCACTGCCTCCTAACGCAGTGAGTTACGCTGAGCAGAATCAAACAGGGTAGTCTTCGTAGCTACTTCTCAAGCTCATGGTTAAAGAACACTTTTGGCTTACACTTGTTGGTCCATAGAAATTGCTTTCAGCCATCATGCAGTAAGTTTGTGTGTAACCAAAAGGAGTTACCTTATGGTTTCAGTGTCGTTTTTTAGTTAACCTTGGGAGCTGTGTAATTTAGGCTTTGCGCATTATTTCTGTTCTGTTCTCCACTTATGAAATGATTGGGTGCGTGTGCGTGCGTGTGCGTGTGCGTCCGGCAGTTACCATAAGCAAACACCCAGCACCGCAAAGATGATCTTTCTTCTTTTCACTTGATGAGGTGCAGGCACAGATCTTTGGAGAAGGCTTCACTGTGGAATAGATGAATTTGAGACCTCTTGACCCTGAAACAAGAAACTGTGACAGATCTGTGTCAATTAACTTGATTAGCCAGAAATTCATCACAGGCCTAGAGACAAAAGGAGAAGCGCCCCTGAGTCTCAGTCAACAGTTCTGTCACGGGTGCAGAGCTTCCTGAAATCACGAATGCTGGACTCAGTTCGGCAAATGCTTACCCCTGTTGTGTTCTGAGATTCTGAGAACGAGAATGCAAACTTAAGTAAGATACAGTTCCTGTTGTAGATGTTTTAATCCTGGTCGTATGTAAAATAAACCAGTACTTTGGTGAGTGAAATCACCACATAGAATTCAGTACTAACAGATCATGCGTTCAGATGCGTGAATGTGCATTCTTCTTGTGGGCTTGATTTAGATCCTACTGTGGGGTCATTACGCGAAAATTCAATCATACCTTCCATAGACAGATGTCTGATTTTTGTTTAAATCTGTCCGTTAGGTGGCCTTTCCTTATCTAAGGTATAGTGGTCTAACATTTAGGAAGCCTTGCTTTGACTTTATCAGGCAGCATTTAAGAAAAAACAAAAACAAAAAAAAACCAAACCAAACATGAATTATAGTTTTTTAGCAAGTGATCATTATTTCCTGTTTTCTGTTAGGATCATTTGAAAGAAAAAGGGAGCACTTCCTTTCTAGTTGTTACTGGCTGGCACAGTACCTCCCTTTGTGTTTCCGCTTGTTTATTTAGATTATGTGAATCTTAAAGGGCTTTTTATGTAAGTTGAAAGTGTGTTACTGCGCATGCATTTGGTTATTCCAATGCTAGATATTTAATTACTGTGTACTTAGTGTTTTGATTTTCTATAATTTCAGTTCAGCGTGTTTTAACACTTGTATTTTAAATTGATGTTTCATTTTCACTTATAATACTGTTTGACTTGTCTCTATCATGTCACCATAAACTGTAATATTTTCAAGGGTTATAGATCAAAGCTATTTATTTAGAAATGTACAAGATAATGAAATTTAGATTCCTTATACTTAAGGCTGATTTTATTAGAAGATTATTTTAATGTTCTATTATAAATTTTAAGAATTTGTATTCAAATTGTATGTAAAATATGTAAAATGTTGATGGTACTATATTAAGTGGTTCTATAAAAGCTGTTCACAAGTTCTACTGTGCGGACATCCTCATCATAGACAAAGCTCTTCTGTTTTATCCTCAATTTCTACTTACAGAAATTTGGTGATGCTTATTTTTGCCAATTTATGTCAAAATAAGTTAAAACTTCCCTCCTGTTCACCTCTTAGGTTGCTGTCCTCTGTGACCTCTGGTGTAATATTTGCCCGTCGGCAGCCAGAGCCACTTCCTCTGAAACCCGAGATCTCCTGGGGACCTTCTCACCAAGAGGAAAGCATTGAGACAGTACCTTGCCAATCAGGGAGCCAGGGGTGTCTCAGAGAAGCCATGGGTGTCCTCACCCCTTCCCAGGGAGGGTGAGGTGAGCTCAGGAGCATAGCGATGTTTTGACTTAAAATAGGCATGAAATCGCAACTAGAAAAATTAGGGCACTTCTTACAAATGTGATAGTCAAAGTATTGCATGACCTGGAGTAGCTTCACCTGGTGGTGAAACGATTGTTATTTCGCACAAGAAACATTCATCCAGTTTTACTAAAATGTAATTTTTTCTGTCATTTGAAAGTACTGACAACTATTTGTAACTAATCTTCCTTAAGAACTGTATTTGAGGGTATCAAATCAAGCTTGTAATTTAAAATCTATACCCACAAAGTGTCTCAGAGAGTTTATTGGAACCCTTGGGTGCTGAGGAAAAACTGCTTTAAGGTGAAAATGTGATTTCAGAAGTCGGTCTGGCCCTACAGGTAGGTAGTCATCTGTTCTGGGAAGACTAATAGGTCCTTCAGTACAGGCTCTCCTGCTTTCAAATACCTCCCCCATCTGCCTGACGGTAACTGAAAATTGTTCCAAAAATTCATTCTTTTAGATTTAAAAATAAAAATCTTCTGGAGGATTTAAGATTTGAAGGGGGCCTTATTATGTTTTTTGTTTTGTTTTGTGTTTTGTTTTTTCGCCCTGTCGCCCAGGCCGGAGTGCCGTGATGCAGTCTAACGTCCGCCTCGCAGGTTCAAGCAATTCTCGTTCCTCAACCTCCCAAGTAGCCAGGATGACAGACATGCGCCGCCACCACGCCCGGCTAATTTTTGTATTTTTAGTAGAGACGGGGGTTTCACCATGTTGGCCAGGCTGGTCTCAACTCCCAACCTCGGGTGATCCGACCGCCTCAGCCTCCCAAAGTGCTGGGATTGCAGGCGTGAGCCACCACACGGCCCAGAGGCCTTATTTTGAAGGACTTCTGTGAATTGGGTTTTGCTGGAGTGCCGGGAGGATATGGGGTGGGAGTGGCAGGGATGGAGACAGGTGGGAAAGGACAACCTTTAGCTCTTCCCCTGCTTTGCTGAAGGTGGCCTTGTGGCGTTTACTCCCACTGCAAAGAGAGGCCGCATTGTTCCCTTTCTGCTGACATGACCTGCATGACTGTCCATTTCTTCGGGCTCGCTGTTGTGTACAGTTTTGTGCAGTGTGTGTAGTGTTTTCACAGTTTTTTCATTTGATGCTGAGATTAGTAAATATACATTCCTCAAATCCAGATCTTAAACTCCCAAATCCATTTTAGTTTCTATGCTGCCATGTTGCCTCTATCTTCAAAAAGAGGAAGAGTGATTTGAGGATTTATGGCACAAATTCTAGTGCCATCTGCTGTTTTAACAACCCCGAAGGTAAACATTCATTGAGCCTCATGTCCTAACTCTATACAGCTACAATTAGTTAAAATGTTCCTTCAGGAATTTTTGTACTATTTAAATCTCCCTGGGTTTAGGCTACTGAGAGGAAAGCTACGGTAACCTACAGGCACCTCTTCTCTTCTCCCTGGTGAAAGAAGAGTTGCTCCCAGACTCGCCTTTTTGTCTGTTCCCCTGAGATCAGTGCAGAACCACGAGCAACAGTGTTTCTCACTGTCTGTACCTTGGCAAACATCTGAATGCCTGCAGTGTGCACTGAGCTGGCTGCTGGGGCTCCAGTACAAGAAATGGTACCAGCTTCAGGAATTAGCATCTGCTGAGGGATACATTTGTGCAGAGGGAATAAAAATGGTGAACCTGGGAACATGCCACTTGCGGGGGTGGAAACCAGAGCTTCCCTAGTGTGTCACACACTATTAGATGTTACTCGGGGTGGGGACCAGAGCTTCCCTAGTGTGTCACACACTATTAGATGTTACGGGAGTGGAAACCAGAGCTTCCCTGGTGTGTCACACACTATTAGATGTTACAGGGGTGGAAACCAGAGGTTCCCTAGTGTGTCACACGCTATTAGATGTTACAGGGGTGGGGACCAGAGCTTCCCTGGTGTGTCACACACTCTTAGATGTTACAGGGGTGGAAACCAGAGCTTCCCTAGTGTGTCACACACTATTAGATGTTACTCGGGGTGGGGACCAGAGCTTCCCTAGTGTGTCACACACTATTAGATGTTACAGGGGTGGAAACCAGAGGTTCCCTAGTGTGTCACGCTATTAGATGTTACTCGGGGTGGGGACCAGAGCTTCCTTAGTGTGTCACACACTATTAGATGTTACGGGGGTGGAAACCAGAGCTTCCCTGGTGTGTCACACACTATTAGATGTTACAGGGGTGGAAACCAGAGGTTCCCTAGTGTGTCACGCTATTAGATGTTACAGGGGTGGGGACCAGAGCTTCCCTAGTGTGTCACACACTATTAGAAATCCAAGTAAAATTCGATCTGGGCCACCTGCATCGCAACTTGATAGGAATCTTGATGGATCTTTTCTCACAGCCAAGGTCAAGTAATTATTATCTAGTAATGATTGCTTTTCATGTCTAGTTAGCACACGTGACATGAATGGCTGGCAGGTTTTCCAACAGTGGAAAGCTTCTCTGCAAGAGACTTCCTCAAAATTGAAAAGCTCAATTTCCCTGAATTGAAAACTTTCTCGCAAAGAAAACTCCGGTCCCAGATGGCATCACCCGTAAATTCTGTCTGTCATTTGAGCAAGAAATAATACCCATCCTACAAAATACTCTTTTAGAAAGAGAGAGAGAATATTTGCAAATTCACTTTGTGAGGCCAGAATTACGCTGATACCAAAATCAGATGAAGACAGTAAGAAAAAAGCCTAACACCAGTGTGACTCATGAATTTAAACACAAAAGTCCTTACCAAAATAGTCCGTCATATCTAAAGGTATATAAAAAGGGTAATGCACTGTCATGGCCAAGTGAGATTTAACCCAGGAATACGGTGTTGGTTTAATATTCAAAAATCACCCTATGTCATTCATTCACCATTTTAACCACCTAAAAAAAACCATATGATCATATCAAAAAGCACATTAAATCCATACACCATCTATGATGAAAAACTCAGCAAACTAGAACTCTACGTGAACTTCCTCCACTTGATGAAGTGTATTTAGAAAACTCACAGCTAATACGAAATATTTAATGGAGAAAGACCAAACACTTTTCTTCCCATGATCGGGAACAAGGAAAGGGCACTTTTTTTTTTTTTTTTTTTTTTTTTTTTTGAGATTCAATCTCACTCTGTCGCCCAGGCTGGAGTGCAGTGGTGCGATCTCGGCTCACTGCAAGCTCCACCTCCCAGGTTCAAGCAATTCTCCTGCCTCAGCCTCCCGAGTAACTGGGACTACAGACACCCGCCACCGCGCCCGGCTAATTTTTGTGTTTTTAGTAGAGATGGGGTTTCACCGTGTTGGCCAAGCTGGTCTCGAAGTCCTCACCTTGTGATCTACCTGCCTCGGCCTCCCAAAGTGAGCCACTGCGCCCAGCCAGAAAGGGCACTATATTCACCTTTGTACTGGAGGTCCTATAGCAAGAAAAAAGAAATAAAAGTCATTCCAATTAGAAAAAAAAAAAAAAGTTTTGCAAATTGACTTGTTTATAAATAAAGAGAATCCGAAGGAATCTACCAAATGCTACTAGAACTAGTGAGTTTAGCAAGGTCACAGGATACAAGGTCAGTATACAAAAAACAGCATTTGTGAATACTAGCAATGGATAATTGGAAAATGAAATTTCAAATTCATGAATAAATGAAATTTATTTCACTTACAATAGCTTATAAATTGGAATGCTTATACATTTAACAAAATATGTGCAAACCTGTACACTGAAATCTATAAAATATTACTGAAATAATGGAGAACTAAATAACTGAGAGATATAGTCTGTTCATGGATTGGAAGATGGAATATTGTTAAGATGTTAGTTCTCCCCAAATTGATCCATAGATCTAACACAATTCCAATTGTAATTTTAGTACTTTTTTAAAGAAAACAGGTTCTGTTCCCAGCTACTCTGGAGGCTAAGGCAAGAGGATCCCTTGAGCCCAGGAGTTCAAGGCTGGCCTATACTACATAGCAAGATCCTGTCTAAGAAACGCAGAGATAAATAAATTGACAGGTTAAAAATTTTAAATTTGTGGCTGGGTGCGGTAGCTCACGTCTGTAATCCCAGCACTTTGGGAGGCCAAGGAAGGCAGATCATGAGGTCAGGAGACCGAGACCATCCTGGCTAACATGGTGAAACCCCGTCTCTACTAAAAAAACAAAAAACTAGCCGGGTGTGGTGGCAGCACGCACCTGTAGTCCCAGCTACTCGGGAGGCTGAGGCAGGAGAATGGCGTGAACCTGGGAGGTGGAGCTTGCAGTGAGCCAAGATCATGACACTGCACTCCAGCCTGGGTGACAGAGCGAGACTCTGTCTCAAAAAAAAAATTAAATTAAAATTTAAAATGTAAAATTTGTATGGAGATGCAAGTGACCGAGAAGAAAGCCAATGAAATTGTTAGAAAGAACAAAACTGGAGGACTTACACTTCCTGATTTTAAGACTGAATTAATGCCACAGGCCAAGTATGGTGGATTATGCCTATAATCCAAGCACTTCGGGAGGCTGTGGCAGGAGGATCACTGGAGCCCAGGAGTACAAGGTTATAGTGAGCTATGATTGTGCCACTGCACTCCAGCCTGGGTGACAGAAAGAGAGCTTGTCTCAAAAGAAACAAAAAGAGACATTGAATTACCAATAATTAGTTGAGACACTGAAATTTTTCTGAATTTTCAATGATAAAATACACATTTGAGTCAACCACGTTAGGGGAATTATCTTTTCATTATCCCAATAGAAAGTGATATTGTATAATCATTGTCTTATGAAACAGTGATCAAAGGATGCAGCTGAAACAATGTATCATTGAGCTCTCAGTATGGATACTAATAAGTAATTTTTCTGGATTTTGGGATATTTATGGGTTTTATTTTTCAGCTTTTAAAAAATTGTAATTTGAGGCTGGGTGCGATGGCTCACGCTTGCAATTCCAGCACTTTGGGAGGTTGAGGCAGAAGGATCACTTGAGCTCGCGAGTTCCAGACTGCCGTGAGCTATGGTCACACCCCTACACTCCAGCCTGTGTAACAGCGAGGCCCTGTCTCAAAGGAAAAGGAAAGAAAAAAGGGAAGAAATAACATGATTATCTCAATAGACACAGAAAAGGCCTTTAGCATTCTTTCATGGATAAAAGCAAAACTCGCAGTAAACTAGGAATAGAAGGACTTCCTCCACATAATAAAAGGCATTGATGACAAAGCTGCAGCTAACGTCATAGTGGTAAAAAGACTAAAAGCTTCACCCTTAAATCAGCAACAAGACAAGGATGCTTACCTTCCCACTGCTATTCAACACAGTACTGGAAGTTCTAACCAGAGAAATTAGACAAGAAAAACATAAAAGGCATCTGCTGTCGTTTTAATGTGTCCCCCAAAAAGCTTGTGTTAGAAATTTCATCTCCAATGTGGTCGTGTTGGGAGATGTTTAGGTCTTAAGGGCCCCAACTCCATGAATGAATTCAGGCCAGTTATAAAAGGTGTTGAGTCTGCAAAATCGAACTCGCTCTTGCTCACCTTTTCTTTGCCCTTCCACTGTGGGATGATGCAGCAAGAAGCCAGATGCCAGCCCCCAAGTCGCGGACTTACCAGGCTCCAACACTATGAGCCAATAAATTTCTGTTCATTATAAAACACCCAGTTTGTGGTATACGTTACAGCAGCACAAAACAGACTAAGACGGCATCCAAACTGGAGAGAAAGAAGTAACACGATTCACAGATGACATGTTCCTATATCTAGAAAGACCCAAAAGTTCACAAGAAAGCTACTCTAGCTGGTAAATGAATTCAGCAAAGTTGCAGGGTACAAGGTACAAGATAAATACACAAAAAAACAGTTGTTTCTATATACCAGCAATTAACAATCCAAAAAGGATATTAAGAAGTCAATTCCAATTACCATCATATCTAAAGTAATAAAATACCTAGGAATAGATGTAGCCAAGGAGGTGAAAGACTTGTACATTAAAAACTACAAGGCCGAGTGTGGTGGCTCACACTTGTAATCCCAGCACTTTGTGAGGCCAAGGTGGGCGGATCACATGAGGTTGGGAGTTCAAGACCAGCCTGGCCAACATGGAGAAACCCCATGTCTACTAAAAAAAAAAAAAAAAGAATACAAAATTAGCTGGGTGTGGTGGCGCACGCCTGTAATCCCAGCTACTCAGGTGACTGAGGCAGGAGAATCGCTTGAACCTGGGAGGCAGAGGTTGCAGTGAGCCAAGATCGTGCTGTTGCACTCCAGCCTGGACAACAAGAGCAAAACTCTGTCTCAAAACAAAAACAAAACTACAAAACTTTTGTTAACGACTGATGTGATACCTTGGTTCTTGTCTTCTTGGTTTAAAAGAATTTAAACAGACACACAACAAAAGAGGTGCAGTGTAATGTATTGCAAAAAAGAAAAAAGAATATTTTGGAAGTTAGGTGCAGAATAGACAGTGCACCCTGAGAGAGAGAGAAAATTCAGGGCGGGCTGCTCCTAAGGGCGAGACAGCAAAGACTGGCACTAGGGAGGCTCCTTGATGGGTCTTCCTGGATTATTCCTAAGGAGATGGGAAGAGGTGTTGCTAGGAAGCGTGTTCCGGATGGTCCTCTGGGTGCACAGCAGCTGCACACGCTTGTTCGTACGTCGCATGTCTCATTAGCATCTCAATCTCCACTCAGGAGTGTGTGTTTTACTATTATAATGGCCAAAGGGTCGGTTTGAGGACAGGTAACATCAAAACGCACCTGCCCTCTAGAAGGGAAAGCCCCACTGAAGAGAGCTCTGCTCGAATGAGCTCAATTGCAGCGTGAATGCTGAGGCTTCTTGGATTGACTGTGTGGTCACCAGGGCTGCTGCGTCCGAAGAACGTGGCCACTTCCTTGACTACCTGCCTCTCCTGCCTCACTTAGATGGAAGGAGACTTGAATCAGTGGAAAGCTAACCCATGTTTATGCACAGAATGACAGTATTGTACCATCCAAATTACAGGTTCAATGTGATCCCATCAAAATTTCAACAGCCTTTCAGCGCAAGAATGGAAAAGTCAGTTTTCAAATTTATATGGCATTACAAGAGGACCCGAATAGCCAAAACCACCTTGAAAAAGTTGGAGGACTCACACTTCCCAATTTCGAAACTTTCTGCAGAGATGCAGTAGCCAAATCAGTGTGGTACCGCTATAAGGATAGACATATAGACTAGTGGAATATAATTAACACTCCGGAAATAAACCCACACATCTTTGGCTAGTTTATTTTTTGCGGGTATGTCAAGTCTGATCAACGACCTAAATACCGGCTAAATCCATAAAACTCTGAAGAAAACATAAAAATAAATCTCCGTAAATGTGGATTTGGCAATGGATTCTTAGATATGACATCAAAAGCATAAATAATAATACATAGGTAAATTGCATGTCATCTAGGTTTTTTAACTGTGCATTAAAGAACATTATCAAGAAAATGAAAAAACCCAAAGAATGGGAAGGAGTATTTGCAAATTGCATAATAATAAGGGTTGTGAAGAGCTTACTCAACAAAAAGGTAGACATATACAGAGTCATGAAGAGTATATGAAGAGCTTACTCAACAAAAAGCCAAACAAATAATGGGCAAAGGACTTAAATACACGTTTATTCCAAGAAGATACACAAACGGCCAATAACACATGAAAAGATGCTCACCATCATTGGTCATGAGGAAAATACAAACCCAAACCACAATGAGAATAATGACATGAGGCCGGGCGCGGTGGCTCAAGCCTGTAATCCCAGAACTTTGGGAGGCCGAGACGGGCGGATCACGAGGTCAGGAGATCGAGACCATCCTGGCTAACACGGTGAAACCCCGTCTCTACTAAAAAAAATACAAAAACTAGCCAGGCGAGGTGGCGGGCGCCTGTAGTCCCAACTACTCTGGAGGCTGAGGCAGGAGAATGGCCTGAACCCGGGAGGCGGAGCTTGCAGTGAGCTGAGATTGTGCCACTGCACTCCAGCCTGGGCGGCAGAGCGAGACTCCGTCTCAAAAAAAAAAAAAAGAGAATAATGACATGATACATGCTACTCTGCATGAGTGAATCTTGAAACGATGTTATGCTAACTGAAACAAGCCAGATACAAATATTGTATGATTTCACTTACAGGAAATATCTATAATAGGCAAAATCAAAGAAACAAAATGTAAATTAGAAGTTACCAGAGGCTGGAGGAACAAGGAAATGGGGAGTTACCACTCGCTAGAGTGTTTCTGTTTGGGATGATAAAAAATTTTAGAAAACAGATGGTGGTGACGGAGAGTTGCATGACGTTGAATGTACTTAATGCCACTGAGTTGTACACTTAAAAATGGTTAAAATGGCAAATTTTATGTTACCTATATTTTAACACACACACAGACTGGCACTACCAAGTGTTGGTGAGGATATGAAACACTCAAATTATCATAGACAACTAGTGGGAATATGAAATGATTTGCCCACTTTGGAAAACAGTTGGTGGGGAGATGGGGATGGCAGAGTCTCACTCTGTTGCCAGGCTGGAGTGAGTGGCATGATCTCAGCTCACTGCAACCTCTGCCTCCCGGGTTCAAGCGATTCTCGTGCCTCAGACTCCCGAGTAGCTGGAATTATAGGCACCCACGACGCCCAGCTAATTTTTGTGTTTTTAGTAGAGACAGGGTTTCACCATGTTGGTCAGGCTGATCTCGAACTCCTGACCTTGTGATCCGCCCGCCTCGGCCTCCCAAAGTGCTGGGATTACAGGCTTGAGCCACCGGGCCCAGCTGACAGTTTCTTATAAAGCTAAATATGCATCTATTGCATGACCCAGCAATTCCACAGCTGGGTTTTTACCTAAGAGAGACGACAACGTGTCCACACAAATGTTCATAGCAGCTTTATCCATAACGGCCAAAAACTGGAAACACTCCAACATCCATCACCGATACAAGAGACTACTTACTATCCAGCAATAAAAAAGAACAATCTATGGATACATAAGCGACATAGATGGACCTCGAAGTAATTATCCTGGGTGAAAGAAGCCAGAAGCAACAGAGTGCACATCACCATCACATGTTTCCGTTTATCTAAAGTTTTAGGAAATGCAAGATAATCCGTAGCAACAGAAACAAATTGGTGTTTCTCTGAGGGGCGAAGGATGGAGGGAGGATGAATATACATCGTTCAAAACTCATTGAGTTACATACTTTATTTTTTATTTTTCTTTCTTTCAGAGTCACTTGGAGAGTTGCATACTTTAAATGAATGCAGTTATGTACATAAGTCATACCTCAATAAAGTTGTTAAAAATATGTTCAGGCCAGGCGCAGTGGCTCATGCCTGTAATCCCAGCACTTTGGGAGGCTGAGCCAGGTGGCTTATCTGAGGTCAGGAGTTCCAGACCAGCCTGACCAACATAATGAAGCCCCGTCTCTACTAAAAATACAAAAAAAGTTAGCCAGGTGTGGTGGTGCATGCCGGTAATCCCAGCTACTCGGGAGGCTGAGGCAGGAGAATCGTATGAACCCGGAAGGGGGAGGTTGCAGTGAGTCGAGATCACACCATTGCACTCCAGCCTGGGCTACAAGAGCAAAACTCAGTCTCCAAAAAAAAAAAAAAAAACATATATATATATATATACACACACACACACACTTGGAATATATGCATATATACTTGAAATATATATATATTTGGAATTTTATATATGTGGAATATATATATGTTCAGTTTGTAGCCTTATGGGATCTCAAAATAATATGATGGCCAAGGGAACCCCTACTATATGACAGAATACCTTATTTCCTTTCACTGTTTTTGCTTACTTGGGTCAGAAGAAAAATTCTGGCGACCTCCAAGTACCAGCCCTCACTTGTGGAAGACCTAACTCCTCAACTAGCTACTTACACAGTGTTGCAATCATCTTATTTTTCTTTATTTCAGTCTGAATTCTCTCCACTGCTTTCAGAACCCTCTAGTTTCTTCCGAAATGTTGAGATGGCGATTTAAAACCATGCTTGTTTTCTACTTGATGTGGCAGTCCAAATTCCAAATCCAGTCTAATTATAGATATTCTGTAAGGACAACCTGATCTCCTTCTGGCCGGAATGCATTGATCAAAAGTGAGGTTTCATGATTTTATTGCTTTTCTTAATTGCCTTGGATCAAGGGTCAGGAAGAAGAAAGGCACTTAGGGAGTGGAGGCAGCCGACAGCATCCATCAGAATGACGGCAGCCTGTAAATGGCTGGTTCTTATTTTCCAAGTACAAGGTTGGGGGTTGACAAAATCTCTACTAAACAAAGAGGAAAAAAACCTTTGCCTAAGCTTCCAATCTGCATAGGGACTTGGTCCTAAAGGGACTGTAAATGTAAACAACCTTTTCCCCACCTCTCCTCCCCACCCCACCCCCAACCATTTCTTTTTCTTTTTTTCTTTCTCTTAAGTGGGAAAACCTAAATTATGGGGATAGGAATAGTAGTTGAGTCAACTCTGGAAGGGAGACTTCTGTCATATAGGATGGTTTTGTGGTACATAAGGGCCGGACAGGGAAGCAGTCCTAGGGTTGGAATCTTGATGATTCCACATTAACTAGGTGTGTAGTCTCCACTCTGGACTTCAGTTTCCTCATCTGTGCAATTTCTTTTTTTCTTTTTTTTGAGACGGAGTCTCACTCTGTTGCCCAGGCTGGCATGCAGTGGCGTGATCTCGGCTCACTGCAACCTCCACCTCCTGGGTTCAAGCAATTCTCCTGCCTCAGCCTCCTGAGTAGCTGGGACTACAGGCACCTGCCACCACACCTGGCTAATTTTTGTATTTTTAGTAGAGACGGGGTTTCACCGTCTTGGTCAGGCTGGTGTCAAACTCCTGACCTTGTGATCTACCCGCCTCGGCCTCCCAAAGTGCTGGGATTACAGGCATGAGCCACTGCGCCCGGCCCCTCAGCTGTACAATTTCTAAGATAACTCCGAACTTTCAAATCCTGTTATTCTTTGACTCTGCGGCAGTGTTTGACTTTCCACCATTGAGAAAAGACAGCGTGGATGTCTGTGCTCGGTGGGTGAGTGTAATCACTGGGTCGGGTAGGATGGGAGTTCTTTGAAGCTGTACATGGAGGTCAGAGGTGGAATAAATGAAACGATCTGTAGTGTTTGAAGCACTCACTGTGCCCGTAGCCCCCTTGTAAAGAAGAGCCTGCCACAGATCGCTCCTTCTCAAGAAGGTTTGATGCTTTTCATTACATTATCCTACAAAGCTGGTCACAGCTGATTAGATTGGGACACTGGTGCCTTAGCCTGACGCAGGCCTTGAAGCTTGAACCTGAAGAAGGCTAGTGACTTGGATGAGAATGGGTTCTCTGGGGGCAGTTTTTGTGTCCAGAACAACATAGAATCAGGAACTTGTGTGGAGAGTATCTTCCCAGGCAGGTCACATCTCAGATGATTTCGGTTTGGAGCACAGAGTGTGTATCCAGCCCCGGCAGTCGGAGGGAGCAGACGCTGGGGCCGCTGTCAGGGAAACAGCATGAGGCTGGAGTCCAGAAGCAGCAGAACCACTAGACAGGCAGAAAGGCTTTCCCTTGAGAGTCGTCAAGAGCTAGAACACAACCAATGTTCCAGTTGTGGAAGACTTGAGCCTGGGAGAATAATACCCCTTATTATATGTGCTCCTTACACAAGGGACCTGGGAAAGAGTCTTTTCGCTGCACACTGAGGCCGGCTGCACGCAGAGGTCGTATGTAAGCCTTGTCTGCCTCTTTAAAGTTGTGTTATTTGGGAGCTACTAGGCAGTGTTAATTTGCTCTATTGTATCAGAGATGAAGCTGGGCTTCCAGGAGTTTCAGTGACTTCCTCGAGACCAAGAGCAGCACAGCTAACGGAGGATCTTCCACTTCTAATTTGAGAAGCTGAAAATACCTATAGGGCATTTCTCCTGGGATTACCACTGCATCCTTCTCCTCCTGCTCTTCTGTGACCCAGAACGTGGTGATCACTGTTACTCTGGGTCTTACACGTGGAAAAAGACAACAGAGGCGGTTACTCCGTATCTGCAGGCCACGGGCAGTGAGGCAGTTGGCATGGAGCTGTCCTGTCTTTGTGTGAGTTTCTCTGGGGGGGTCCTAGTAAGAAGGCGAGGGTTTCCCTGGCAGACCTGTGTCTGTTCTGTGCCTAGGGCCGCCAGATGAAATACGGGATGCTCAGTGATTGCACGAGACATTCTTGGACTAAAAATCATGTATTTATCTTAAACTCAAACTTAATTGGGCATCCTATATTTTTTGTCTGCTAAATCTGGCAATTCTGTCAGTGCCACAATGTGTTATACACGTCGAAGACCACAGGAGACAGGGTCATCAGGGCCAGAGAAGCAGAGGGGATCAGTGTCCAGAAGCAGCCTTCAGCCCCGTCGTATTTCCTAAGCATCCCAGGGTCTTGGGTCTGCAAACAGAAGGCACGGCATCGGCACAGCTGTGACAGCAGCATGTCTGCAAAGGGCAGGATGCGATCACAATGTGTTGGTATTTGTAGAATTCAAAACTCTGAGTCTGCAGAATTTAAACTGTTTTTAATCTTTCACAAAGGTGGCAATGTAATCATAGCTTAGAATATGATGAAAAAAGGGCCGGGCGCGGTGGCTCAAGCCTGTAATCCCAGCACTTTGGGAGGCCGAGACGGGTGGATCACGAGGTCAGGAGTTCGAGACCATCCTGGCTAACACGGTGAAACCCCGTCTCTACTAAAAAATACAAAAAACTAGCCGGACGAGGTGGCGGGCGCCTGTAGTCCCAGCTGCGCGGGGGGGCTGAGGCAGGAGAATGGCGTAGACCCAGGAGGCGGAGCTTGCAGTGAGCTGAGATCCGGCCATAGCACTCCAGCCTGGGCGACAGAGCAAGACTCCGTCTCGAAAAAAAAAAAAAAAAAAGAATATGATGGAAAAAAAAATGAGTACTCTACCTGAAGTGAAAAACCTTCCGAATGTGACTGTGTGTGCTGTTTGTCCTATGGTGGCATCACAGTGGCCCAAATTCACAGAATTGTGTGTGTCAGTCCTGGTCTGCAGATAGCACCAGCTAAAGACACGGTTATGAAATATGGCCTATCATTGCCATTTTGTTTTGGCTCTTAGGTCATCTTATTTTTATTCTGGTCTTGTTCCAGAGATGAGATTGCTGGCTTCGCCTAGCTGACAGTCAATGATTCACTGTGAAAAAAGATGGCATTTTCGCTTGCCGTGTTCCTAGGCTTAGCTTCCATTGCCTCTGCTTTTCACCAACAGCTGCTGGCCCCTCTGCCCTTGTGCGACCAGCTCCTCTGGATGAGCGCTTCCGTCTTTGTCCAACCCTCTTTCAGGACAGCAGCTCCCACTTGGTGTTAAACATCGTTATTCATAAATAGAAGAGCATTCGGATTAGCTGTGGCCAAGGTCCATCTGGTCTCTTCCCTTCTGCATAGAGTGATGAATTGGCTAAAGGACAAGAAGGGAAGGGCAGGGCAGCTGGCCAGGCAGTCAGTGCAGAACCACAGCCTTGTGTGTGTGCGATGCATGGTTCCTTGTGCAGAATGAGCTTGAGTGACCTCGGGGGCACCCTCCCGTACAGCCCCTTGGCCACTGTGGGAGGGAAAAGCAGATTCTAATACAGGGCACAGCAAACATCATGTTTGCCTTCATGTCTCCAAAGCACGCTGGATTTACCCAAGGAAAAAGCAAGTAAGAATAGAGAAAAAGAAAATGAGGACTCATTTCAGAATTTTTTTTTTTTTTTTTTAGACAAGGTCTGTCTCTGTTGCCAAGGTCTGACTGCAGTAGTGTGACCACGGCTCACTGCTCTCTCCACCTCCCACTGCACCCAGCGAGACAATGGCTTTTTTTTTTTTTTTTTTTTTTTTTTTTTTTGAGACGGTCTCACTCTGTCGCTCAGGCTGGAGTGCACTGGCGTGATCTTGGCTCACTGCAACCTCCACCTCCTGGGTTCAAGCGATTCTCCTGCCTCAGCCTCCCGAGTAGCTGGGATTACAGGCATGTGCCACCACGCCCAGCTAATATTTGTATTTTTAGTAAAGACGGGGTTTCACCATGTTGGCCAGGCTGGTCTCAAACTCCTGACCTCAAGTGATCTGCCCCCCTGGACTTTCCAAAGTGCTGGGATTCCAGGTGTGAGACGCTGCGCCCGGCCGGGATAATGCATATTGATAAGTATGTACACGTGTGTGCATTTTTTCTTTTAGCTAGTGACTAGTCTGGCAGGCCATAAACACTTAAGGGATCAATAATTTAATAATAAACACAAATGGAAATGTTGCAAGCATAAAAGAACAAAAATCCGCAAATGGAGGCCTGGGAGAGGGCGGGGTCTGGGGGAGATGGGAGCTAGCTGTCAGTAAAAGCCTTCACCAACAGGCCTTTGCTCTGTGGCTGCAGTTTCCCTCCCCAGCAGCCCGAGGCGGATCTCCAGGAACCCTCCCCAGCAGCCCTTCTGCGACCTCACGCGCTGGTCGGTGTCTCAGCTGCCGGAGTGGAAGGCACAGCCAGCAGCTGGGATTTCTGCGATGCCTATGGGCTGGGGTCCCCCTGTCCTTCTCTCCTACACGGTCCCCGGTCTGATTTCTAAGGGTGTGGTATTTTCTCCCTAAATGATGTTTCAATAGTATTTTTTATTCTTCTGTGGGATACAGAAGAATTTTTTTTTTCTTATTCCAATAAGGACAAGTAAACAAGTCAGAAACCTCAGAAGACCTCAAGGGAGAAACCTCAGCCTTCGATTCCCGATCCCTTTCTGTGACCTCAGCTCTTGATTTACTAACGTTCAGGGAAGATTGTTTTATGACTACATCAAGCTGACCCGAAGACCCGTGGGAAGCACGGGGCCTGCCAGAGGGAAGGGCTGGGCCCTGGGGCTGCAAAGGGCGCAGAGCCTGTTTTCAACAATTACGTCTAGTCTACGTTTTCCAAGAGATTAAACCGATTGGAAGCCAGGCGTTGCAGAAGAGAGCTTTTGTCTTGCTTGGCAACATTCCTGAAATCTACAGACAGTGATGAGGAAGTGAGGCACATTTTTCATCTGTTTCAACAAATTGCCAATGGAATGGCTGACGTGCCATTTTAGCGTATGTCACCTCTCCTGTGTTCCCTGAGCTGCCTGGGGCGGGCTGCAGCTAATCACTGAGGGTCAGCTGGGCCCTGTCCCTGAATACGGCACAGGGCTGGCGTCACGGAACCGGCCCTCCTTACGCTAATGAACCCCAGGAGCCTCCCCTTGTCCCTTGCCTGGGGGGATCTAATGGCATTGCAGGCAAAGGCTCAGCAGGGACCCTGTAAGACAGAGGATAGACTGGCACCCAGGCGTCTTACAGGGTGGACCCCATGCTGGGGGGGGGCAGCCAGAGAAAAGAGGCTTGGAAGAAGCAAAGGGAACCCTCAAGGGGGTGCAGAGATGAAGCTGGCTTGCACCTGGAGAATTCCCAACCAGTCTGAGCTCGACTCCCCTCTCCTGTCCCCCAATCAGATTGCACTACCATCTCCTTCTAATTCCCTACCAGTCAGAACCAGGTTTCCTTACCCTATCCACCAATCAGGGCTGTGGACAAAGAAGAATCTCATCAAACCCCCCATGGATTCGCACACATCTGGTAGCTTGGTGGTTGGTAAGTCTCTGCATGGCAAGCTGGGTATCCAAGTCTTTATTGTTATGCTTCTATTGTTGCAGGCAGAAGGGGAGATGGGAGAGCTAAAAGCCCAGGCTCCTTCTTCCCTGAAAACCCTGAAAAAAGCTTCTGCATATGTGAAAAAGAAGGGGTTCAGTGGACAGTCATCACAAGCCAATGGTGATATGTGGTCGACATGCCAATGACATGGCTTAGGCTGCACTGATACCCATTTATCAAACCCATACATTGCCAACGGAATGGCTGACGTGCCATTTTAATGTATGTCATCTCTGTATTCAGTGAGCACAGTGATGTCCTTCAAGGAAGGCCGTGTTGCCTCGGCTGCTGGGGTGCCAGGGGCGCTGCTCTGACTGTAGTGAGATTAGCTGACCTAGCACCAGTTGGACCAGTTGGGCTGTAATGATTGCCAGAGACAATCGCTCAAGATAGATCTGTGTATTTGTTCCATAAATAAGCTCCATGGCAAATTCTCGTTTTCTTCCCCAAATAAGCAATTCCGAAGGCTGGGCCTTCACTGAGGGCTTGCATCTCTGCATAAACTGCCTCTAGGCTTTGGGAACTGCTTTAGCTTCCAGGAGCTGCTCTTCAAGACCACATTCCGCCCCAGAGCAGCCCTGTCAACATCCAGGGACAGATGAAAGCCGGGTATGACGACCTGGCCATCTCGGCCCAAATCAGGAAACTCTGAAGAGCACTCTAGCTCCAAAGACTCCTGTGGATTGCCTGGGGCTGTGCTTGGGCCTGTAGCGCAGCCCAGCTCCTCCCACTGCCCGCACCCCCTCCTGCCTCCTCTCTGTCACAGGTGTCGGTCTGAGGGCACTCCTGCACGCTAAACTCCATTGGAGTCTGCTTTCCAGCTAAACCAGCCTGCAGGGAAACCGTGCCAGCTCTCTGTGGCACCTGTATCTCCCTTGCAGAGCTGCCTTCAGAATCTGGGCAAAGATTTGGGTCAATTTAGAAAGTTTACTTTATTTATTTATGTATTTTTTGAAATGGAATCTCTCTCTGTCATCCAGGCTGGAGTACTGTGACGCGATCTTGGCTTTCTGTAGCCTGTGCCTCCTGAGTTCAGGTGATTCTCGTGCCTCAGCCTCCCCAGTAGCTGGGACTACAGGCATGTGCCACCACACCCAGCTAATTTTTTTTCTTTTTGTATTTTTAGTAGGGATGGGGTTTCACCATGTTGGCCAGGCTGGTCTCTAACTCCTGACCTCAAGTGACCCGCCCGCTTTGGTCTCCCAAAGTGCTGGGATTACAGGCGTGAGCCACGGTGCCCGGCCTAATTTATAAAGTTTCTGTTTGTGAAAGCTGGCTGAAATGTGATAGACATCCTCCGAAGGTGAGGTCATCTTCTAAGGAAGATGTTCAAAGGAAAACTGACCATTGGAAAGATAAGGGATGGGTGAAGGGGTGAAATCAGGAATCGTATGGGCAGATGGACCGCATGCCCTCTGTCAGGCCTCTGAGCCCAAGCTAAGCCGTCACATCCCCTGGAGGCCTCACTGTCCATCCAGATGGCCTGAAGCAACTGAAGATCCACCAAAGAAGTGTAAATAGCCAATTCCTGCCTTAACTGATGACGTCCCACCATTGTGATTTGTTCCTGCCCCACACTAACTGATCCATTGACCTTGTGACATTCCTTTTCCTGGACAACGAATCTCAGGAGCTCCCCACCGAGCACCTATGACCCCCGCCCCTGCCCGCAAGAGGAAACCCCCTTTAACTGTAATTTTCCACCACCTTCCCCAATCCTATAAAACTGCCTCACCCCCATCTCCCTTTGCTGACTCCTTTTACAGATTCAGTCCGCCTGTACCCAGGTGATTAAAAAGCTTTATTGCTCACGTAAAACCTGTTTGGTGGTCTCTTCTCAAGGAAGCACTTGACACCCTCCAGGGTCCAATCCTACATCAAGATCTTAATATCCCAAGATTAACTGTACCCCAGATATCTACCACCCTTCAGCATACATCCAGCCGAATGTTCTAAAATATCACATTTATAATTTAACTACATAAGACAGGGTTGGCCAAGATATTTTTGTTTTTGTTTTTTGTTTTTTGTTTTATTTATTTATTTTTTTGAGACAGGGCCTCACTCTGTCACCCAGGCTGGAGTTCGGTGCTGCCATCATGGCTCACTGCAGCCTCAACCTCCTGAGTTCCAGCAATCCTCCCGCCTCAGCCTCCTGAGTAGCTGTTATTACACACATGCAACACCATGCCTAATTTTTATATTTTTTGTAGAGACAGAGTTTCACCATGTTGCCCAGGCTAGTCTCAAATGCCTGGGCTCAAGTGATCCAGCCACCTCAGCCTCCCAAAATAAATAAATTTAAAAAAAAGAAAAAGAAAAGGAACAATCATACAGTTATAGAATTGTAACTGCTAAAGAGGCAAGCTAGTCGCCTGTTAAAATAACGCTGCCTTCCTAAATCTAACAACTATGAATATATAAATTCTATTGTATTCACTCTACTTAATCTAGGTAACGTTAACGTTGGCCAGAAGTAGACAGAGCACACGCATGTGTATGTTCACACATAATGTATGTTCACATACCCAAGAGGCCTCACTATCCATCCAGATGGCCTGAAGCAACTGAAGATCCACCAAAGAAGTGTAAATAGCCAATTCCTGCCTTAACTGATGACGTCCCACCATTTGTCAAGAGACAAAGAGAGTCACTAGAATTAATAGGATAACTGTATTTTCTGGGGATAGTGTCAGGCCTCTGAGCCCAAGCCAAGCCATGGCATCCCCTGTGATTTGCACGTATAGGCCCAGATGGCCTGAAGTAACTTAAGAATCACAAAAGAAGTGCAAATGCCCTGCCTCCCCTTAACTGATGACATTCCACCACAAAAAAAGTGAAAATGGCCGGTCCTTGCCTTAAGCGATGATATTATCTTGTGAAATTCCTTTTCCTGGCTCATCCTGGCTCCAAAAGCTCCCTCACTGAGCACCTTGTGACCCCCCCCACCTCCCCACCCCCCTCACCCACTCCTGCGCACCAGAGAACACCCCTCTTTGACTGTAATGTTCCTTTACCTTCCCAAATCCTATAAAACGGCCCCACCCTTCTCTCCCTTCGCTGACTCTCTTTTCAGACTCAGCCCGCCTGCACCCAGGTGATTAAAAAGCTTTATTGCTCACACAAAGCCTGTTTGGTGGTCTCTTCACACGGACGCGCATGACAGATAGTATTTAAGTATCCCCAGAAAATACATTTTTTTTAAAGACTACTGTGATGGCTTTGCCTCTTTTATTTACTTGATGTTCATTTATTCATCCATTCAAACAATATTCACTGGTCTCTAATCACATGAGAAGTGTTAAGTGTTGTGCTCCTTGGTCTGGGAAGAATGTGTCCTTGTCCAAGTCACAGCCCCACCTCCTAAAGAGGAAGCATTTTGGGAAGACATGTAAGCTGTTCTGCAGCAATGCTGATGCCGCAAAGCACAGGCTCCATCATCCCAAGGGCTAAGCTCATGCCCAGCTCCATCTCGGGCCAGCTGTGTGACCTTGGACAAGTCACTCAACCTCTCTAAGCTCCATTTCCTCATGTATTGTCAGGCCTCTGAGCCCAAGCTAAGCCATCGTACCCCCTGTAACCTGCACCGCACGTATCCATCCAGATGGCCCAAAGCAACTGAAGATCCACAAAAGAAGCGAAAATAGCCTTAACTGATGACATTCCACCATTGTGATTTGTTCCCGCCCCACCAGAACTAATGTGATATATTCTCCCCCGCCCTTCAGAAAGCACTTTGTACACCCGTCCCAAACCTATAAGAACTAATGATAACCCCACCATCCTTTGCTGACTCCTTTTTCGGACTCAGCCTGCCTGCACCCAGGGGACATAAACAGCCTTGTTGCTCACACAACGCCTGTTTGGTGGTACGAAATGCGGAAGATAGTCATGACGTTTACCTTATTTGGCTGGTATCACCATGTATTGGCTTGTGGAAGCTTTTGCCCCTATCTTCATAACTGTCACCGGCACTCTCCAAAGCCGCCTGGAATAAATATGCCATCTAATTAAAGCACCGTGTTTTCCTGGCACTTGCATCACCCCCGTCCAATTCAACTGCAGCCCTTGAGCCCCCTGTGTACAGAACCCTGACTGCTGAGTCCTCAGAGCCAGGCTGAGGCTCTGCACATGTGCACTCCAGAGGCCTCACCGTCCCCGACGGACAGTTCCCTGCAGGAAACGAACCCTCGCGGTCAGAAGCACCGTTGCCCCTCAGAGTCCCTGACACTTCCCGCCAGTGGGATCGCGGCTCGGTGTTTGCAGCCTGACCTCTCACTCATGGGAGTAGAAGACCCCTTAGAAGCAGAGTGAGCGGTCGGGCGCAGGGCTCACGCCCGTAATTCCAGCACTTTGGGAAGCTGAGGTGGGCGAATCCTGAGGTCAGGAGTTCGAGACCAGCCTGGCCAATATGGTGAGACCCCATCTTTAGTAAAAATACGAAAATTAGCCGAGCGTGGTGGCGGGCGCCTGTAGTCCCAGCTGCTGGGGAAACTGAGCCAGAAGAATCGCTTGAACCCGGGAGGCAGAGGCTACAGTGAGCCCAGATCACGCCACTGCCCTCCATCCTGGGAGACAGAGCAGGATCCATCTCAAAAAAAGAAAAAAAAGTAGAGTGAGCCCATTGAGGGCTGTGTGGTGAGGGAACAGCTTAGGCCTACTACAAAAAAGTAGGACAGAGACTGCAGAATCAAACTTTTAACTGACAACTTCAGATTTAAACAACTTTGGAAGAATACATAAGCAACACACCTCCTTCCTTTACCACAGAAATGTTTACTTGTCCCCGAGGCCTCACGTAGTCTTTTTTTTTTTTTTTTTTTTTACATTTGAGATATAATTCATATACCATAAAATTCAAACACCTAGTGTACAATTCTGTGGTTTTTAGTATATTCATGTAACCTGTGTATAAAGTTTCTTCCCCATAGTTATAATCATAGTATGTAAACTTTCTTTTTTTTTTTCTTTTTTGGTGCTATTTTCTTCACTTTGGCTAATTTCATCCTCATATTCCTTTTTTCTTTTTCTAAGAGAGCATCTCACTCTGTGGCCTGGGCTGAAGAGCAGTGATGATTTCATGGCTTACTGCAGCCTCGACCTCCTGGGCTGAGGCCATCCCCACACCTCAGCCTCTTGAGTAGCTGGGACTATAGGCGCCTGTCACTATGCCTGGCTCATTTTTGTAGTTTTTGTAAAGACAGGGTTTCTCCCTGTTTCCCAGACTAGTCTCAAACTCCTAGGCTCAAGCCATTCGCCCGCCTCGGCCTCCCAAAGCACTGGGATTCTGGGATTACAAATGTGAGCCACTGAGCCTGGCTGTAACCTTTCTTTATTCATTAGACATTTGGGTTTTCTACCTTTCTTTCTATAATAAATTAATACTACTATTGTTATGCCCAGACCGTTTGTTCCCCAAAGAAGACCACCAGAGTCCAGAGTCAAAGCCAAGCGGCAAGGATTTTTTACTGCAAGTTCGAACTTGGTCCCTCCATTCCACAGCATACAAGAGGGCCTCGAACAATGCGAGTGCTTGCTTTTTATAGCCCGATGTAAACAGGATATGTAAAGTTACAGGGGAACAAGGGAATTCTTTTGGTTACAACATTACAATTGGTTAACATTATACATTTAGCATTTTTTATTGGTTCCTGCTGTGCCCTTATCGGAGATTTCCCAGGTGTTGTTTTCCTAAAGTTGAGAGACATATGGAGGAATGTGTTTGTGCTGGGCTCAGGGAGTTGGGAGATATATGGAGGAATGTGCCTGGTTTCTTTCATTCCCCCCTTTTCTTAGGTACCTCTAGAGCCAATCTTGGGTCTTATAAGTCTGATTCTGTTTCAGTGTTTACAGGCTGGTATTGGGCTCTGAGGACCATGAGCTGTACGGTGTCAAATCTTTCCCTGACAAATTGTAAAATTCTGTTAACAACACAAGGTCTTACGGTAAACAGAAATAGTAGACTTAGCAGGGGTCCAAGGAAGGGGGCTAACAGGGAAAACACAGAGGAATTCCACCATTGGTCTGCAGCTGAAGCAAACTGCCTTTTTTTTACTTCTGTGCTTAGCTTGCGTAACTGTTGGACCCAGTCCTCTACAAGCCCTGATTCATTTATGTAGAAACAACAGTCTTCTTTTAGAAACATACATGTACCACCTTTTTCAGCAGTGAGTAGGTCTAGGGCCCTCCGGTTCTGCAAGGTTACCTGAGCTAGGGACGTGAGCTGCCGCTGAAGGGAGGCAAGGGACTCAGCTGACTCCTCTATAGCAACGGCAAATTGTTGGTACAACTTGTTGCTTTCTATGAGGGTGTGACCTAGGGCTCTCCCCGCCAGTCCGGCCGCAATGAGGGACGAGGTGAGGGAGATTCCCGCAATGAGGGGGAGAAATATGGCTCGTGCAGGTCTCGGTCTAGGGACTGGGTGAATAGCAGTACTAGTCCAGTTACCGGTGTACCCTAGGAACTCGCCGGCAGTTAGTAGAGTCAACCGGGGAACTACTGTGACAGGAAGACACAGTAGGTTGGTAACAGAGGGACTAGATAGGTTCTTAGATAATGTTCCATTACACCAGAAGAATATGCCTGGCGGAGCCCTTAGGGTGATATTAGGGGGCATTGCAGTGATGCTGCAGAGGCTGGAATTGGTTCCTGAGAAACAGTAGGGAAACTTCTCCTGACTGGGGTTTAGGTATAGGGGCACGTTAAGGATAGGGGCATATGAGAGGTTTCGGAGGTTGTTAGCTTGGGCAGAGGTAGAGGATCCCCATGGCAGAGGGACAGCGGTTAGTGGTGGACGCCCTAGGGTGGCACACAGAAAGCAGCCAGACAGGCCGTGAAGTCCTGTAAGGTTAGCAAGTTCTAGTCCTTCTTGTAATAATTTTAACCAGGAGAAAGGACATAAGTCTTGTGTTAGTCTGTTTTCTTGTCGTTGGATATTTCCATGGACCAGAGGCAGTACCTGCACTAGACCTCTCCACAGATAGAGGTGACTGCTAGGCCATGTGGAGGAGGGGGAGTAGTATACAGCTCCATGTTGAGGCGTGGTCCAGCAGGAGTTCCAGGGGTCTCTAACTATCCATGTATATGAAAAGTCTCGCCGGGCGCGGTGGCTCAAGCCTGTAATCCCAGCACTTTGGGAGGCTGAGATGGGTGGATCACAAGGTCAGGAGATCGAGACCATCCTGGCTAACACAGTGAAACCCCGTCTCTACTAAAAAATACAAAAAACTAGCCGGGCGAGCTGGCGGGAGCCTGTGGTCCCAGCTACTCGGGAGGCTGAGGCAGGAGAATGGCATGAACCCGGGAGGCGGAGCTTGCAGTGAGCTGAGATCAGGCCACTGCACTCCAGCCTGGGTGACAGAGCGAGACTCCGTCTCAAAAAAAAAAAAAGAAAAGTCTCCGTCCCGTCTACAATGGAAGGCCCACTTAGGGTCTAACTGTTCTTCCTCTCCCCAATAACGGAATCTATGGATGTTACAATAGTTATAAGGACAGCCGGCATTTTGGTGCCACCAATAGTGCTTACAATTGTATTTAGTCTGATCAAACTCAAAGCATATTATTGGTGCCATAGGTTTGGCTATTTGAAAACTAGTAAAATTTAGTAGAATTGGGCTATTGCACCCTGAGGAGGGGCAATCAGCACTGGCCAATAATTTCCCGGGCTTATGAGGTTGCCCAGGGTGGGTTCAGTTTTCATAAAGCCAGAATCTCCAGACAAAGGGATTAAGAGCTGGTTTTGTGATTTCCCCAGCGACCACTAGGGTGACTAGCATTAGGGCTAGACTACCTAACTGCATGTGTGCAGTGAGCTATGCTGCCGGCGCAGGGTGAGTTTTAAGGGGTTGTTCTTAGCTTTGTCCACAATCCACGTGGCCAGTGCTTCAGCTGCCGCCGTGATTGGTCCCAGAAGGTCGGAGGTTGGGTCCACTGGCTTGACGTGGGTGTAGTGGATCCACGATGCGATGCCTTCTACCTTCAGGGCGGTGGGTGTGGTTAGGAGTACCTGAAGCGGTCCTTTCCACCTGGGTTTTAGGGTCTCTTGTCAGTGTCGCTTAACCAGGACCCAGTCTCCCGGCTGGTATGGATGGGGTGTCGGCGGGGGACCGGTCTCATATAGTTCCTTCAGCTTGGGCCAGATTTCTTGATGAATTTTCTGCAAGGCTTGTAAGGAAAATAAGAGTTCAGAGACATTTTCTGTTTCAGACTTGAGCAGATCATCTTTTAGGCTGGGGACCAGGAGTGGGGGTCTGCCATACATGATTTCGTAAGGGGTAAGGCCCAGTCTGTAAGGGGTATTACGGGCCCGGAACAGAGCGTAGGGGAGAAGGACCACCCAATTAGCGCCAGTCTCCATAGTCAATTTAGTTAAGGTCTCCTTTAAGGTCGGATTCATCCTTTCTACCTGTCCTGAACTCTGGGGCCTGTAAGCGCAATGTAGTTTCCAATTTGCCCCAAGGTTGGAAGCCAAATCCTGACTTACCTTAGCAACGAAGGCCGGCCCATTATCTGACCCTATCTGGACGGGGAAGCCATACCTGGGGAGGATATCTTCCAGGATTTTCTTTGCTACAACCTGAGCAGTTTCCCTTTTGGTTGGGAATGCTTCAGTCCACCCTGAAAAAGTATCTACAAAGACAAGTAAGTACCGATACCCATATTTTCCTGGCTTTATCTCAGCAAAATCTATTTCCCAGTAGATACCGGGCCTGGTTCCCCTGAGCCTTGTTCCCGTTGCAGCCTGGGATTGGGGGTAGGCGTTGTTAAGCTGGCAGACTTTGCAACTTGTCACGATGCTGCTGGCCATCTCGGCTATATGTCTGATTTTGAGCTTGGAGCATCTGATTAGGTCTATCATCCGCTGGACACCCAGGTGGGTGGTTCAGTGGATGTGTTCTAACACTTGTTGTCCTAATTTTTCTGGTAGGATGGTTTGGTCATTAGTATCAGTCCACCACCCATTCTGGATCTGTTTCAGGGGAAGTTTGTCGATCCACTGGAGATCTTGTTCTGAATAATCAGGGAGATATAGCAAGTCCCAGGGGCCCGGATCAGGGAGCTGGAGTGCAAGGAGTTGGCTGGGAGCCTTTGCCACACTCCTTGCAGTTTGGTCTGCCAGAAAGTTGCCTTGAGCAATTGGAGTGGTTGATTTCTGATGCCCTGGGCAATGTACAATAGCCAATTTTTCTGGTCTCCACAGGGCTGTTAACAGGGCTAGGATCTCTTGCTTGTTCTTTATTTCTTTTCCTTCAGCCGTTAGTAACCCTCGCTCCCTGTAAATGGCCCCATGTATGTGTGCCGTAGCAAAAGCATATCGGCTGTCTGTGTATACTGTCAGTTTCCTCCCTGCCCCTAAGGTAAGAGCTTGGGTGAGCGCTATCAGTTTGGCCTTCTGGGCTGATGTTCCCGGGGGCAGGGGTTCCGCCCAGATTACCTCAGTCTCTGAAGTCACTGCCACTCCAGCGTACCTCTGGCCTTGGTATACGAAGCTGCTCCCATCAGTGAACCAGACGAGGTCGGCATCAGGAAGTGGGCGGTCCTGCAGGTCCTCTGGAACTCCGTGCACCTGAGCTAGTATCTCGGTGCAATCATGGAGCAGGGCGTCCAGGTCCGGGTTGGGCAGCAGCGAGGCAGGGTTTAAGGTTGTTGGGGGCAGGAAAGTTATCCTGAGGGGATTCAGTAGTAGTCCTTGGTAGTGGGTGAGCCAGGCGTTACTTATCCATCGATTAGGTGGCTGTTTGAGTACACCCTCGATGGCATGTGGGGTAACGACCCGTAATTCTTGACCCATGACAAGTTTATCAGCATCTTGTACCATCAGGGCCGTGGCCGCAATCATTCAGAGACAAGGGGGCCACCCGGCAGCCACTGGGTCTAATTTCTTTGACAGGTAGGCAACCGGCCTCCACCAGGGGCCTAAGTTCTGAGTTATTACCGCCTTGGCGACACCCTTGCTCTCGTCCACGTATAAGTGGAAGGGCTTGGTGACATCAGGTAGTCTCAATGCAGGCGCAGAGAGTAGGGCGGTTTTGATCTGTTGGAAAGCTGACTCGGCTTCCTCTGTCCAATTAAATGGCTGCTGCCCCCGTGTTGCCTGATATAAGGGTTTAGCCAGTTCTGCGAACCCAGGTATCCATAGTCTACAAAATCCTGCCAACCCCAGGAATTCCCTTACTTCTTGGGTGGATTGTGGCCTGGGGATCTGCAGGACAGTTTGCTTCCTGGCGTCTGTTAACCAGCGCTGCCCTCCTTTTAGCAGGTACCCCAGATATGTTACTTCTGATTTACAGATTTGAGCTTTCTTTGCCGAGGCTCAGTAGCCTAGGTTCCCTAGAGTTTGTAAGAGACTCTTGGTCCCTTGAATACAAGCTTCCTGGGTCTCAACAGCAATCAGGAGATCATCAACATACTGTAGTAAGGTTATTTCAGGGTGTTTGCGTCGGTACTCACCCAGGTCTTCATGGAGGGCCTCATCGAACAGGGTAGGAGAGTTTTTGAATCCCTGCGGCAGTCTGGTCCATATCAGTTGGCCACTTATGCCCCTCCCAGGGTCAGTCCACTCGAAGGCGAAGAGCTTTTGGCTCTG
The DNA here is from genome assembly GCF_043159975.1 of Macaca nemestrina. Classification (NCBI taxonomy): domain Eukaryota; kingdom Metazoa; phylum Chordata; class Mammalia; order Primates; family Cercopithecidae; genus Macaca; species Macaca nemestrina. Next base: position 2,452,408 of record NC_092125.1, on the reverse strand, counting down.
AGGGGCTAAAGGCAAACTGAAGAAAGCATCTTTCAAATCTAAAACAGTGTACCATTGATGTTTAGGATTTAGGGTACTCAGGAGGGTGTACGGGTTAGGCACAGTAGGATGTATGTCCATAACCCTCTTATTGATTTCTCTGAAGTCTTGTACAGGTCTGTATTCTCCGCTATTAGGTTTTCATACCAGCAACAATGGAGTGTTCCAGGGCGAGTGACATGGGCGAAGGACCCCTTGGTCAAGGAGCCGGCGGATATGCGGGGCAATTCCTTTCTTGGCCTCTAGGGGCATCGGGTATTGGCGTACCCGCACGGGGTCTGTCCCAGGCTTAAGTTCAACAAACAAGGCAGGACGGTGTTTTGCTAGTCCTAAGCCCCCCGTTTCCGCCCAAGCTCCTGGATATTGCTGGAGCCAGGTTGCTATGTCCTGGTCAGGGGCCGCTCGCTCCTGGTGGAGCCGGTACTCATCTTCAAGGGTTATAGTCAGGACGGACACGGGCTGATTTTGGGAGTTGGTCACGACAGGCCCCTCGGGCAGGAAATGGATCTGTGCTCCCATTTTAGTTAGCAGGTCCCTCCCTAATAGGGGACAGGGGCTCTCAGGGATGACCAGGAAGGAATGGGTTACATTCCTGGCTCCGAGGTTTACTGTTCTTTGTGTTGTCCAGGGGTATTTCTTAATTCCTGTGGCCCCTTGTACCCACGAGGACTTGGAGGATAATTTTCCCTTAGTTTTAACTAGGACTGAGTGCTGTGCTCCTGTATAGACCAAGAACTGGAACGGGGACCCCTCCACTTGCAAAGTTACCCTAGGTTCGGGGAGGGGGTCCGAACCCCGTCTTGCCTAGTCTTCGTCTTGAGTGACTAGTACGGGTGTAGACCTAGGGGGTCCCTGTCCTCGTTGTTTCTTTTTGGGGCAGTCTCTTACCCAGTGGCCAGCCTCCTTACAGTATGCACATTGGTCTTTGCTCAGATTATCATGTCTGGGGGACCGCCTAGGTTGGGTGTTCTCTGGCTGTAGATGCTCTTTCTGTACTACTGCTGCCAGGACCTTGGTCATTTTTTCAGTGGCCTTAAATTGCCTTTCTTCTGGAGTATCTCTGTTATTGTAAACCCGCTGGGCTATCTGAAGGAGGTCCTGAATCTGCTTTCCTTCTAAGTCTTCTAATTTCTGGAGTTTCCTTTTAATGTCTAGGGCTGCCTGATTTACAAAAGACATTACGACAGCTGCCTGACTTCCTGGAGCCTCTGGGTCTATGGGGGTGTACTGTCTAAAAGCTTCCATTAATCTTTCTAAGTAGGTGGCTAGGCTTTCTGTCTTTCCCTGCAGAATAGAGTATACTTTAGCCAAATTAGTGGGCTTGCGAGCAGCTGCCTGGAGACCCGCCATTAGAGTCTGGCGATAAAGGTGTAGCCGTCCCCTACCTTCTGCCGTGTTGTAGTCCCACGCCGGCCTGGTCAGAGGAAAAGTCACATTTATGAGGTCGGGGTTGGCAGTCGGTTGACCGTCGTCCCCCGGGACCAGCTTTCTAGCTTTTACCTGTATTCTCTCTTGCTCCTCCGTTGTGAACAAGATTCGGAGGAGCTGCTGGCAATCATCCCAAGTGGGCTGGTGGGTGAACATGACACTATCCAGTAAAGCCATTAAATCTTTGGGGTTGTCTGAGAACCGAGCACTCTGGGTCTTCCAGTTATACAGATCACTGGTGGAGAATGGCCAATACTGGAGCCTGGGGATTCCCGTGTCATCTGGGGGTCCTATTTCCCGAAGGGGTAGAGCCACTGTGGAGTCAGGCGGCTGGGGGGGGGCTAGCCCGCAAAGTGCACCCTCGCGTCCGCCCCGCCGACCCTTCAAAGTTACTTTCACTTTCAGCGGGTCCGGGTGCGTCGGCCGCCTCCCGTCCGCCTGCTCCTTCCCGCGGCTCAGCCCAGGGGGCTGGGGCCTGGGGCCCGGGGCCCGGAGGGGTATGGAGGGGGTTCTGTGGACAGTGGGTCCCTGCTATCAGGTAGAACAGGATGCGGGGGGCAGTCGGTTGCTTGGGTTTTAGCGGCTGAGCAACCAGCGCCTTACAGGGTTCGGGGGGGCTAATTGGAAAGGAGACAGCCAAGGAGGCGGGTTCTCAACAAGGTCCTGCCATATGAGGATATATGGAATTTGATCCAAGTGGCCCGCACGCCCAGGTAGGAAAATCTTGGACTTTACTCTAGTGATGACAGGAAGTCCGAACGTCCCTTCGGGTGGCCACCCCACATCAAAGGCAGGCCATTCGGAGTGACACAGAGTAATTAGCTTTCCCTTCCTGATTTCCATACTAAGATCATGGCCCCTTGCTCTAACATCCTTGAAATTACTTATAAGGAGAGATAGGGGAGTGCTCTGGGTATTACCCATCCTGTAATAATCTGTAGTCTCTCCCTGTAAAAGAATATGGGTTAGAATTCCTGTAAAGGAAATCTGGCTTATTAATAATTTCTAGCCACAAGCGCGCTCCGGGAGCCCGGGTCAGAATCAGTTCAGATAAAAATCTAAATCAGACGAGAGCCAGGGGACGTCTCCCACCGGTCTCCGCTGGTTGTCCTATAGCGCGTCCGCCAGGACTGCATCAGCTTCAGTTTCAGACCTCGCGAGTTACAGACACAGGTTCAGAACAGACACAGACAGACAAACAGAGACGAGCCGGCTCACCTATCAGCAGATCGATCCTGGTAGATCCGTTGACCAGGGGTCTGGTGGGCTTGGGGAATCCCGGACGAGCCCCCAGATGTTATGCCCAGACCGTTTGTTCCCCAAAGAAGACCACCAGAGTCCAGAGTCAAAGCCAAGCGGCAAGGATCTTTTACTGCAAGTTCGAACTTGGTCCCTCCATTCCACAGCGTACAAGAGGGCCTTGAACCATGCGAGTGCTTGCTTTTTATAGCCCGATGTAAACAGGATATGTAAAGTTACAGGGGAACAAGGGAATTCTTTTGGTTACAACATTACAATTGGTTAACATTATACATTTAGCATTTTTTATTGGTTCCCACTGTGCCCTTATCGGAGATTTCCCAGGTGTTGTTTTTCTAAAGTTGAGAGACATATGGAGGAATGTGTTTGTGCTGGGCTCAGGGAGTTGGGAGATATATGGAGGAATGTGTTTGTGCTGGGCTCAGGGAGTTGGGAGATATATGGAGGAATGTGCCTGGTTTCTTTCACTATAAATATTATTGTACAGATAGACCTTTATTTTGAACTAGTATTATCATTTTAGACACAAAGTCTTGTTCTGTTGCCCAGGTTGGAGGGCAGTGGTGTGATCATAGCTCACCGCAGCCTCAAACCACACTGAAGTGAGTCTCCCACCTCAGCCTACCAAGTAGCTGGTACCTTAGCTGCACGCCCCCACACCTGGCTAATTTTTTTTTTTTTTTTTTGAGACGGAGTCTCGCTCTGTTGCCCAGGCTGGAGTGCAGTGGCCGGATCTCAGCTCACTGCAAGCTCCGCCTCCCGGGTTCACGCCATTCTCCTGCCTCAGCCTCCCGAGTAGCTGGGACTACAGGCGCCCGCCACCTCGCCCGGCTAGTTTTTTGTATTTTTTAGTAGAGACGGAGTTTCACCGGGTTAGCCAGGATGGTCTCGATTTCCTGACTTCATGATCCACCCATCTCGGCCTCCCAAAGTGCTGGGATGACAGGCTTGAGCCACCGCGCCCGGCCCACCTGGCTAATTTTTAAAAATTATTGTAGAGACAGGATCTCCCTATGTTACTCAGGCTGATCTCAAACTCCTGGGCTCAAGTGATCCTTCCACCTCTGCCTCCCAAAGTGCTGGGATTTACAGGCATGAGTCACTGCACCTGGCCTTGAACTTTTAACTTAGAAATACATTCAGAGGGCCAGGCGTGGCAGCTCACGCCTGTAATCCCAGCACTTTGGGAGGCGGAGGCAGGCGGATCATGAGGTCAGGAGATCGAGACCATCCTGGCTAACGCGGTAAAACCCCATCTCTACTAAAAATACAAAAAAATTAGCCAGGCATGGTGGCGGGCACCTGTAGTCCCAGCTACTCGGGAGGCTGAGACAGGAGAATGGTGTGAACCCTGGGAGTCGGCACTTGCAGTGAGCCGAGATTGCACCACTGCACTCCGGCCTGGGCGACAGAGTGAGACTCTGTCTCACAAAAAAAAAAAAAAAAAAAAGCAATACATTCAGAGGTTTTTGATTACTGAGTAAGAGTAATATTATTTTAAGGCTCCTGCTTTATTATTTTCCTTCAAAAAGACTGAACCCCTGTAATAAACTGGTGACACCAGTGATGTTTACACATGTCTGTATCCAGTACTTGACCAGCACTGCGTTCATTATCATCTTTATTTATGCCAGTAGGTATAAAATGATACATTGATATAATTTTAAATTTAATTTCTTTAGTAACTGGAGAGGAAGCAAGCCTTCCCACCCTGTGATTTGAAGTATCCACAAGGAGGCTTCATGTGGTAGACTCGCTCTCATCATATCAGGCTGCTAAACAATGATCTATAGTGCCTAATTTCTGTTAGATTCAAATCTAAATGGAACACATAGTTGATGCTAAATATCTACTTCATTGCTTTATGGCTTCTAAAATCTGGATATTTCCCCGACAGAGAGTAATTATCTTCGGTATTATGCATTATATATATATAATTGTTTTGCAACAGGGTCTTGCTCTGTTGCCCAGGTGCTGGCATGCAATGGTGCTACCACAGCTCACTGCAGCCCCCAACCCCTAGGCCGAAGCTATTCTCTTGCCTCAGCCTCTTAAGTAGCTGAGACTACAGGCATGTACCACCAGGACTGGCAATTTTCTTAATTTTTATCTTTTGTAGAGACATCTCACTATATTGTCCAGGCTGGTCTCTAACTCTGGGTGCAAGTGATTCTCCTGCCTTGACCTCCCAAACTGCTGGGATTACAGGCATGAGCCGCCACGCCCAGCCCAGTTTATGCATTTTGGACTCTCAGCTCCAAATTCCCCCTTTTGGACTACTCTGTGAAATGGATCTGGACCTTTAACTATTTTTTCCTGGGCTAGCTAGCACTGAAATCTTGCCAGTAGAGGGTGTTAGACACTGGAGAAGGAAAAGAGGTTGACGTGCCTCTGGGTTCCAGGGTGCTCACTGGGTGGTTCCTCCAGTGCCCAGCTCCTACAGTGACTGCAGCCAGCAGCACCCAGGAGACTGAACCTCCCCGCCCAGCCCGGCGCCCGCCAGCCCTGGCGCCGTTTTATAGCAGCATGCCTCTAGCAGTCAAGACACCTGGCACCTCAGAGGGAAGACTTCCAGAAGGATTTGCCACAGGGCACCACAACAACTTCTCTGCCATTCAGAGTCACAGCTGCACAGGTCTGGATCTCCGCCTGGGGCGCGGGTGGAGGCTCTCTCAGTCCTGGGGCTGGTTCACTAGAGTCTCCTTTCTTCATTACTAGCCAACCCCTCATTGCTGTAATCCCTCGCTATGTAAATAATTCTTTATATTGAATTTTCTCTGTTCAAATTACTATGTGATTTATCTCTCCGGATTGGACTCAGACTGATACAAGTATGGACCCCCTAGAAGGAACAACAAATGTAGCTGCCGTCTGTATACAGACGTGAGATGGAATTCGTGTTTTACAGCCTTTCCAACACCTGGCTATCTCAGAGGGTGGAGGACTTGAGTGAGCAGGGCACGGCCCTTCCCCAGTCCCCTCGCATGACTGCTGTGGGCTGCTGGCTCCCACCTCAGGACTCCAGTCCCACCTCACACGTGGCAGCTGGCCCAGGCGCGAGCACCTGTTCCCAGCTGAGGCAATCAGAACCCACCTGGGATTTTTTTCATCCTCGAAGCCAACTTCTCTCCCTTAAACTAAAGCGGAAAGAGCGTGAGGATGTGACTTCAGAGCTGCCTGCTCCATCCCTTGCCAAGGGGGAGCCCCAGAGTCTGATGGGGCTGGGCACCGTGGCTCATGCCTGTACTCCTAGCACGTTGGAAGGCTGAGGCAGGCAGATTGTTTGAGTCCAGGTGTTTGGGACCACCCTGGGCAACATGGTGAAGTCCTATCTCTACAAAATATATGAAAAATTGGCCAAGCGTGGTAGTGCGTGCCTGTAGTCCCAGCTACTCAGGAGGTTGAGGTGGACCGATGACCTGAGCCCGAGAGGCGGAGGTTGCAGTGAGCATGGCACAGCACTCCACCTGGGCGACAGAGCAAGAGTGTGATGGACTCGAAGATGAGAGATGGCAAAACAGAGAGAGACGGATTCGGTCCAGCTGTCCCCGGCGGGATGGTGCCACTGTGCCAGGCTGAAGTATTGTATTTTGCAAAAAGTGCTGAAATAACAGGAGTTCGTTCAGAGACCATTTCTGTGCCACAAGAAATAAAAGCACTGCAGCCGTGGAAGGAGATAGAAACTCGACATCCTGGATTGGCTGATGTTAGAAATCAGATACTATTTGCTGTTCATCAAGAATATGACAAGCTTGGAGATCAGCTCCTCCGCTTCAACCAGGAGACGAAATTGCTGTTATTCCCCATTAGTGGAGGATAGTGCTTTTGAGCCATCTAGGAAAGACATGGATGAAGGTGAAGAGAAATCTAAAGAGGTTATAAACGTTACTACCGAGAAACTTCCAGTAGATGAAGTCCCACAGTTGGTGATTTCTCCGCTCTGTGGTGCAGTATCCCTATTTGTAGGGACTACAAGAAATAACTTTGAAGGGAAAAAACTCATTAGCTTAGAATATGAAGCGTATCTACCCATGGCGGAAAATGAAGTCAAAAAGATTTGTAGTGACATCAGGCAGAAATGGCCAGTCAAACACATAGCAGTGTTCCATGGACTTGGCCTGGTTCCAGGGTCAGAAGCAAGCATAATCAGTGCTGTGTCCTCAACCCACAGAGCTGCATCTCTTGGAGCTGTGAGCTATGCCACTGATACTTTAAAAGCCAAGATGCCCATATGCCAAAGGAAATATACGAAGAGTCATCATCTTGGAAAGGAAACATAGAGTGCTTTGGGGCATTCAACAATGAATCACTTAGCTTTTAGAGCCTGCAATCTTAACTTTGTTCAACTATTATCATTGATCACATTTTGATTTTTTTTCTCCCCACATGAGGATAGTTTACTGAAGCACAATCTCTTATGTTATACTAGTGGGACAAAAGGGAGAAAAAGGAAGCAAGATAAATGGGTATGTAGGATGAAGGGTTATTTAAAATGGAACTAAAGATAGAAGGAGGACTGTAGGAAAGAAATGGAATAATTTAAATGTGAGGAAAGATGTCCGTGGTAGACATGTCCTTCCATGACTAATTTCTAATTGTAACTCAAACTCACATTGAGGTATGGGCCCTCCTCAGTGACTTTAACTGACTCAGAAAGATACTCCGCCAGCAACCCCACCTCACCACCCCCGTCCTGGTTCAGGGATAGCATTGTTATCAAGGATGCATGACAGCAATGTTGGCGGAACTGGAAAGTATTAAAAAATCATTGTCAGACCGTCTTGATATTATATATTTTCAGAAATATATTAAAAATAATAAACTAAAACCCATGATTTCAAAAGTTAAAAAAAAAACCAAAAAACAGAGAGAGACTCCTAATGTCATCTCCCACCCTTTTATTGAGACAGGGTCTGCCTTTGGCACCCAGGCTGGAGTGCAGTGGCACAATCACAGCTCACTGCAGCCTCGACCTCCTGGGCCGAGTCATCCTCCTGCCTCAGCCTCCCAAGTAGCTGGGACTACAGGCAAATGCCACCATGCCCAGCTAATTTAAAAAATTTTTTAGAGATGGGTCTCACTCTGTCACTCAGACTGGAGTGTCGTGGTGTGATCATAGTTTACTGCAACCTCAACTTCCTGGACTCAAGTGATCCTCCCACCTCAGCCTCCTGAGTAGCTGGGACTATAGGTGTGAGCCACGGCACCTGGCTTATTTTTTAATTTTTGGTGGAGAAGGAGTCTCCCTTTGTTACCCAGGCTGGTGTCCAACTCCTGGGCTCAAGTGATCCTCCTGCCTCAGCCTCCCAAAGTGCTGGGATTACAGGCATGAGCCACCACGCCCAGCCCAAGGCCATCTTTAGGTTTCCAAATATTTTAAGGCCAGTTTCGGTCGTTCCACCTACATTGTGGGAAAAAATAAATAAATAAAATGAAAAAATAAATTTTAAAATTAGAATTAAATAAAAAATTTAAAAAGTAAAAAAAAGGTATTCAATATCACTTTGATAATTTACTCAATAATGAATCTTTTTTTTTTTCTCACCTAACCTAGGTCGATTTAGGTCTCCGTCTGTGGTAACTGAAAAGAGACCGAACGAAAGGTCTTACAGAGCACCAGGGCCAATTCTTGATGCGGCGTTAGATTCTGTGTAGCCAGAAAACGGAAACAGAAACATATCCATGCCGGGCGGAGGAAGAACTTTGGGGCCTGTTTATCCAGGTTCAAGACAGTTTCTATTTAAAAAAAAATAAAAGAAAAGAAAAAGAAAAAGAAAAAACAGTTCATAACAGAATAAGTTCAGATTCTCCTGTGACTGTCAGAGCTCAGATCTGACACCTCTGCTGGTTTCCATGACAACCACCAGCAGCTACAATCCTGCCGAACCCAGAACCAGAGGATTCGGTGACTTTACCTTGATTCTGTGGCCGGATTATTGCCGATTTTAAAAGGAAATGCATAGCGAGCCCCTGTCTCTGTTGTGTCTTCAGCTGTCCTTTGAAACGTGGATGTCTTGACAAGCGGCCAGGGCAGGGCTCCTCTCTCATCTCCCCGCGCTGGTGGCCTTCCCAGATGAATTTCTTCTGGTGCCGGTGAGATGACTTGGTGACCTAGTTCCAGCTGCACAAGTTATGCCGTCGTGATTGCTGGAGGTGATTGCTCAAAATAGCTCTTTGATTTGTTTCAAAAACAGGCTCTGTGGCAGGTTCATGTCATTTTGTCCCCAAAGAAGGGATTCCAGAGACCAGGACTTCACGGAGAGCTTGCTCCTCTACCTCTGGGTCAAAGGCTGCGGGTTTCAGGGCTGGGACGGGGGACCAGAGAATCTGTCTGTCTGTCTCTCGGGAATGCCAAGTCGAGATCCAAGACTGGCTAGGGACTCTTGCATTCCCCTTGCCAAGCTGTAGCCCCCCCTGGAAACAGATCTTCCAGGAGTGTCGCACTGAGTGATGACACCTTTGCCTGAGGCTCTGCAGTGCTTGGACACGGAACTGCACTGCAGCCTTCCAGATGCTCAGCTGGAAACCCCCCGAGAACCTGAGGCTTTTCTACAGCACATTAGAGCTTGTGACTGGAGAGTGTCTACCGCCTGAGGGCAGGGATGAGGTTTTTACCCACCCTATTCACCTGTTTAGGTGCCCACTTCATCCTAGACTCCTTTCTTTTCCCTCCCTCCCTCCCTCCCTCCCTCCCTACTTCCCTCCCTCCCTCCCTCCCTCCCTTCATTCCTTCCTTCCATCCTTCCTTCCTTCCTTCCTTCCTTCCTTCCTTCCATCCTTCCTTCCATCCTTCCTTCCTTCCTTCCATCCTTCCTTCCTTCCTTCCTTCCTTCCTTCCATCCTTCCTTCCATCCTTCCTTCCTTCCTTCCTTCCTTCCTTCCTTCCATCCTTCCTTCCATCCTTCCTTCCTTCCTTCCTTCCATCCTTCCTTCCTTCCTTCCTTCCATCCTTCCTTCCTTCCTTCCTTCCTTCCTTCCTTCCTTCTCTTTCTTGCTTGTCTACTTGCTTGCTTGCTCACTTGCTTGCTTGGGGGTCTCACTCTGTCAGTCAGACTGGAGTACAGTGGTGCAAACACAGCTCACTGCAACCTCCACCTCCTGGGCTCAGGTGATCCTCCTACCTCAGCCTCCCAAGTAGCTAGGACTACAGGTGTGTGCCACCAACACTTGGCTAATTTTTTCTATGTTTTGTAGAGATGGCATCTCACTATATTGTCCAGCTGTTTTCAGACTTCTGGGCTCAAACAATCCTTCCTCCTTGGCCTTCCAAAGTGTTAGGATTACAGGTGTGAGCCACCGTGCCCAGCCTTTGATACACTTCTTGATTGAAGGAAGAGAGCCAACTTTTACTGAGTACCTATGATGTGCCCGGTACTTGCATGCATGCCATTATTTTGGAGGCAGTATAGCAGAGTGCTCACGGACAAGAACTCCAGTATCAGAAAGACCTGGACTTAAATCTCAGTTCTCCCACTTACAGTACTAGCTGTGGAAAGTTCACTTGTTACTTAACTTTCCTCAGCCTCAGTTTTCTCATCTGTAAAGTGGAAATAATAATAAATTACCTCATCAGGTTGTTATGAAGATTAAATGAGGTGATGTAGATAAAGCACACAGTAAACATTCAATAAAGTTAGCTATTATTATTCTAGTTATTAGTAGCCACAAGATACAGGACATTGTTATACAGGAAGTTTAAATCATGAAAAGGAAAAGTTCCAGAACATATAAGCCTGAATATAGCACCTCCTCAAATTGTGTTTAAATCATTGAAAATGCTATTGCCCATGGTGGCTCACACCTGTAATCCCAGCACTTTGGGAGGCCGAGGCGAAAGGATCACTTGAGGCCAGGAATTGGAGACTAGTCTGGGCAATATAGTGAGACCCTGCCTCTACCAAAAATTAAAAAATTAGCCAGGTGCCATGGTGCACATCTGTAGTCCTAGCTACTTGGGAGGCTGAGGTGGAAAGATCGCTTGAGCCTGGGAAGCCAAGGCTTCAGGGAGCCGTGATCATACCACTGCACTCCAGCCTGAGAGACAGAGCAAGACCCTGTCTCTAAAAGAAAACTAGGAAGTGCCACAGTCTGAGTTGTTGTGGGAAGTCAGGGACCCTGAACGGAGGGACTGGCTGGAGCCACAGCAGAGGAACATGAATTGTGAAGATTTCATGGACATTTATCAGTTCCCAAATAATTTTTTTTTTTTTTTTTTGAGACGGAGTCTCGCTCTGTCACCTGGGCTGGAGTGCAGTGGCCGGATCTCAGCTCACTGCAAGCTCCGCCTCCCGGGTTTATGCCATTCTCCTGCCTCAGCCTCCTGTGTAGCTGGGACTACAGGTGCCGCCACCTCGCCCGGCTAGTTTTTTTTGTATTTTTTAGTAGATACGGGGTTTCACCGTGTTAACCAGGATGGTCTTGATCTCCTGACCTCGTGATCCACCCGTCTCGGCCTCCCAAAGTGCTGGGATTACAGGCTCGAGCCACCGCGCCCGGCCCCAAATAATATTTTTATCATTTCTTATGCCTGTCTTTACTTTAATCTCTTAATCCTATTATCTTCATAAGCTGAGGATGTATGTCACCTCAGGACCACTGTGATAATTGTGTTAACTGTACAAATTGATTGTAAAATGTGTGTTTGAACAATGTGAGATCAGTGCACCCTGAAAAAGAACAAAATAACAGCAATTTTTAGGGAACAAGGGACGACAACCCTAAGGTCTGACTGCCTTCGGGGTTGGGAAAAAGAGCCATATTTTCCTTCTTGCGGAGCCTATAAATGGACTTGCAAGTAGGAGAGATGTCGCTAAATTCTTTTCCTAGCAAGGAATATTAATATTAATACCCTGGGAAAGGAATGCATTCCTGGGGAGAGGTCTATAAACGACCGCTCTGGGAATGTCTGTCTTGTGCAGTTGAGATAAGGACTGAGATACGCCCTGGTCTCCTGCAGAGCCCTCAGGCTTACTAGGCTGGGGAGACTCCGCCCGCCCTGGTACATTTGTGGTCAGACCGGTTCTCTGCTCTCGAACCCTGTTTTCTGTTGTTTAAGAAGTTTATCAAGACAATACATGCACCGCTGAACATAGACCCTTATCAGTAGTTCTGCTTTTGCCCTTTGCCTTGGGATCTTTGTTGGACCCTTATCAGTAGTTCTGCTTTGCCTTTTGCCCTGTGTCCTCAGAAGCATGTGATCTTTGTTCTGCTTTTTGCCCTTCGAAGCATGTGATCTTTGTACCTACTCTCTGTTTTTACACCCCTCCCCCTTTTGAAACCCTTAATTAAAAATTTGCTGGTTTGAGGCTCAGGTGGGCATCACAGTCCTACCAATATATGATGTCACCCCCAGCGGCCCAGCCGTAAATTTCCTCTCTTTGTACTCTTTCTCTTTATTTCTCAGCCGGCCGACACTTATGGAAAACAGAACCTACATTGAAATATTGGGGGTGGGTTCCCCTGATACCAGTGAATCGCCCTTGGTGCTTGGCATGGAGACTATATTCCATGCTTACCGTGTGCAGGGCACGGTGCGCGGCCTGGAGACTGTTTACTCCATGCTTACCGTGTGCGGGGCATGGTGCTCGGCAACATGGCCCATGATCTTATGAAGTCTAAAATCTTGTTGTGGAGACATGGCCAACAAACATAACGTTAATCAGCAAATCAAGGCAGGACGCGTTGCTGAACCCTCTACTTCTGGTAGCAAGTGCTCCGTGAGTTAAGAGGGAAAAGCAGTAACTCAGCACCCGTTACGCTCTAGCTCCTGGATTGAAAACACCACCTTATTTAAGCTTTCATTAATTCTATAAGGTAGGCTGGGGGTACTCATGTAAGGCATGAAGAAACTCCGACTCAGCGAGGCTCAGTGACTTCCCAAGGACGCACAATTACTAAGTGGCTGAGCCGGAACTTGAGCACAGCCTCCTGGCTCTGAAACTCTGCCAGAATACGTTCTCCCAAATCAAGCAAGTATCATCAATTCTGTTTTGTTTTCTTTCTTGTTTTTGTTTTGTTTTGTTTTGTGTTTTGTTTTTTTTGAGACAGGGTCTTTCTCTGTTGCCCAGACTGGAGTGCAGTGGTGCAATCATAGCTCACTGCAGCCTTGAACTCCTGGGCTTAAGCAATCCTCCCACCTCAGCCTCCTGAGTACTTGGGACCACAGGTGTGCACCACCACGCCTGGCTATTTTTCAAAATTTTTTCGTAGAGATGGGGTCTCACTGTGTTGCCCAAGCTGGTCTCAGACTCCTGGCATCCAGGGATTCTCCTGCCTCAGTGTCTCAAAGTGCTGGGATGACAGGCAAAAGCCACCACGCCCATCCCATCAATCTCATTTTCTACAAGAGGAAGCAGGAGGTCAGTGAGGTAAGGGACTTGTCGGAGGCATGGAAATAGCAGCGGGCGGAGCTGGGGTTGGGCGCAGGCCTGTCTATCTCGTGATCTCATGATTGAGGATGCCTCTTAGAGCCTGTCGTGGGTACCTTTCCTTCTACCAGGCGAGGGACCTGGTGGAGCTGCATTGGGCCTCTGGAGCTCATTTGACAAATAAAGAAACTGAGGCCTCCAGAGAGGCTTTTTCTAGTCCAGCCTCCTCACTGTCAGTCACACCCATTTGCCTTGGCTTGGCCGCCCCACACCTGCCAGGCTCCCACTGCATCCCCGCCCTCTATATTCAAGCTCACCTAAAAGACCCACCTGTTCCTCAAGACCCGGGCTGTGGGAGCCTCTCCAGCTCCACTTGGAGGCCTGGGAGCTACTGAGAGCGTGTTTTCTTGGTTTCGTTTTTGTCTTATTTTGTTTGCTTTGAGACAGAGTCTCGCTCTGTCGCCAGGCTGGAGTGCGGTGGCGCGATCTCGGCTCACTGCAGCCTCCACCCCCGGGTTCAAGCGATTCTTCTGCCTCAGCCTCCGGAGTCGCTGGGACTACAGGCACCTGCACCACGCCCGGGAGTGTGTTTTTAAGTGTTCAGGTACTACAGCAATGAACATGGATCATTTTCCATTGCTTGGCTCCTGGTAGCACTCAGTCAATGTTTGTTGAAGCGAAGGGAAAATCCACGAAGAAGCCACAGCGCCGGCAACCAGAACAGGATCCAGCTGAGGACTCAGCCCGGGGCGTCACCTGTCGCTCACAGCGCGGGGGAACCCGCCTCACCTTTGCCTTGGCTCGCCAGCGCCACCTCGTGGTTTCCACGAGGAATAGCATCATGCGGGGCGCAGGGGCCCTGCCCCGGGGTGACTGACAGGCGTGTGTGCGATGGCCAGGGCCCTGCACCTTGCCTGTCAGCTTTTGGAGGTGCACAAGCTCGCTGGAGGAAAAGGATGCCGACCCGTGGCCCCAAAGGATTTTCCGCATCCACTGGAAATGGGAAGGATCCTGTCAAAAATCCAAAGGGAAATGATACAACCAGGAAGCCTTGGTGCCCTTCCAGAAACATGAGCCCCTTTCCCACGCTGTCATCTGGCAGGAGGACACTCTGACAACCACGGTCACTCACCCGGAGCCCTGCGTGGCCTCACCTGCCCGACCTCCCTCGGGAGTCAGAGCAGAGGCGCAGGGGAGGGCTCCGGCCTCCAGAGCGTGGCGCTGCAGCCGCAGGGGAAGGGAAGAAATCAGCCACCTTCTCTGCAGAAGGCTGAGCAGCCCAGGAAGCCTCCCGGGAAAGCAGCTTCTGATCCAGCCCCGAAGTCAGTGCCTTCTTCTGCCCCTGCTGAGTCAGGGTTTTCTCAGCCGCACCCTCATCCGATCGGTATTCACAATCCAACTATCACATGTTTATTAGGGGTTTTTTGTTGTTGGTTTTAAGGTTTCTTTCTTCTTGTTGTTGTTGTTTAAGAGATGAGGTCGGCCGAGCGCGGTGGCTCACGCCTGTAATCCCTGCACTTTGGGAGGCTGAGGTGGGCAGATCACGAGGTCAGGAGTTCGAGACCAGCCTGGCCAACATGGTGAAACCCCGTCTCTACTAAAAATTCAAAAATTAGCCAGGCGTGGTGGCGCACGCCTGTAGTCCCAGCTACTCAGGAGGCTGAGGCAGAATTGCTTGAACCCAGGAGGCAGAGGTTGCAGTGAGTCGAGATCGTGCCACTGCACTCCAGACTGGGGGACAAAGAGACTCTGTCTAAAAAACAAAACAAAAAAAAAGAGAGAGAGAGAGAGATGAGGTCTCGCTCTGTCCCCCAGGCTGCAGTGCAGTGGTACAATCAATTACAAGCGTGTGCCACCACGCCCAGCTAAGTTTTGTATTTTTGGTAGAGATGAGGTTTCACCATGTTGGCCAGGCTGGTCTCAAACTCCTTGCCTCAAGTGATCCCCCTGCCTCGGCCTCCCAATGTGCTGCTATTACAGGCGTGAGCCACCGTGTCGGCCACAAATATTTCTTTACTGATTTCTTAGGTAACCCTTCATCTGTGCTTAGACCACCAAGGGTGGGCACCAGGAAGCCCCATCTTCCTTTCCTACTAATTCAGCCTCCACTCTCCCAGCTTCCCTCCCCAGCCTTCTGCGTTCCATTTGCTTTGGACCCGCAGATACCTCAGGGAGGAGCACCACGAAGGCAAACCCACCTCTTTCATATCAACGTCCATTGCTACCTGCCAGTAAGTGTCACACGATGTTCTGCCTGCTGGAGACCCCTTCCCACGGGGTGCCTGTGCGCCCCCTGCTACAGCACACAAAATTCTGTATGGCCCATCCAGGGAGAAGCAACTGAAGCAAAAACAGCAACTGTGGTTCTCCGAGCCACACTGGGCCACAATATGGGAACTACTGGATTAGGTCTCATAGATGTCCCTTACGGCTTCTAATGAGGGAATGGCTAGTGGGGCTCATATTTGCTAAATGTTTCTGCTGAGCTAAAAACTGCTTAGGTGCCCAGGGGCTGTGGCTCACACCTGTAATCTCAGCACTTTGGGAGCCGAAGTGGGAGGATTACTTGAGTCTAGGAGTTTGAGACCAGCCTGGGCAACACAGTGAGACCTAGGAGTTTGAGACCAGCCTGGGCAACACAGTGAGACCTATAAAATAAATAAGTAGAGTTTAAATTAAAAAAAGAAAAAGAAACATGCTTAGTCTACTTCTGAGAATGATCTCAGGAAGAGAGTGAAACAGATGGGCTCGGTCTCGTGAGGGAGACAAGCAGGGCTGAGGCTGGGGACGCTGTGTGGAGCAGAGTCACTGGCTATTCATAGCCCAAACAGTAGAAAGAGTTATTATGAAAATGCCCAGAGGCGCTTTGATCTGGGAAGTACACAAGCCAATCAAAATACGCCGCCTTCGGGCAAGAGGAACGAAGAGTGCTGTCTAGTGACCCACAAGTTCTCTTCCTGAAGGAAGTGTTCGGTCAGGAGAAACCAAGAGCCACCTCACAGTGAGGACCAGAAAAACACCTCAGGCAGAGGCCCTGGAAACGAAACCCAAAGCGAGGAAGGAGAGTGCACGGGCCTCAGACGTGAAAAACAGGGGTCGGAGTGCCCATCCTATAGGTCGTTTGATGATTAAATGAGATATTTCCTTTTTATATGAAATGTTTTATGTTCATAAACAAAGATGACAACTAAATATCTTCATTAACTTAGGAATCCAGCCGTTATTATGTGACACATTGTGTGCCAATATATTTATCACTTTGTTTTATAAGTTGTTTTTTTTTTTTTTTTTTTTTGAGACAGGGTCTCACTTTGTCCCCCAGGCTGGAGTGCAGTGACGCGATCTCGGCTCACTGCAACCTCTACTTCCCAGGCTCAAGTGATTCTCCTGCCTCAGCCTCCTGAGTAGCTGAGACTACAAGCGCATGCCACCACGCCCAGTTGATTTTTTGTATTTGTTTTGTTTTAGTAGATATGGGGTTTCACCATGTTGGTCAGGCTGGTCTCGAACTCCTGAGCTCAAGTGATCTGCCTGCCTCGGCCTCCCAAAGTGCTGGGATTACAGATGTGAGCCACCGCACCCGGCCAACTTGTATCATTTTTGTTATTATAGAATATTTATTTGGAATGTTCTAGTTTGCAGTAATTTGTGGGAGTTTTGTTCTTGCTAGGATTTAGGAAAGATATTGTATAAACCACTGCTATTGGGTTCACAGAAAATATAGGAAAAAAAGACTAAGAACTAGTTTGGGGTTTTTTTGGTGGTGGGTGGTTTGAGACAGGGTCTCACCATCACCCAGGCTGGAGTGCCGTGGCGCCATCACGGCACTCAAACTCCTGGGCTCAATCAATCTTCCCACCTCAGCCTCCCAAGTAGCCGGGAACCACAGGTTCATGCCACCACGTCCAGCTAATTTATTTATTTTTGTAGAGATGGGGTTTCACCATGTTGCCCAGGCTGGTCTCAAACTCCAGGGCTCAAGTAATTCTCCCACCTTGGCCTCTCAAAGTGCTGGGATTACTGGCATAAGCCACTGCACCTGAATCAATAAGAACTATTTTGGAAATGACGTTTACATTTGTGTATGTGCAAGATGTGTATGAAATAGGATGAAGAAAGGCCCAAACCCAGCATAACACACCATTTCCTGGAATATTAATACACTCTAGGCAGCCTAAAGGTATGTCTCATGGCAAGCCTGGGTCCGGATGAAACCGAACCTGGATTCCTCACAGCTCTGCATAGATTGTTGGAAGGCAGAGATGAGAGTCAGTATCGGGCAACCAAAATATCGTTTCTCTTATGACTCTGAGTCACCTCACATACGGAATTTGGAAACTTACATATGCAGGTGACAGTTGGCAACAGCGGAGTGTGTCTCACAGCTGGATGTGGGTGTGTACTTAGCTGGAGGCAATACATCATTAAATCAGTATGTTTCATTAGATGTCACGTATTAATCCCCCTTACTCGTCTTGAGAATATTTTAATTTTCATAACGAAATTATTCAGATTATAATTAGGTTGGTGCAAAAATAATTGCAGTTTTCACCATTGAAAATAATTGTGAAAGCTGTAATTACTTTTGCACCAATATATAGAAATGTTATATTTGTAATGCAAAGAAATTTTAATTTTTTGAAGTTCTTTTGAAGTAATCTTAGACATTACATCATTTCATCTTTTAAAAAATTCACTACATATCTCTAAAAGAAAATAATTTTAAAGATTTTACCTAATAAAATTACCACACCTAAAAAAATAACATTAATACTTTAATAGCATCAATATTCAGTGTTCAAATTTTTCTATTTGGCCCATCAATTTTTTTCAGATGTCACATTTTTATAAATTAAAAAAGATCTATGTGTTTCAATAAATGGTATTAGAATAATTGAATATTTGTATGGGGAAAATGAATCTTGACACCTTACCTCACACCATAAAAAAATTTCAAGAGGAATCATGGACCTAAATTTTGGAAGGTAAATCAATAAACTTTTTAGAAGAACACAGATTTGTGTTCTTCCAAACTCAGCTACTTGGGAGGTTGATGTGGGAGGTCGAGTAAGCCCCGGAGTTTGAGGCTGCAGTGAACTATGTTGGTGCCATGGCACTCACTCCAGCCTGGGTGACAGTGAGACCCTGTCTCAAACCACCCACCCCCCAAAAAAAACCCAAAATAGTTTTTATTATTTCTTCCTATATTTTATCTGAACCCAGCAGCAGTTGAACAGATTTGGGTAGGCAAATGTTAAGCAGAAAACAAAAAGCACAAACCTTAAAAATAAAATAAGTTGAGCTTCATTAATTAAGAAAGTTGTTTCAATAAAAGATAGCATTAAGATATTAATACTTAAAACAGGGCCAGGCATGGTGACTCATGCCTGTATTCCCAGCACTTTGGGAGACTGAGGCAGGTGGATCCCTTGAGCCCAGGAGTCTGAGACCAGCTTGGGCAAAGTGGTAAGACCCCCATCTCTACTAAAAATATAAAAATTAGCCAGGTGTAGTCATGCATACCTGTGGTCCCAGCTACTCAGGAGGCCGAGATGGGAGGATCACCTCAGCCCGGGAGGTTGAGGCTGCAGTGAACAAGATTGTGCCATGGTACTCCAGTCTGAGTGACAGCAGGACCCTGTCTCAAAAAAAAAAAAAAAAAAAAAAAGAAAAAGAAAAAAAAAGAAAGAAAAGAAAAGAAAAAGGAAGAAAAAAAAAAAAGTGAAAACAGAAGTCACAGACCAGAAGACTTTTGGTGTCCATATCTCTGACAAATGACTCAATGACTCATATCAAGAATATATGAAGAACTACAGCAAGTCACTAAGAAAAAGACAAACAACTCAATTAAAAATTGGCAAAAATGGGGTCAGGCGTGGTGGCTCATGCCCGTAATCCAAGCACTTTGGAAGGACAAGGCAGGAAGATGGCTTGAGCCCAGGAGTTTGAGACCAGCCTGGGCAACATAGGGAGACCCTGTCTCCACAAAAAAAGAAGAGAAAAAAAATTAGCCAGGTGTGGTGGCATGTGCCTGTGTCTGTCCTAGCTACTCAAGGAGGCTGATTGGTTTGGCTGTGCCCCAACCCAAATCTCATCCTGAATTCCCACATGTTGTGAGAGGAACCTGGTGGGAGGTAATTGAATCATGGGGGCAGGTCTTTCCCTGCTGTTCTTGTGACAGTGAATGAGTCTCATGCTTTCTGATGGCTTTAAAAAGGGGAGTTTCCCTGCACAAGCTCCCTTCTCTTGTCTGCCACCATGTGAGACGTGCCTTTCACCTTCCGCCATGATTGCAAGGCCTCGTCAACCAGGTGGATGTAAGTCCATTAAACCTCTTTATTTTGTAAATTGCCCAGTGTTGGGCATGTCTTTATCAGCAGCATGAAAACAGACTAATGCAGTAAATTGGTACCAGTAGAGTGGGGCACTGCTGAAAAGATACCCCAAAATGTGGAAGCAACTTTGAAACTGGGTAACAGGCAGACGTTGGAACAGTTTGGCGGGCTCAGAAGAAGACAGGAAAATGTGGGAAAGTTTGGAACTCCCTAGACACTTGTTGAACAGCTTTGACCAAAATGCTGAGAGTGATATGGACAATGAAATCCAGGCTGAGGTGGTCTCAGATAAAGATGAGGAACTTGCTGGGAACTGGAGCAAAGGTGACTCTTGTTATGTTTTAGCAGAGACTGGTGGCATTTTGCCGCTTCCCTAGAGATTTGTGGAACTTTGAACTTGAGAGAGATGATTTAAGGTATCTGGTGGAAGAAATTTCTGAGTAGCAAAGCATTCAAGAGGTGACTTGGGTGCTGTTAAAGACATTCAGTTTTAAAAGGGAAACAGAGCATAAAAGTTGGGAAAACTTGCAGCCTGACAATGCAATAGAAAAGCAAATCCAATTTTCTGAGGAGAAATTCAAGCTGGCTGCAGAAATTTGCATAAGTAAGGAGAAGTTGAATGTTAATCACCAAGACAATGGGGAAAATGTCTCCAGGGCATGTCAGAGACCTTTGTGGCAGCCCCTCCCATCACCGGCCTGGAGGTTTAGAAGGAAAAGATGGTTTTGTGGGCCAGGCCCAGGGCTCCTCTGCTGTGTGCAGTCTAGGGACTTGGTGCCCTGCATCCCAGCTGCTCCAGCCATGACTAAAATGGGCCAAAGTACAGTTTGGGCTGTTGCTTGAGAGGGTGAAAACCCCAAGCCTTGGCAGCTTCCACATGGTATTGAGCCTGCTGGTACACAGAAGTCAAGAATTGGGGTTTGGGAACATCTGCCTAGATTTCTGAGGATGTATGGAAATGCCTGGATGCCCAGACAGAAGTTTGCTGCAGGGGTGGGGCCCTCATGGAGAACCTCTGCTAGGGTAAGGCAGAAAAGAAATGTGGGGTTGGAGCCCCCACACAGAGTCCCTAATGGGGGCACTGCCTAATGGAGCTGTGAAAAGAAGGCCATCGTCCTCCAGACCCCACATGGTAGATCCACCAACAGCTTACACCATGTGCCTGGAAAAGCCACAGACACTCAGTGCCAGCCTGTGAAAGCAGCTGGGAGTGAGGCTGTACCCTACAAGGCTACAGGGGCAGAGCTGCCCAAGACCATGGGAGCCCACCTCTTGCATCAGCATGACCTGAATGTGAGACATGGAGTCAAAGGAGATTATTTCGGAGCTTTAAAATTTGACTGCCCTGGGCTGGGCATGGTGGCTCAAGCCTGTAATCCCAGCACTTTGGGAGGCTGAGATGGGTGGATCACAAGGTCAGGAGATTGAGACCATCCTGGCTAACAAGATGAAACCCTGTCTCTACTAAAAAATACAAAAAACTAGCCAGGCGAGGTGGCGGGCATCTGTAGTCCCAGCTACTCAGGAGGCTGAGGCAGGAGAATGTTGTAAACCTGGGAGGCGGAGCTTGCAGTGAGCTGAGATCCAGCCACTGCACTCCAGCCTGGGTGACAGAGTGAGACTCTGTCTCAAAAATATATATATATTTTGACTGCCCTGCTGGATTTTGGACTTGCATGGGGCCTGTAGCTTCTTTGTATGGGCCAATTTCTCCCATTTAGAACGGCTGTATTTATGCAACATCTGTATTTACCCAGTGCCCGTACCCCCATTGTATCTAGAAAGTAACTAACTTGCTTTTGATTTTACAGGCTCATAGGCAGAAGGGACTTGCTTTGTCTCAGATGAGACTTTGGACTGTGGACTTTTGCGTTAATGCTGAAATGAGTTAAGACTTTGGGGGACTGTTGGGAAGGCATGATTGGTTTTGAAATGTAAGGACATGAGATTTGGAAGGGGCCAGGGGATAAATGATATGGTTTGGCTGTGTCCCCACCCAAATCTCACCTTGAATCCCCACATATTGTGGGAGAGACCTGGTGGGAGCAACTGAATCATGGGGACAGGCCTTTCCCAGCCATTCTTGTGATAGTGAATGAGTCTCATGAGATCTGATGGTTTTAAAAAGGGGAGTTTCCCTGCACAAGCTGTCTTCTCTTGTCTGCCACCATATGAGATGTGCCTTTCACCTTCCACCATGATTGTGAGGCCTCCTTAGCCATGTGGACTGTAAGTCCATTAAACTTTTTCTTTTTTTTTTTTTTTTTGTAAACTGCCCAGTCTCAGGTATGTCTTTATTGGCAGTGTGAAAACAGACTAATACAGAGGCTGAGGTAGGAGGATCACTTGAGTGCAGGAAGTTGAGGCTGCAGTGAGCTATGATTGCACCGTTACACTCCAGCCTAGGTGACAGACTGAGACCTCATCTCAAAAAAAAAAAAAAAAAGGCAAAAACACTAAAATTACTTGGAAGCCTTTAAAAGATATTGATGCCCATTGTACAGCCACTGTTATAATTTGTCTAGGCAAAGATCATCAATGGATGCTAAAACCATTGAACCAGATATTCAAACAGCCTCCAAGTATCTCCCCACAGATCACTTATCCATTACAAAGGAAAAAAGAACCTTCGAGGTGGATAAATATAGCAGACATCACCTTAATCAAATGATTACATTTAACATCACCAATAAAACCAAAAAAGCTAAGGGGAAAGAGAAGACTTGAACAGGTACCTCACAAAAGAGTATACCCAGGCCGGGCGCGGTGGCTCATGCCTGTAATCCCAGCACTTTGGGAGGCCAAGGCAGGTGGATCACGAGGTCAGGAGATCAAGACCATCCTGGTTAACATGGTGAAACACTGTCTCTACTAAAAATACAAAAAATAAGCTGGGCGTGGTGGCAGGCACCTGTAGTCCCAGCTACTTGGAAGGCTGAGGCAGGAGAATGGTGTGAACCTGGGAGGCAGAGTTTGCAGTGAGCCAAGATCATACCACTGCACTCCAGCCTGGGAGACAGAGCGAGACTCCATCTCAAAAAAAAAAACAGGATATCCAAATGACCAAAAGACTTAAGAAAATGCGATCTGTATCATTAATTACCAGGTAAACACAAATTAAAAGTGCAATGAAATATCATTACCTAACAACCTAGAACAACTCAAAAATTAAAAGGATGGGGAATACGAAGGGTTGCTGATGTTAGGGAGCAACTGGAACTTTCTCTCATCAGTTACTAGTTGAAGTGTTAACTGAAGCAGCCACTTTTGAAAACTGCTTAGCAGGATCTACTAGAGCTAAACATACACCTACCTTTTACTCTGGCAATTTCACTCCTAGGTGTAAATCCAAGAGAAATGAGTACACTTGAGTAGGAAGCCTTGTATGTGAGAAAGCTGAGAGCAGCCTTATTCATAAAAGTAAAACTAGAAGTGTCCCAAATAGTTATCAGCAGCATAATAAAAACTAAACTGCTCACACCTGTAATCCCAGCACTTTGGGAGGCTGAGGTGGGCGCATCAGAGGTCAGGAGATCGAGACCAGCCTGGCTAACATGGTGGAACCCCGTCTCTACTAAAAATACAAAAAATTAGCCAGGCATGGCAGTGTACACCTGTAATCCCAGCTACATGGGAGGCTGAGGCAGGAGGATGGCATTAACCCAGGAGGTGGAGCTTGCAGTGAGCCGAGATTGTGCCACTGCACTCCAGCCTGGGTGACAGAGCGAGACTCTTTCTCAAAAAAAAAAAAAAGAAAAAGAAAAACTAAACTGGCCAGGCACAGTGGCTCACGCCTATAATCCCAGCATTTTGGGATACCAAAGTGTGTTGATCACTTGAGGTCAGGAGTTCGAGACCCACCTGGCCATCATGGTGAAACCCCATCCCTACCAAAAATACAAAAATTAGTTGGGTGTGGTGGTGCATGCCTGTAATCCCAGCTACTCAGGAGGCTGAGGCAGGAAAATCGCTTGAACCCGGGAGGTGGAGGTTGCAGTGAGCTAAGGTTGTGCCACTGCACTACGCAACCCCATTGCAGAATGCTGACTCCCACCACATCCCGTCCTGAATGCGCCTGTCTTTGATTCCTAGTACAGTGCAGTCATTAATCGCACTCCAGCCTGGGAGACAGAGTAAGACTCTGTCTCACAAAGAAAAAAAGAAAAAAGTAAAAAAGAATAAAAATTAAACTAAAAACTATAGTTTATTCATATGGCATAGTGTTATACAGCAATAAAAATAAGGAATTACTGATATATGTGCAATATGGATGAATCTTATAGACATTATGCTGAATGAAAGAAACCAGATACAAAAGAGTGCATACTGAATGATTCCTTTCTTTTTCTGAGACAGAGTCTCACTCTGTCACCCAGGATGGAGTGCAGTGGCGTGATCTCGGCTCACTGCAATCTCCACCTCCCGGGTTCAAGTGATTCTCCTGCCTCAGCCTCCCGAGTAGCTGGGATTACAGGAATGTGCCACCTTACCTGGCTAATTTTTGTATATTTAGTAGAGACGGGGTTTCACCACATTGGCCAGGCTTATCTCAAACTCTCAACTTTTGGTGATCCACCCACCTCGGCCTCCCAAAGTGCTGGGATTACAGGTGTGAGCCTCTGCGCCTGGCTGAATAATTCCTTTTATATGAAGTTCAATAAATCAGAACAGTGGTTACCCCTGGAGAGGATGGTGCTGAATGAAAAGGAGTACAGGGAAATCCTCTGAGGTGCTAACATCCTGTATCTTGATCTGAGTGGTGGTTACAGGGTGCGTATATATATTAAAATTAAATAATATCTACATTTCAGGGTAATGTATTTTAAAACTTTATTATATTTATTTTATACCTCAATAAAGAAGAAAAAAAGAATACAGATGGTAACTTGAAGGGAATACTAGTGGCCAAAGATGGGACAATTTGAATATCAAGAAAAATTTTGACTGTGATGTATTGAAACATATTAAACAAATAAAAGCCCATTAGTTTGTAATAATTCTAAAAATAATACTTTATCTGTTATTATCTTGAAAATTGGTAAAAAGAAAAAATCAGATATTTTTCCCGTTTTTCCTTAGCGGTAATATATCAGAGTAAACAAATAGTTGATGAGGAAATTATTTTTCCTATATGAAACTTCCAGCTGATAAATACAGAAGGAACAATAGAATTAGAAAACTGCTGGCCAGGTGCAGTAGCTCACACCTATAATCCCAGCACTTTGGGAGGCTGAGGCGGGTGGATCACCTGAGGTCAGGCATTCGAGACCAGCCTGGTCAACATGGTGAAACCCTATCTCTACTGAAAATACAAAAATTAGCCGGGCATGGTGGCATGTGCCTGTAATCCCAGCTACTCGGGAGGCTGAGGCAGGAGAATTGTTTGAACCCGGGAGGCATAGGTTGTAGTGAGCTGAGATCATGCCACTGCACTCCAGCCTGGGCAACAGAGCAAGTCTCCTTCTCTAAATAAATAAATAAAAAAGAAGCCTGGCACAGCACGTCTGGGCTGAAATCAAGGTGCAGACCAGGCTGAGTTCCCATCTGGAGACTCTGGGCAAAATCTGCTTTAAAACTCATTCTTGTCGTTGGCAGAATTCAGTTCCTTGTGGTTGCAGGACCCAGGTTTCCCGGTTTCCTCGCTGGCTGTCAGCCAGGAGCTGCTTTCAGCTCCTAGAGGCTCCCTGTCCTCCCGGCCCTGGGTTCCTGTATCTTTAAGCCATCAAAGACACACTGAGCCCTTCTTGAAATTCAAATTTCCGGCTTCCTCTGTCTTGACCTCTAGACCAGGATTTAAATGCCTAGGCCCATTTAAGTAATCTCTGAAATGTAAGATAAATTTATTTGAGACCTTAACTACACCTGCGAAATTCCTCTTGTCATTGAAGGTCACACAGCCACAGGAGTGGCAGCTCTTCATATTCACAGGCTCTGCCTACATTCAAGGGAAGGAAGTGACACAAGGACAAGGGTCATTTGGGGATCACCTTAGAATAGCTCCTACTAAAATCACCAATGTAGGCCGGGTGCGGTGTCTCACACCTGTGATCCCAGCACTTTGGGAGGCCAAGGTGGGCGGATTGCTTGAGGTCAGGAGTTTGAGGTCAACCTGGCTAACATGGCGAAACCCCATCTCTGCTAAAAATACAAAAATTAGCCAGGCATGGTGGCGCACACCTGTAGTCCCAGCTACACGGGAGGTTGAGGCAGGAGAATCGCTTGAACCTGGGAGACGGAGGTTGCAGTGAGCCAAGATTACACCACTGCTCGAGCCTGGGCGACAAGAGCAAGACTGTTAAAAAAAAAAAAAAAAAAAAAATCACCAACGTAGTATTCTTGCCAAATTTTTAAAACCTGGATCCAATTCTGAGGATACAATCAGACAAATCCAGTTGACATGACATTCTGCATGTCAACTGGCCTGAACACTTCAAAAATGTCAGTCATAAAAGATTTTTTTTAAAGAGGTGACTCTTCCAGATTCGAGGAGGTTAAAGAGAAATGACAACCAAATGTATAATCCTCGATTGAAGCCTGCATTTAAAAAAATATTATGAGACATTTTCAAGACAATTTGAAAAGTGAATATATTCCAGCTATTAGCTCACATTATTGTAACAATGTTAAATTTCTTCAGTATGATAATGGTGCCATGATTATGCAGGAGAATGTCTTTGTTCTCAAGAAATAAGTGAATGCTAGAAAATTTTAGGGGTGAAGTTCAGTATATTTGCAACTTTTAAATGGTTCAGAAAAAAATATATATGGAGATAGAGAAAAACGGTGGCAAAATGTTAACAACTAGTGAATTAAGAAGAGTATATGGGTATTTATTGTATTATTATCAGTCTTTAATCTTTCTGTGGACTTGAAGATTTTTTTTGTTTTGTTTTGTTTTTTTTGAGATGGGGTCTTGCTCTGTCACCCAGGCTGGAGTGCAGTGGCATGATCATAGCTTACTGCAGCCTTGAACTCCTGGGCTCAAGTGATCCTCCCCTGTCAGTCTTCTGAGTAGCTGGGACTACAGGTGTGCACCACCACTCCTGGCTAATTTTCCTATTTTTCTGTAGAATCAGGATCTCATTATGTTGCCCAGGCTGGTTTCAAATTCCTGGGCTCAGGTGATCCTCCCACCTCAGCCTCCCAAAGTGTTGAGATTACAGGCGTGAGTGTGCCTGACCCGACTCGAAGATTTTTAAAAAATAAACCTCAGAAAGAAAAAGAATGTGGTGTAAAACCATCTTAATGGTAAACTTATTTTCCCTTTCTCTGTTTTTTTCTATAGTGAGGCAGTACGGAAATAATGTGATGTAAAACCATCTTGGTGGTAAACTTATTTTCCCTTTCTCTGGTTTTTTCTATAGGGAAGCAGTACTGAAAGAATGTAGCAAGTGAGTTGAGCAATTTCAGACATTCAGACAACGCCCGAATATCTTGTGGGAAATCTTTTCTGCCCATAAACATAAGTCAGAATCTGTTTTCTGGAAGGCTAAATAACCAATTACTTATTGCTGTGATTCGTAAGTAAAGAAAGACACTAATTTCCCTCCCCCATTATCAAAACATGATCCAGTAAGAAAGTTTGGACCATGTTTTGTTCACTGAGATTTTGCTTCGGCAGACCTTTATGTTTGCAATGGCCATAAAAGTAGTTCAGATTTGTGTACTGATATGTATAGACAAGCCCAAGCCCTACCTCAATAAAGGTACCATAGATATGAAATATAGAATAGATATCAAGAGCTTTTGACATGGTAGTCTCAGATGTGGAAATTTACTCTAATATGATTATTAAGAAGGAAAAGTTATATAAGAATGTGCATAGTAGGCCAGGCGCGGTGGCTCACGCCTCTAATCCCAGCACTTTGGGAGGCCGAGGCGGGCAGATCACAAGGTCAGGAGATCGAGACCGTTCTGTTCAACATGGTGAAACCCCGTCTCTACTAAAATACAAGAGATTAGCCAGGCATGGTGGCACGCACCTGTAATCCCTGCTACTCGAGAGGCTAAGGCAGGAGAATCACTTGAACCTGGGAGGCAGAGATTATAGGAGGTTGCAGTGAGACGAGATCACATCACTGCACTCCAGCCTGGCGACAGAGCAAGAGTCTGTCTCCAAAAAAACCAAAAAAGTGACAAATTGGAAAAGCTCTAAATGTACATCTGTAGGGAAGTACTTAAATTATGTCTACAAGTACTATGTGGATTTTTTTTCATAAATTTGAATATAATGTGAAATCAGAAAAAAAATGGTCATCAAATAATGTTAAGGACATTTATTAAGTGCACCAAAACATTATGTTGTAAACCTTAAACATACACAATTTAAACATGTTAAGGGCCTAGCCAGAGCAATTGGCAAGAGAAAGAAATAAAGAGTATCGAGATTGGAAATGAGGATCAAATGGCCTATTTGCAGACAATATGGTCTTAGCAGTTGACCCTTAAACAACACAGGTTTGAACTTCACAGATCTACTTATATGTAAATTTTCTTCCATCTCCATCTCTGCTACCCTTGAGCCAGCAAGACCAACCCCTGCTGTTCCTCCTCAGCCTGCTCAGTGTGAAGATAAGTATGACTTCATGATGATCCACTTCCACTTAATGAGTAGTAAATATATTTTCTCTTCCTTATGGTTATAAATAACATTTCCTTTTCTCTAGTTTATTTTAAGAAGAGAGTATATGATACATATAATGTATAAAATATGTGTTAATTGATTGTTTATGTTATTGGTAATGGTTCTGGTCAACAGTAGGTTATTAGTAGCTATGTTTTAGGAGAGTCAAAAGTTATACATGGGCTGGGCACGGTAGCTCACGCCTGTAATCCCAGCACTTTGGGAGGCCGAGGCGGGCAGATGGCTTGTGTTCAGGAGTTCAAGACCAGCCTGGGCAACATGACAAAACTCTGTCTCTACCATACAAAAAATTAATTGGGTGTGGTGGTGCGCCTGTGGTCCCAGGTACTTGGGAGGTTGAGGTGAGAGGATCACTTGAGCTTGGGGAGGTGGAGGTTAAAGTGAGCTGAGTTTGCACCACCATTTAAAATAGCTACAAAAATAAAAATACCTAGAGATAAATTTAACCAAGTCAGTGAAAGATATCTACCAGGAGAACTATAACACAGAGATGAAAGAAATTGAAGGAGACACACACACACACACACACACACACACACACACACACAAAGAAAGAAAAGAAGAAAAGGGAAAGAAATAGAAATGGAAAAAAAAATTCTAAAATTCATATGGAATCACAAAAGACTCCAAATAGACAAAGTGATCCTGAGCAAAAAGAACAAAATTAAACACTACTTGACTTCAAAATATACTAAAAAACTATTGTAACCAAAACAGCATGGTACTGACATAAAAATAGAAACTCAGACCAATGGAACAGAATTGAAAACCCAGAAATAAATCCACATTTGCAGTCAACTGATTTTTGAGAAAGGCACAAGAGGAAAGAAAAATCTTTCCAGCAAACGGTGCTGGAAAACTGGATATCCATATGCAGAAGAATGAAACTAGTCATCAGGGAAAGGCAAATCAAAACTACAATGAAATTTCATTTCACCCCAGTTAGAATGGCTATTATCAAAAAACACAAAAAATAATAAACACCACCAGGTGTGGTGGCTCACACCTGTAATCCCAGCACTTTGGGAGGCCGAGCGGGTGGGTCACAAGGTCAGGAGATCGAGACCATGCTGGTTAACATGGTGAAACCCTGTCTCTACTAAAAATACAAAAAATTAGCTGGGCTTGGTGGCGGGCACCTGTAGTCCCAGCTACGCAGGACGCTGAGGCAGGAGAATGGCGTGAACCAGGGAGGCGGAGGTTGCAGTGAGCCAAGATCGTGCCACTGCACTCCATCCAGCCTGGGTGACAGAGCGAGACTCTGTCTCAAAAAATAAAATTAAATAAATAAATAAACACCAGCAAGGGTACAGAGAAAATGGAACTCTTATGCACTGTTGGTGGAAATGTAAATTAGTACAGCCATTATAGAGAATAGTATGGAGGTCTCTCAAAAAACTACAAATAGAACTGCCATGTGATCCAGCAATCTTGCTACTAGGTGTATATTCAAACGAAAGGAAATCAGTATATTGAAGTGATAGCTGCACCCCCATGTTTATTGCAGCAGTATTCACAATAGCCAAGATATGGAATCAACCTAAGTGTCCATCAACAAATGAATGTATAGGTAAAGAAAATGTGGTACATATACATAACAAAATACTATTCAGTTGTTAAAAAAGAATGAAATTCAGTCATTCCCAGCAACATGAATGAGTCTGGAGGACACTATGTTAAGTGAAATAAGCCAGGCACAGGATGGTAAATACTACATGTTCTCATTCAGATGAGAAAGTTAAATAAGTTGATCTCATAGAAGCAGAATAGTGGTCACTAGAGGATGAGAAGGGTAGGGGGGAGGAAGAGATTGGGAGAGGTTAATTAAAGAATACAACCAGCTTGATAGGAATAAGTTGAGGTGTTCTATAGTGCTCTAAGCTGACTATCGTGAACGATACTTTATTATATATTTTCAAGTAGTTGGAAAAGAGGATTTTGAATATTCCCAACACAAAGAAATGATAAACGTTTGAGGTGACAGATATGCTAATTATCCTGATTTGCTACTGCACATTGAATGTATCAAAATATCACTATGTAGCCCATAAATATGTACAATTTTTGTGTGTCAATTTTTAAAACTTAAAAAAAGCTTTCCTAGTCCAAGGCCAGCATTTCCTAAGTGAGCCTTTCCTGTTTAGCTGCAGTCAGAAGGTAGCAGAGTCACCTAGCAGCAGCTTGCAAATGTGCAAATTGCCCTCAGGGATGTGGTAGACACTAGTCCTCCTCCCCCTGCATGCAGAATGTACAGGGATGGGGCGGGTTAGGGAGGATTTCATTCCAGGGCTTTAACCCTCCACTTCTCCAGTCTTTCTCCCTCCACCCAAAAAAGATTTAAAAAGCTAAGAATAAAAGGTAGAACACCAAATTGTGTTCACACTATACTTTTAAATATGTATAAACGATGAGCACGTGTGAATAAAGATCAGAAAGACCCAAAAATAATTGTTGTAAATCTTTGGTGGGATTGTGGACATAAATCTTTCGATAATTACAAGTTTTACTATTACCGTTTCCTCCGCCACACTAAAAATCCACGAGATCACGAACTATCTTGTTCATCTTTGGAATACCAGGGCCTGCTTCAGGCTAGAGACATTTATTTAAGAAACGAATGGAGAAATGAACAAATGCATAAATAAAATGTTTTAAAGTTAAATAACATTTTTAAAGGGGGATTCTCTTTTCTTTTCTTTCTTTCTTTTTTTTTTTTTTTTTGAGATGGAGTCTTGCTCTGTCACCCAGGCTGGAGTGCAGTGGTGTGATCTCAGCTCACTGCAACCTCTGCCTCCTGGGGTCAAGCGGTTCTCCTGTCTCAGCCTCCCAAGTAGATGGGATTACTGTGAGTCCCTCGGAAATGCAGAATGAGTGTTGTGTCTAACTGCCCATCCTACCAGGACACTGGTAGTGTGGTGTGGTTTAGAATTTTCTAATAGCAAATGTTTCAAAATTTGATCTTTGTAACACAGGCCCAAAGGTTGATTGAAGAGCTTGCTTTCACTGTAGCTTAATAAAATGAATCCTCTACCTCTGTGCAAAACAGCAGTGTCCAAAGTGGATTTGCTTCCTAACATAGTAGGCACTGAGTTTCACACAAGGTTAATTTGTGTGTGTGTGTTTCAAAACTATCATGCTCATTGAAAATTAAAGAAAGCAGCATAAAAACATCAATACAATACTCTGTGGATGTGTGCTGGCCTCCCTTGGGCCTTGGCAGGAAGGTCACATTGCTTGGTGAAGACAAAGTCTTTTGAGATATTTCTGGTAAATTTTTGTGCATATTGGAAGAGTAAATTAAATCTTGCTTCACAGGATCATGTCCTTACATTTTTTTTAAATTTAGAAAGAAGTAAATTGGGAAAGATGATTTATGATTCTTCAGGTCATTATTTGAAGATGGTATTGCCTGACCAAATTATACCACTTATATCATGATGTACGTTAATTTCAAAAGTGAATATTATTACTGCTTAAGTATACACATGCTTTGTTAGATTTTTATAAAACAGGCTCTTGTCATCAGGCCCTATTATCTTTTTACTCACAAGGAAACCAAGAAACCAGAAGCTGAGTAACTTAGCTGTACCAAAATTAATCACTGATGGGGGGAATCAGGAAGAATAGATTCCCTACTCTATTAAATCAATTTTTAATTTTTTAAAAGAGATTTTTTGGAGGGAATGGTGGCTCACGCCTGAAATCCCAGCACTTTGGGAGGCCAAGGCAGGTGGATCACTTGAGGTCAGGCGTTCAAGACCAGCCTGGCCAACATGGTGAAACCCCGTCTCTATTAAAAATATAAAACTTAGCCATGCGTCATGGTGTGCACCTGTAATCCCAGCTATTTGGGCAGCTGAAACATGAAAATTGCTTGAACCCGGGAGGCAGAGGTTGCAGTGAGCTGAAATTGCACTACTGCACTCAAGCCTGGGCGCCAGAGCAAGACTCCATACCAAAAAATAAAAATAAAAAATAAAAGAGATTTTTGCAAGTTTCTGATTTCTACAAAGTCCTTGATTTCTCTCTTTCCTTCTCCCTCCCTCCCTCCTTCCCTCCTTCCCTCCTTCCTCTAGTTTGCTGATAAGTATTTAACAATCCACTCTCTGTGGGGAGAAACACGATTTGTAGAGCGTGCCAGAGCCCTGGTGTAAATCCAGCCATGGCTGTAAACCATGTCTGATTGCCAACGGTGCTGAGAATTTCACAGTTGGCTTTCATAAAGGTGGTATGAGTGATCTTCACCATTGGATGCCTCCTTTATTAAAAATAAAAACATTAAAAATAATAAAGCCCTAGACTTCTGAGGATTTGCATAAAGAACTTTTAATGGCAAATAGATTTTTAGTTTAATAGTAGAAAAAAGGAAAAAATGATACCTAGAAGGGAAAAGAAGGAAAAAAAAAAAATAGAAGTAGCTGCCTTAATTGACAATAAAAGCACTTAGTTTATGTTGCATACCTAAAAGGTCAGCCTGGACTAACTCCTTTTCACTGCATCATTCCAGCATGATGTGCAGAGGTTGGTAGAAGGACCAGGTATTGGGAGGTAGGGCTGTGTTGTACTACTGTACAACTTTCAGTATGCTGAGACCACAACATGTTCCAAAATGTGGCAGCCGGTCGAGCATGGTAGCTCACACCTGTAATCCCAGCAGTTTGGGAGCCCGAGGTAGGCAGATTATTTGAGGCCAAGAGGTCGAGACCAGCCTGGCAACACAGTGAGGCTTTGTCTTTACAAATAATTTGAAAATTAGCTGGGCATGATGGTGTGCACCTAAGGTTTCAGCTACTCAGGAGGCTGAGGTGGAGGATCGCTTGAGCCCTGAGGTTGAGGCTGCAGTGAGCTGTGACAGTGCCACTGCACTCCAGTTTGGGTGGCAGAGTGAGACCCTGTCTCAAAAAATAATGGTAATAATAAAATAAAATGTGGCAATATATGATGGAATTTCTGAATTGGGTTAGTTACTTTCCTTGCCTTTTGTTTCTTTTTATTATCCACTAGAGATCAGCAAATAATGCAGGTAATCAAAAGTTGCAAACAAACAAACAAACAAAAAAAACCATGAGTTTTCATCGATGACTCCCCATGACTTCTTCCCTTCA